>NW_020173770.1:364878-432822 GCF_003031525.2 Neophocaena asiaeorientalis asiaeorientalis | reverse complement strand
CCCCAAAAAAAAAAAAAAAAAAAAAAAAAAACTGGTGAATTTTATAGTATGTAAATCATGCCTCAATCAAAGTGATTAAAAATAATTAACAAAAAAACAAAAAACAAACAAAAACCTGGGGAGCAGGGCATCCTAACCTCCCAAGGGGTAAGAGAGTGGGGGGTGGCCTGGAGTCCCTGCCCATGGCTGATTGTCCTTATTCTCTGGTCCAGGGTGCATTCATCACACTCCTCCTTGGGCCAGAGCTTAAGAAAGTGACAACATGTCAGCTGCTCTGGGTCCACTGCTGCTCCTCGGATTTGGCTGGTACAGGGACCCTGGCCACTCTACCTGGCTGTCCCTGGAATCTCATCAGGGACCACAGCTCTGCTTTCTCCTGGCACAGTCTTTGCATCAGTGATCCCCACCCCTGCCCCCATTCTGTGCCCAAGGCCGCCCTCCTTAGGGACAGCAGATGGGGCTGGGAGCTCTGGAGGACGGTGGAGAACAGACTCTCTTTCCTCTCCACACCTGTCCTCCACGTCAGTGATGCCTCTCACTTCTGCTTTCCTGTCCCGCACCGGAGCGGTGCTGGGCTCACTGCTGAGTTTTCCCTCTTGGTCCGGAAGCTTCACTGTTACTGTCCAGATGTGTTGTCTCTGCCCGTTCATCAGGAAACCAGTTCGTGGTGTGTTCAGACCCCAATTTGGAGGTGCTTCTGGTAGCTGCAGCGAGGTGAGCTGGGCGGAGTGGGATGGCCTGGCCCCGAAGCTGCCCTCCCCCTATGCCATCCCTTGCCGGTTTCCCGTCAGTGGCCCCATTAGACCCACATCAGGACAGGTTTGAGGGTGCTGTCTGTCTGCAGGGACCCTGACCAGCCAGGGCACTGTGGAAAGCGATGCCTAGCAGCTCCTGGCTGCCCGACTGGACGAGTTGTGACGTGAGCTTGTTCTCTGCCGGCTGCAGTGACCCCACTCCTGGTTGTGCACCCCTCTGGGGTCTCTGCATATCTCAAGGGAGGCTGTGACCTCCTCAGAACAGAAAGAATTCAGTTCGCAGTACCCTGAGCATCTGGTCCGTGTCCTTTGGGAAGCGAGGAATCGAGTCCGTTCAGCTAAGCACTAAGCAGCCCCAGAGGGACGAGGATGTGATGTCACAGCGGTAGGTCCTGCATGTGGCGCCTGTCGCCAAGGTCAGACCCCATGTCTGGGAGTCAAGCCCTGCCCCTGACCGCAGGTCCTGGGATTCTCCTCAGTGCCACCGGCCCCATGACATTGCCGTCCGCCCCGTTCCTCAGGACAAAGCGCAGGGGTCATCCTCCGTCCCCTCCGTCCCCTCCGTCACTCCCGCTCCTGGGCTAATCCACCTGCAAGCGCTCTCAGGTGTGGTTAAATCGGGCCCCGTCTCTGCCCTGTTCCTCTCTCCTCCCATCACCCTTTCCTGTGGGACCTGGACCACCGCGCTGGCCCCGGGCAGCTGGAAAGTCCTCTT
Organism: Neophocaena asiaeorientalis asiaeorientalis; assembly: GCF_003031525.2. Classification (NCBI taxonomy): domain Eukaryota; kingdom Metazoa; phylum Chordata; class Mammalia; order Artiodactyla; family Phocoenidae; genus Neophocaena; species Neophocaena asiaeorientalis. The sequence goes on along the minus strand of NW_020173770.1, from coordinate 431,352 downwards.
AGGGCAACGGAATCCAGGCCGCTCAGCGCCCTGCCCTCTGTCCATCCCACTGCCGGCCGGGTCACCAGCTCTGCCCCACGGCCCCTCTTCCCGTCCCTCCAGTGCCCGCACCCTCTCGCTCCCCGACCTGCTCTGCTGCTGCCCCGACGTCTCCGCATCCCCCCCGCTCCTCCCTCCGTCCGCCTGCTCAGGAGTCCCCTCCCCACTGCCGCCCCCACGGCTTCCCTGCTGGAGCTTCTGCTGCTCTGCATCTGATGTGTCTAACTTACGTCTGACACCACTTGCTTGTTTCCTGGTTTACTGTCTCTTCTCTGGACCAGAGGGTGGGCTTCATGAGGCAGGGGCTCTGCTTCTCCCCCTCAGTAGCAGATTCTCAAGCTCCTGGTCGCAGTGCAGCAGAGTGGAGTCGCTCTTTCCTCATTTTCAGTTTTTTCTTCGGGAGACACGTGGAGGGGTCGGTCCTCAGCGTCCTGTGGTCCCGATTCGGCGGACGTGTGAGGCTGGTGTTTCAGCTGGGCAGGAGGCGAGTGGGAGTAAGCTGGTTTGTACACTAACTTACGGTATTTACCTAAACTTTGGCTTCCGTTGTGTAGCCCCGCTGCTTCTCTGAAACGCTCGGCAGTGCTCCTGGTGGGGTAGGTCGTGACTACAGGAGGGGGGCTGCCATCTGGGTTTCCTTCAGAGGAGTTTTAGATGAAGGATTGTGGGGTCTTATGATGGGGACGAAACCCCCTCTCTGCTGGAGCAGACTAGGTGGTCCCGACTAGGATGGGAAGGGCTGGCCCAGGCTCAGGGGTTCACGGATGTGCACGGCTGTGTTTCTAGTCCCTGTGGTGGGCCCAGTGCCCTGGGGTCTTGAGGAGATGCATGTAGCTGCCTTGAGGCCCTGGAGACAACCTCTGAGGATGCGGACCCCCGAGCGGGGAGGTAGCGAGGTGAGGGAGACTCCGCCACTGCCAGCCCTCGTCACCAGCCATTCGTGGGAGCCGAAGTCACCCAGCACACTTGGGTTGTGAGCTAATAGCTCACAGCCGTGCCAAGGAAACTGCGTTCGAGTCCCAGGATCCACACCCATCAGACAAAAGACATTTGATCCAGGTGGGAAGTTTACCTTCCCGAATGCAATTAGGCCAGAACGCTTATCGTATGCAATTTGTGTCCAAAGGGCTCCCTTTCGTGCATGTGGCCAGGTCCTCTGGGCACTGGGGGCCTCGCCAGGAGCCTTGTGTGGGGAGCCCCGTGACCTGGAGACGGCCTCCCCGCTCATGGGGGCAGCCTGGGAGGTTGGAACTCTGCAGATTTGCTATACTGTGGACAAAAATGATTTAAAGGCACGGCACCGTCATGAGTGGGGAAGGTCGAATAACGGGCCTCCCTGTTTAGAACATTTTTGGCATCCATGGGCGACATTAGGGTGTCACCATCCCAAATCTGGAGAGAGAGCTCCAGCATCTGTCTCCAGACGTGCAAGCACAATCCAGTTTCAGTGAAAGCCTCTGAACCCCCTCCCTGTCATCTGTGTGCAGTCCGCCTGGGGCCCCTGGGTGACGCGCCGATGGAGAGTATTTCAGGATGGTTCCAGAGTTCAGAGGAGTGCAGTAGGGCCTGCAGAGCCCTCAGGGTGGGAAGGAAGAGGACTCATGGTGATGGCCACTGACAAGGGGCCCAGAAGCAGGGGACCAGAGGAGTGCGACCATGGGTGCAGAGTGACGGGACGGGCCTGTGGCCAGTGGGCAGGGAAGGGTCCCCATCTCCCTGAGCAGCGAGGGTTAAGTGCTGGTGACACAGACCGGGAACTGCCCGCTGATGCCCAAATGACAGGCAGGTCGTGTCCAGGAATAAGGTCGATCCTGATTCAGTTCTGTAGGAAACCTGAAGACAGTGAAGATTAAATGAGAAGGAAAAAGTTCACTTTGGCAAGATTCAGTTATCACCTAGGAAATGAAGCCTCGAGAACTGGAGTACATTCAGGTAGAGAGAAATACAGTTATGTTTTACCCGCTTTCATCCCGTGGTTGTGAACGGTTATAACCATCGTGTTTTATCTCAGGTTACCCAGCTCTGAGTCCTGGACCCTCCCCGCCACGTCTGCCCCCCAAGAACTGCTGAGTTAAGAGATGTTTCTGGTAGCCTCTGTTCTGTGCAGGGGCTGAGAGACATTGGTGCTTCCTGCACAAAATCCTTGCTCTCTAGTATATGGAGAGGCCAGAGGGTGACAGGGTTTCACTTCTGGAAGAGACATTCCACACTCTTCCTCCTCCAGCTGGTACAGGACCCAGGCCACGGATGCCTAGACCGTAGCCCTTGAGCTCCCAGGCCCGTTTTTCCCTAATCAAAACTAGTCTGTTGAATATCGGTATTGCTTTGACCCAGAGCTGCCAGACTCTTCCATGCAAACGAGATGGGGGTTTGGTTGAACAGCTGAGCCTAGCAGGGAGTGATGGATTTTATGTAATCCCAAGAGGCAGGGCAATGACTCCGAAGCACGTGGTATCGGCCGTTAGGTGGCTACTCATCCCTGTTGAACAGAAGGAAGGGGAAAATCAACAGCGTTTCTCAGCAGAGAAGCCTTTGTTCTCCTCTGGAGTAGCCTTGACTCTTTCATGGACTGTCAGCCCATTGGTGTTTCTTGAGTTCCTCCTGTGTGTGTGTGTGTGTGTGTGTGTGTGTGCGTGTGTGTGTGTGCACGAGCGTGCACATGCATGCCCACATATGTTGCTTCCAGATAACTGTGTGGGAAAACTGTCTGCTTAGTGAAGAGCTTACCTTTTCCCGGGCAGAGCCCTGTATCAAGACGACTGTGCATGTCTGGTGACCAAGAAGGCACGGTGGTGGCATCAATCAGGGTGAGAGATTGAGGCTGAAGAGGGTGATACAGAGGAACCTGTGCGGCGCGCCCACCTCAGCTTCCTCCCTGCTAGACCGGGTCCCTGTAAGGGGACGTGGGTGGCAGGGGCAGGGTGCCCCCAGCTGGTGGCCCCTCGAGGGCCGTCTTCCTCCTCCTCGGGGAGCCCCACTTCTCCTCGTGCTCTTCTCAGGTGCCTCCATCTTCCAGACCGTAGGCACACAGGGCCTCCTGCGGGCAGGGTTAGGGCTCCGGGTTAACGGGCGGGCGGGTGCCATCCCCGCAGACTCTCCCCGCGAGGACTGTAGGGTGCAGCCTGCCTGGGAGCCGGCGGGCCCTCAGGAGACGGGCCCAGGCGTGGACCGACATGGGTGTGAGTGTGAGAGTGTGTGGGGTTGCTGGAGAGAGAGTGTGCCTGGGTCCCGTCCGGGGCTTGGTCAGCCTCCTCCAGACAGCAAGTCTCTCCAGCAGGGAGACGGCGCCCGTTTCCTGAGGACGAATGGACTTAGGCCGTTCCCAGCATCTCGGGGTGATGGTATCGCTGACACTAGTATGTTTCAAAACGAGGATGAAGGAGGCGTGAGGGCGTCGGGGACACTAGTCGGGACCCTCTCCAGGGCTGCGCCTGGGAGGCCCCCAAACTCTGTGAGAATATCGTCAGCGACCCACACCCTTTTCTTTGATAACTAAGGAAACGTGCCTTGAAATAATGGATTCAGGCCTCGACTGCCCTGTGCAGTGTCGCCCCTGTTTAATTAATGCCGTGCCTGTCAGACAGTGACAGGTCGGTCTACTTGAAGCATCAGATCCAACACGGGAAAAACACGACCTCCATTCAAGGCGGCACGAGAAATTAACAGGAGAACAGGCAAAGTACACAGCGGCCTCCCCCAAACTGTCTCACCTGGGTTCAGGGGCTCGATGCGTATGGGGACCTTTTCTACACGAGGCACGAGCAGGGGTTTGTCAGACGAACATCAGGGAGCTTGTGAGCAGAGGCAGGGCTGTGAGAGCCACAGAGGGTGGCCGGAGTCCCCATCTCGGTGACGCAGGTCACAGGCTGGTGGTGGATGCCAGGAGCAACCTGAGAGACAGAGCTGGTTTCCCAGAGGAAGGGAAAGAGGAAATGAGCATATTACAGCACGGAGCTGGCAGGTTGATTAAGTCTGCGGCTCTCCAGTCTGCTCAGTGAAAAGCGCTTTCTTCACCCGCTGAGAACACATCTGTCACTCTGTGGGGGGAGGTGGCCTGTCTCCTGGAAGCGCCCGCAGTGGCCCGCAGCCTCAGGTCACCTAGAGGGCTCGGGCACAGGACCCCCTGACTTCAGCCCTGGGCTCCTGCAGAGATGTGGGGTCCTGTAGCTCTGGGTGACAGAGGTCTTTTCTAAATAGATTTTTTTCTTCCAGTTTTATTGAGGTATAATTGACATCCAGCAGTGTAAGTTTAGGGTGTACAACATAATGATTTGACTTACATACACCGTGAAATGATGACCACAGTAGGTTTAGTGAACATCCAGCATCTCATGTAGATACAACATCAAAGAAATAGAAAAAGTGTATATTTTTCCTTGTGATGGAAACTCTGAGGATTTACCCCCTTGATGCCGTTCATTTATAACATGCAGCAGTGTTAACTGTCTTTATCGTGCTGTGCATCCCAGCCCTCGTACTTACATATCTTGTAACTGGAAGAAGTTTGGACCTTTTGATCACCTTCATCTAATCTGCCCCGCCTCTGGTGATGACAATTCTGGCCTCTTTTTCTATGAGTTTGTGTGTTTGTTGTTAGTTCCTGGTAGACAACATAGTGATTTAATATTTCTATACATTTCGAAATGAGCACCGTGATAAGTCGAGTTGCCATCTGTTGCCATACAAATTACAAAATTATTGCCAATATTCCCCACACTGTACTTTTCATACCCGTGACTCATTTCTTTTGTTACTAGAAGTTTGTATCACTTAACCTCCTTCACCTGTTTCTCTCCTCCCCCACCCCCACCCCCACCCTCTAGCAACCATCTGTTTATTCTCTGTATCTGTGACTCTGTTTCTGTTTTGTTATGTTTTTTCATTTGTTTTCCTTTTTCGATTCCACACATAAGCAATATCATACAGTATTCGTCTTTCTCTAGCTGCCTTATTTCACTTAGCATAATACCCTCTAGGTCTACTCATATTGTCTCAAATGGCAATGTTTCATTCTTTTTATGGCTGAATAATATTCCATTTGTATATACACAGTACTGCATCTTCTTTATCCATTCATCTACTGATGAGCACTTAGGTTGCTTCTATATCTTGGCTATTGTAAATAATGCTGCAATGAACAGAGGGGTGAGTGTATCTTTTCAAATTAGAGTTTCTGTTTTTTTTTTAATAAATGCCCAGGAGTGGAGTTGCTGGATTGTATGGTAGTTTTATTTTCAATTTTTATGAGGAAACTTTATACTGTTTTCCATAGCGGTTGCACCAATTTACATTCCCACCAACAATGCATGAGGGTTTCCTTTTCTCCACATCTTTGCCAACACTTATTATCATGTGATTTTTTTGATAATAGCCATTTTGACAGGTCTGAGCTGATATCTCACTGTGGTTTTGATTTGCATTTCCCTGATGATTAGTGATGTTGAGCATCTTTTCATGTACCTGTTGGCTGTCTGTATGTCTTCTTTGGAAAAATATCTATTCAGATCCTCTGCCCTTTTATAAATCAGGTTGTTAGGGGTATTTTGATGTTGAATTGTGTGAGTTCTTTGTATAGTTTGGATATAAACCCCTTATCTGCTTCGTACCAGCTTTATAAGTAGTTGATCTACTACCTATACTGTATGATTGCCTTTACCAATGAGATTTTTCCTTTTGTACTTTTCATGTTTCTAGTTGTGGCCTTTTCTATTCTGCTTAGAGAAGTCCCTTTAACATTTCTTGTGAAGCTGGGTTCGTGGTGCTGAAATTCTTTTAGCTTCCGCTTGTCTGTATAACCTTTGATCTCTCCATCAAATCTGAATGAGAGCCTTGTTGGGTAGATTTTTCTTGGCTGTAGGCTTTCCCCTTTCATCACTTTAAATATATGGTGCTACTCCCTTCTGGCCTGCAAAGTCAGCTGATAGCCTTATGGGAGTTCTCGTGTGCATAACTAGTTGCTTTTCCCTTGCTGCTTTTAGTTTTCTCTCTTTATCTTTAATTTTTGCCATCTTGATTACAATGTGTCTTGGTGTGGACCTCTTTGGTTTGATCCTGTTTGGGACTCTCTGGGATTCCTGATTCTTTTCCCAGGTCAGGGAAGTTTTCAGCTATTAATGTCTTCAAATATGTCCTCTGCCCCTTTCTCTCTTCTCCTTCTGAAACCCCTATAATGGAAATGTTAGTACACTTGATGTTGTCTAAGAGGTCTTTTAAACTGTCCTCACTTTTGTTTATTATTTTGTCCTCATTTTTAAAAATTCTTTTTTCTTTTTTTCTGTTCTGCTTGAGTGATTTCCCCTACTCTGCATTCCAGTTGGCAGATTCATTCCTCTCTATCATCTAATCTACTATTGAATTCCTTCTAGTGTACTTTTTATTTCAGTTATTGTATTCTTCAGCTCTGTTTGGTTATTCTTTATATTTTCTAAATATAAACTTAAAAACTTCTAACTTCTCACTCTGTTCATCCATTCTTCTGAGTTCTTTGAGCATCTTTACAATCATTACTGTAAGCTCTTTATCAGGTAGATTGCTTATCTCTACTTCACTTAATTCTTCTTCTTCCTTGTTCGGAACTTATTTCTCTGTTGCCTCATTTTGCCTAATCCGCTGTCATTATTTTTATGTATTTTGTATGTTGGTTATATTTCCCAAGCTTGGAGAAGTGGTCTTATGCAGGAAACATCCTGTGGGGCCTGGCAGTGCACCCCCTCTGGTCAGCAGAGCTACTGCTCTAGGGGTGCCCTCTGTCTGGGCTTGCGAATCTTTCTGTTGTGGTGGGCTGACTGCTGTGGGCAGTCTGGCAGGCATGGCCGGCCCCCAGTCCAGTGAGTTGCCAGGCCCTGCCTTGTGTGGAGGCTGCTGGCTGCTGCTGGGTGGGGCCGTGTCCTCTTCCGCTCTGCCTGATTGCAGAGCAGAGAGCTCTGTAAGCAGCCTGGTCACCTTCCCACAGTGTGTTGTTCGGTCAGAGAGAGTTTACATCAGAAGAATAACTGTGCATCCAGTGAGAAGGAGCTAATGATCAGACCAGGGCTTTTTCTGTTAAAATTGGTTTTACTAAAATGGAGCTGTATCGATTACTAGAGGAACTTAAAACATAATCTGAAAAAAAAAAAAAAAAAAACCAACAAATAACCCCAAACAACCTAAGCTGGGTTGGTGTGCATGGTGATCATACCTTCTGGGTGACGGGAAGCGATCAGACGGCCTCCCTGAGGCTACACGGAGGGACATCATGTAAATTTCAAGACAGCAGAAACTACGTCTTTCCTGTTCACACTTGGTCCCTGCCTGGCCCTGAGCAGGCCCTCAAATATGTGAAGTAATGAGAGGAACTGGGAAGTAAAATCAGAGAGCTTCCTTGCCAGGCTCCACTGGGCCCAGGTTCCTCTTACAGATACAAGTTTCTCAGAGACACAGGTTTTCCCTCGTTTGCTGCTTTTCCCAAAAAAGCAAGTTAAAGCAGATGGCGCCATCGTGGTAATTAAAGTATCTGTAGCCTCCAAGTGATTGCACTTGGCGCCAAAAGTCACGATTCATTATGAGGAGGTACAAGCCCTTTTCCACTCTGATGTGAGGCACTTGGTTGACATGAAAAGTTTGCTCGGGATTCAGACATAGTTATTCATCGACAATCTTTAAGAACATGTTAGGTAATTTGCAGCTCTGATATGCTCTCACGTCAAAGATCCACACACGGAAAATGATGCTTTAAAAAGTTCTGAAATAGCATAAATATTGTTATTGAAAATAAAGCTGTGCCTTTTTGCTTAACATTGAGAAAAATTCTCTTATTTTACAAAGTTGGCAAAGTAGCGCCATGGTTTCCCAGGGTCCAGGGAACATAGATCTCTTATAATCATGTAATATTGATGAGACCATCTGGGAATGAATGAAGAACTGACGGGAAGAAGAAAACTTCTGTGTAAGCAAGAAATAAAGTCCAGGAGATTCAATCATCGTAGCGAAAAGGAAGGTGAATTCACAGGGTTATTATGGAGCCATGATGAGATTGTCAGCATGACTGGTTTCCTTCTGTGGCTTGGAGAGCTGACATACAGAGGAGGAGGACGTCCAGGGCCCTCGGCTTGGAGAAGGAGCTTTCCTGGGAGACTGGATGGCACTTCGAACAATGAAACAAATGAACGTTTCCATCTGGGAGATGCTTTCCTGAACAGAAAATAAATGATGCCCAAGACCAGAGAAGCAAATGAAGTGGCTCTGCCAGCACCAAGCTCCTCAGATTTCCTGCATCATCCATCCTACCCACACGCTGTCTACCTTTCCTGTGGCCAGAACAAGTAGGAAGGGACTCACTCAGCATAAGGGGAGAGGGGTTCCTGCCAGCCTTGGAGGGACTCAGGTGAGCACAGAATCATCCAGCAGGATGGAAACGGGGGGTTAGCTGTGGATCTGGAGGACTGGATGGGCGGGACCGGGGTACAGTTGCTGGATAAAATGCAGGGCAATGTCAATGAAAATAATCAACAAACAATCAATAAGAAGAAGAGAAAAGAGTTTTATTGGAGCCAAACTGAGGACTACCCCGGAAGCCCGCTTCCCAGATGACTCTGAGAGACTACCCTGGAGAAGCAGGATTTTCAGCACAGTTTTATATCTTGTCAGGTTAAAGAACATTAAACAACTCAGTTTTTGTTTCCAAAACAAACAAAAAAATCCCCCCAAACGCAAAATGAGCAGCACAGACCAGCACCTACACAGCGACTCAGCATGGCCCTGGCACCTGGAAAGGGAATCTTCTCATGGAAGGAGGATGAGTACTGGCGGCCCAGGAAGCGGGCATTTAATCTTGTGTCAAGTCTGCATTCAGATTTGCTGAAGACAGCTGTCAAAAGAGCTGGGAATTCGATCATCTCTAAAATACGTGGGAAAGGAGGATTCAACCTGGGAGGAAATGCAGGAACGTCGCGTGTTCCAGCAAAGCCAGGGTAGCCCATCCTCTGGCAGAAAGAAGCTGAGCCAGATGGGACCCTCGGACCAGAACAAGGAGAAAAAGGGACAGCTCTGGAGTTAAATTTCCTCAGACTGTAACCTACACAGGGAAAGAGATTTAATTTTCTACATTTCATAATGAAAGAGAATTTGCATATTAATAATATGCTAATTAACACAGCTTTTTACACTATTAATGCATGTTTTGGGGGCATTTTATATTGTCCCTTCACCTCAGTATCTAATTGCTAAAGAGCTGTGAGTCGGCAGCGCTGGGCATAATTTGAGACGAGAAATGAAATAGGACGTGTGCTTGCTCTCAGGGTGAGGTGTAAACTTGGAGTTAATTCTTAGAGCCCCTGTTCCAATATCCATAGGTCCCTGGAGGCAGATACAGAATCATCCTCTACCAGTCAGCCCTCTGTGGACACCTCAGTGCTCGGCGAGGGGTCTAGGCAGGCACTGCTGGTCATCTCCTGCTATGGACTAATGTTTGTGTGTCCCTCACATCCTCTAATTTACGTGTTGAAGTCCTAACCCCCAGTGTGATGGAATTAGGAGGCCATCACATTGTGATGGCCTTTGGGAGGTAATTAGGTTTAGATGAGGTCATGAGGTTGGATCCCCAGGATAGGATTTGTGCTATTATAAGAAGACAAAGAGACCCCATCGTTTGCTCTCTTTATCATGTGAAGATGCTGTGAGAAGGTGGCTATCTGCAATCCAGGGAGGGAGCCCCCACCAAGAACAGAATCTGTAGGGACCTTGCTCTTGAACTTCTTGGCCTCCAGAACTGTAGAAAAATATATGTCTGTTGCTTAAGCCCCCTCAGGTCTATGCTATTTTGTTCTGGTGCCTGAGCTGACTAATATACCTTCTCCCCAGAAATAGCCACTGCCCAGTTGACCACCCACGAGGGAGTAAAGCCAATGGATCAGGAGAAGGAAAAGCCGGGCTTCTGAGGTTGACCCCTTGGTGTTGCACCTTTTTATGAGTGAATTTGTGTATCGCTCCTTGGAGGGAGCAGTTAGTGCCACGTTTCTCTCCTGCTTCTCTACCTGCTCCTCCCTTAGAAGGAGACCTGGTTTTCCGACGGGCAGCTCAGGGCATCTGCGGTCTCCTGGGCCACACGCGACCCCCATCTCCCTTCACCATCTCATACGTTTGCCATGTTGACAGATGATGCTCGGAGCGTCTCCGAAGGTCCTGAGCTGAGAAGCTCTTCCATTCATTCCTGGCCTCTTGGTAGACACCCACGCTGGGATTGGCTGTTCTGTCTCCCACGGGTGTGACGCACGCCTGCTAAAGGGTGGCTGTTGTCCTGGGTCTGAATCCCTCACTTCACTTTACAAGGTGGATCGGTCCCCTCCATTGTCCACAGACAACGACTGTCTTCTCTGGGGTCCAGATTCAATATCTGTGGATATAGGACACCCCAGCCGTAGGGGCTGTTTCGTGGAGGTTGCAGGGATGTTGGTGCATTGTTCATGTGCCCGACTCATAGTGAGGCCAAACGCACCGAAACTGGCGTTTGGAGCAGATAAAGGTTCATTGGAGGGCCGTGCGAGGAGGCGCCCTCACTGGAGGGCCCGAGCTCTCTGAAGGGTTTCAGCAAAGCATTTTTAAAGGCCAGGTGAGGGAGGGGGGTGGCAGGGCATGTGATTGGTTCACGCACAGTTCTCTGATTGGCTGCTAGTGAGGTCATAGGGCCGTGTCACAGGGGTTCACATCATCAATCCTTAGGCGCCAGTGGGTCTGGGGGCTACATGCTCAGGGTCATCAAGTAGTTGATTTCTTCTATTTGGTGGGGGCTTTTCATATCTGTAAAACAGCTCCGGAATGTTCATTAGATACTGTTATTTAGGTAGCTACAGCAGAGGGTATGGGGGAAGGGACTGCCCTGGGAAGGCCCCATAGCGTCCTGCTCGGCTGCAGGGAGAGGGCTTGAACGAGGCAGGGTTTACTGGGCTGTAATTGAGGAATTGCAAAAAAAGGGTAGACAATTCCTCAGTTCTAGAAATATATCCTCTAATGTGCAGATGGAACCAGTGTCTGGAATCTGCAAAATAAAACATGGCTCTGTGCTCTAATAGTTTATTAGGGGAGAGGAGATACAGAGGAGACCAATAGAGAAAAAACTATTCATTTTTTAATAAAAATGTTTGTTATGTTTATTCAAATTAAAAAACTATTCAGAGCAGAAAACTTGAAAAATAAAAAAAGTCACAAGCACTAAAATCAGTAAATAAATACATAGAATTTCCTGTAGTCATGCTACCCAGCTATTAACGCTTTGGGGTAAGATTTTTAGTCTACTTTTGTGACTATAATTTTATTTATTATCTTTTTTATATAAAAAGGGTGTGATTTTATGTATCCTTCTGTAGATTGGACAAAAGATATACCAGGAAAATCGTCACCAAAAGAAAGCCACTGTGGTTATTTTATCATTTTACTGAATTAAACTGCATTTCTAACACCAGCAACCAGCACTTACGAAGTATATCTGAAAAAAATCAAAAAGTAATATATAAGAAAAAGTAATAAAAATTTATTTTAAAAGTCATTAAGGAAGACCTAGGTCAATGGAGAAATATACCACATGTGTGGATAGGAAGATTCAATGTTGTAATGATATGAATTCCCCAAAAAAGTAATTTACAGATTCAATGCATTGTGAATTTTTCTTGTGTCAAGTAGTGTTCTCATATAATAGGATTTTGATGGTTTATAGAATTCTATTATGTAGACATACCAAAATTTACTTAAGAAATCCCCTATTGCTTGATATTCAGGTATCCTTTTATATTTTTCATTGCTATAAAACGTACTGTATTGAAAACCCTTGAATTCAAGTTATCAAATGTATTTCTAATTATTTACTTGTTACAGATTCTTAGATGCAAAATTGCTAGGCCAAAGGGCATAGCCATTTAAAATATTTTCTTTCGGGCTTCCCTGGTGGCGCAATGGTAGAGAGTCCGCCTGCCGATGCAGGGGACACGGGTTCGTGCCCCGGTCCGGGAGGATCCCACATGCCACGGAGCGGCTGGGCCCGTGAGCCATGGCCGCTGAGCCTGCGCGTCCGGAGCCTGTGCTCCGCAACGGGAGAGGCCACAACAGTGAGAGGCCCGCGTACCGCAAAATAAAATTTTTCTTTCAATTTGCTCACCAGAAATATTTTGCTCAAGCTTTTATTCCTCTTATCAAGTTTGCCCATGTCCCCTAATCCTGGGTGTCATCATTCCATTCATCTTTGTTAATAAGGGCAGCAAAATGCATCCATTCATTCATTGCTGGACGTTACTCTGTGGAGCCAAGGAACATTCCAGCAAAGTATCAGGCGCACATGTGGTGCATGAGAAATTTTTTTTTTTTTGCGGTACGCGGGCCTCTCACTGCTGTGGCCTCTCCCGTTGCGGAGCACAGGCTCCGGACGCGCAGGCTCAGCGGCCATAGCTCACGGGCCCAGCCGCTCCGCGGCATGTGGGATCCTCCCGGACCGGGGCACGAACCCGCGTCCCCTGCATCGGCAGGTGGACTCTCAACCACTGCGCCACCAGGGAAGCCCGAGAAATATTTTTGAATAAAAGAATAAAAGGCAAAATTGAGACTGAGGAAAGATTGTTACCCATTTTCTACTCTGTGCTGTGAAGGGAGAAGAAGGAGATTAGGAACCAGCATTTATCTGGGCTGTGCCACCACACAGTAGCAGGTATAACAATGCACCGTGTTCTTAATGGGAAAGCAGCCGAACTTAGCGGAAGGATCATAAAACAGGACCCCCTGTGGCCCCCAACAAGGCGGTTCCGTAATGTTCAGAGGAGGGAGGAATGGAAGTAAGTGGGCTCTTAGGCCCCCTTTCCCTCCAAAATCCCATGTTTCATCTCCCATTCTTATTTCATCTTCATATCACGATGTAAGGAAAATTATGAAATCATAGAATAGTGATTCATAAAACATTTAAAAACTTGGAGGCCCTGTAACTATTGGGCAGGTGCAAGTGTGCAAATCGCACACTGGACCTGGCTTTTAGATGTTAGAGAATGACCCAAGGCCCTGGATAGTCACTGCCTCCCGGGTGGCCCCCTCCCTCCCACGCAGTGAGGGGTTTACAACCTACACAGCCTTGGGGAGAAAGGACCAGTTTCCACCCAGAGTGTTTTCGCTGTTTTGTAAAATCAGTCACCGATGTTAGTGTTACATCCGTGCTTTACGATGGCCAGTAAGGACTTGAGTCTAATTTTATGATCGTATCCACTACTGTATATTTTGTTTACCGACGGCCAAACATTCCCAATTTATAGTTGACGTTTCCCCTAGCTTCCTTGGCATAAATTGTGGACACATTTATGTGTATATAAACCATATGCATCTCAGTTTTAATACATTTTAAAAACTGGATCTTTTAAAAGATGAATGCCTGTTTCTCTTGATAACTCATCAATGTCTTCATTTTGGGGAGTCTGCTGGAGATCCCGAGGGGGTTGAACTGACCAGCACTGAAAACTAGGAGGCCCCCACCCAGTGGGTCGGGTAGGAGATCGTCTGCCTTTGGACCCCAGGGTGGAGAGCCCTTATCGACAGAGTCGGGACACCCTTTCTCAAATATAGCTCTAATGACAGTGCAGGTTAACTCCTAAAACCCAGGGCAGGTTTTGAGGGACATCCTACAAATGTGAAAATTTGATCTACAGTAGTTGCTTTGATTAAGTACGTGAATGGGACTTCTGCCTTTAAACCAAGAAATAAATGTATTATAGATCGTCTTAATACCAAGACCTCGTCTACGGTTGATTCTCCAAGCACAGCCCAGGGCCAAGCAGCCCAGACCCAAAGCCCCCAAGCCCCAACTTGGGCTCCGCCAGTGTCTGTGAGTGGTGGGCTGGCGTGGCCACATCCCTGGCCGTAAACCAAGTCCCCCAGCCCTTCTCTCTGTGTCCCTGAGACGGTCCGTCATACACCGTGTGCCCTGTTGTGGTCATTAAGCAGAATCTGTGATCAAGTTGTTAACCAGACTCTAACAGGATCCAACGGGGGCCCCAGCTCAGACCCACTGGAAGTGCCATGGTGTCAGTCTGGGAGCCATGGCCCTGGCCTTTGGACGTGGCTCTCACTGGTACTTCATGAAGGAAGTGTGCATCGAACCTCACAGTTTGGAACCTTGCTGACACCAAGAGCAGCTAAGTTGCTGAAGTTCAAGAGAAGAATTGTTGGGCTTCCCTGGTGGCGCAGTGGTTGAGAATCTGCCTGCCAATGCAGGGGACAGGGGTTCGAGCCCTGGTCTGGGAGGATCCCATATGCCGCGGAGCAACTAGGCCCGTGAGAGCCACAACTACTGAGCCTGCGCGTCTGGAGCCTGTGCTCCGCAACAAGAGAGGCTGCGATAGTCAGAGGCCCACGCACCGCGATGAAGAGTGGTCCCCACTTGCCACAACTAGAGAAAGCCCTCGCACAGAAACGAAGACCCAACACAGCAAAAATAAATAAATAAATTACTAAACTCCTACCCCCAACATCTTAAAAAAAAAAAAGAATTGTTGAACAGCAACTGCTATTGCTCTGGGAAGATGCCGGAAGCTAGAAACCTGGATGGATCTGGAAATGGTCCTGCTGAGGTTTTTAGTTTTTAAAGAACGTGCCCTAACCTTTAGATCAACCTTCTACAGACTAAAACACCTTATCAATAGAGGCCCAGGTGAACAGACCCTAGAAAAGTGTCCTATTTGAGCCAAGAGAAACTTCCAGTCCAGAGCAGACTCTGTCTCTGCTTTTATCACTTAAAGAAGCATAAAAGACAGGAGCTCTGAAAACTCTAGAAGGTGTTCGATGGAGGGTAGTGGATTACTGATGACTTTAATAGCGTCAGGGGTCAATACGGCAGTCGCAGTTCAATAAAGAAGAAATCGGAAAATTCTCCTGCTCGGAGAAATCCCAAGCACACTCTTTTTCTTGGTTCTATCGCAGCTGTTGCGGAAGTCTTTCGTTACCCCTCTCCGGGGGCACCGGCAGGGGAGAGGTCCCCACCGCCATCGGCCTGATGTATCTGGAGGAGGCTCCTGCCCAGACAGCACATCGCAGCAGAGAACATCGTTATTCAGGGAATGTGGTCTCGGGAGCCACACTCTGAAGCATCGTGTCCATTTAATCATTTTCCAATCTGTTTCTCTTGTGAAATTCATTACTTTTCATGGAAACAGATATCTGTCAAAGCATCACATTAGGCTGGCGTCGGAAGAATCTCATATCCTCAGCGTTAATGACTTCACATCCTTTTTTCCTTTGAAAGAGAGCCGATGAGCCTCTCTGACGATGGCTTCTTGATCTTGGGGCTGTTCTCTTGTCATCTGGTGGTAAACACCCTTAATGGGTTTGGGATGCCCAGCGGCTGGGCTCCAACTGTTACCCTCGTACCACCAGGGAGCCAGTGCAGAGGAACCAGGGCAAGCTCGAATGCGCTTTTCTGGGCAAATAAGGTTTTCAGATGAGAGGCAAAACGCCGTGTTATCACTCATAAAAAGTGCCAGGTCTCTAATATGTGGCTCTACATGTCCATCAGGAGGACCGTCTGAGTCGGAGAGCATGGACACCTGCTCCTGTGGTTTGATGTTTGTCTCAGATTTCATTAGCCAGAAAGCACAGAAGAAATACAGGTCAGAGGACAGTTTGGAGACGGTCTTCGTGCCTCTGAACTGGCTTTGCTGTACGCATGCCCTGGCAGGAGGAGATGGATGCAGGGGGAATCTGTGGTCCACAGCCAGGGTTCTCCCACCTCCTTCTGCTTCCTGCCCAACCCGCTCCACCTCTACCTGAACTCTCCCCCCTTTCTCCCCCTCTCACTCCCTGCTGTGGAGCAGACTCGAAAGGAGAGATGCCCACAGGACCAGCAGTTCAGCCTCTGCTTGGTTCTCATTATAATACCTGCCCCCAGGCGGAGCCTTGGCTGTTGGATGAGCCATTTCTCTATATAAGTCTGGGCATTTATGAAGATGAGCGGAAGAAGCCTCGGCTCTCCCTCCGGAACCCTCGTGGTAAAACCTCCGCGTCCCTGGGCTCAAAGCATGGTGGGTTGCTGTGTCCAGACACTGTCTCTCGGCTAGGATGACTGTATTCCTGGTCCCCCCAGATGCTGCCCTGTCTCCTACCTACTCGTGCCCCATTAAATCCACCCTTTCCCCGCTCACTCCCTTCCCCTGTCACACCCCTAGACTCCAAATCACTTTCAAGAAAATGGCACTGGCTTGTTTTTTTGAGTCAGCGGCTCCTGTGAAAGCAATTATGGACTTGATTTAACCAACCAATACTTAGGCTCAGCCACGGATTTACAGTCAAACTGTTTTCTCTCCTTCTCACAAACACATTTCAGTGGGAAAGCACAATTTCAGATTCGAGGGGAGGCAAACCATCCAGCCATACTTAAATGGAAATAAAGAGAAAGAAAGCATGAGTGCGTGCCGGGCAGTAACAAGACATCTAAATCCATCCTCGGGTCCAGAGGAGCGTAATGTACGCATAATTTATGCTGCCCGTGAGGACGGGCACATTTCACGGTCTATACTGGAGCCGTGGGGACTGGCAGTGGAGGAGGGGTGGAGGCTGGCTCCTCCAGAGTTGTCCTGGTGGAGGCGGTGGGTTGTGGTCCAACCAGAGATGATTCCCCATCACTCCGGCAAAGATGAAGCAGAGAGCAGTAGCTTTACACAGAGACGTTGCCCCAGCTGCCTTTCCAGTGCCATCCTTGGGGTGTCTGGGGGGGGACCTGGTTCTGGTTTTCAGGTTCAGTGTGCTTTGGTTTGGGGTGAAACATTTAAAATAACGATTAGCTCATTTGTTCATAAGGATTTGTTTGGACGAGGCATCACGCTAGGCACAGAGATAAAATGTGAGCGAAACAGACCGTGTGAAGAATACAGCCTGCGGGTGAAGGTGGCCGGCCATCAAATCATCACCCAAACAGCTGTGCTAAGGGCTGTGCTCTTCCTGCCGTGAAGCTGTGCCATCAAGGGGCGTGATGTCCTCGGAGAGGGAGGAACGTGTGCAGGGTCTTATGGCCGAGCAAGGAATTGTGGTATTCACCCTGAGAACGATGGGAGGTTGTCTTTAAGGCCTACAAAATGGGAAGGATTTTAGGCAGGGAGGCAACACGATCAGTCTTGCCTTTTCGTAAAAGATCGCTTTGTCGGGTTGGGAGGTACAGGAGGGGACGAGGCTTATCACATGGAGAGGTCAGGGGTCACAGGGGCAGATATGGTGGCAGCTTGGACAGGACCAATGATGGACAGCGTTTGGAACAGAGGCTGAGGAGGTGAGATCTCCAGGGCTTGGTGCAGGAGGACCTTTGCATGGGTGGATAAAGGAGAGACGGGACTTTGGATGAATGTTAGAGTCCCGGTTTGTCCAGCTAATTGCGTGGTGGTTCTAGTTCCTAAGGAAAGGGATGCTGGGGAGGACCAGGGTTGGAGGAGAAGATCGGGAATTAATTTTTTGGCTCTGTGGAGTGTGAACATCTGTGAGCCCTGCACGGAGAGGTGCCCACTAAGTTGTTTGGTGTATATGGTTTGTAGCCCAGACAAGAAGTCTGGGCTGAGATGTAAATCTATGATTCTACTGGACACAGATGAGAATTCCTAGAGAAAGGGTATAAATGGAGAGAAAGAACCTTGGGAGTCTTTGTATTTGATGGCCTGGTAGAGGAGGGAGTCTGCAGGTGCAGACAGAGCAGCCTAGAACGTGCTGGAAGGTGGGCTGTGTTACTCAATCCCAGGAAGAGTCTCCACAGACAGAGGTCTGCTCTGAGTACAAAGGACACTCGCCAAAGGTCACCGTCACTGGTGATTTTAACCATGGCAGCTTGGATGGAGTGATGCAGGTCTGAGGCTGATGGGAGCCAGTTAGGGGTGAATGGTGGGTGGAGAAATAGAGACAGGGCGGCAAAGATGAAGCTACTGGCGTTTGGCTAAAATTGAGATGAATGCGGCCTAATTTCTACCATCACTTCCAGCTCAAGAGAATGTGGATGGAGAAAGGGTCCTTCAGTTCATCCCCCTGGGGCAGGCGCTCACACCCTCTCAGAAGAGCAGTTCTCTGCACCTGTGTGGTCTGGCCATCCAGGCACACGTCACGCCCACTGTGGGAGCAAAAACAGGGGCAGAGGGGCAGGAATCTTTGTAGAAATAGAGGAGAAAGGTTACAAATGTGGATTCTCGTGACGTGATGATCTTAATATCCTAGGTGGGTGTTCCCTATTCTTGAATGTCTAATCAACCTTCTTCTCCACACCCAGTATCTATTTCTCACCGTCAGTCGCTAAGGACAAACCACGGATGGTGATGAACACATTTTATAATGAAGAGAAAACACGGTCGTATATGTTAGCTTCCCGGCTTCTCCAAGCAGCCCTGCCTGCAGAGCAGGTAGTCTGGTGCTTCCTCTGGAGGTGAAGCTAATGGGGCTCAGAGGGGGAGTGATGTGCTCTCCGGTTTATAGAGCTGTGAGGTCAGAACTGGTCACCGAGTGCCCTTTCCAGTAAGGAATCCCACCTCAAACCAGCCAAATATTAGGAAGCCCTCACCAAGGAGACCTTTCCCATACCCGTCTGTCTCTGCTCTGGCCACTACCTCAGGGAGCTTCTTGAGGGACCCAGGCCTTGGAGGCCTGCTTTGTGGAGCATCCCCAGGACACAGGGGCTGGGTGCTGGGCATAGTGACTCACCTGTCGGGGTCCAGACCATTCCCAGGAGGCCTGGCACGGCCATCCCACTGGGGGGTGACCTGCAGCGAGAGCAGGTGGTCCCAGGGTCTCCCAGGCCTGAGCCAGCCAGCTGCTCCCAGACTTCTCCCAGCTGAACGGATGGTCACCTGACCTGGCTTTCGCCCCCATCCCGGCCAAGCCCTGCCCCCCAGCCCTTCCTCAGAGGCCCGCTCTGTGTCTGGAGGCTACTTGCTTCAAGAACCCAAGTGACTACCAGGCCCTGATCGAGCCCCCGGTGGGGCACAGCCGGACAGGGGTGGAACACCCAGGGAAGGTTCCAGACGCCTACTGATGAAACCACATGGCCACTCAGGCTCTGCGTTGTGGGTTCACTCCCTCCCTATCTCCTCCGCATGCACAGCCTGTGAGGGGCAGGGGGCCACTGAGAACATGGCCCTGACTCCCCGAGGAGCCACGGAGGAAATACAACAATTTGTGGGGAGGCAGGAGCCCTGCGTGCTGGGCCGGTGGCCACAGGAAAGGGACTGGGGCCAGTAGGCCTGAAACGGGTCAGAAGCGTGGATTTCAGCCGTGGGGCTGGGTGGACACAACACAGTCAGGGAACAAAGTCTTACAGGATGGCCAGAGAACGGGGGGTGGGCTCCGGTGGTGGGGATTACGAGGCATTAGTCTGGCCGGAACAAGCAGTGTGGGAAGCGAGGCAGCAGAACCTGACCCTGGGGAAACAGAAGCAGCAGCGTCTTCCAGACGGGGACGGTGCTTGGCTTCTGCCGCAGCTGCAGAGACCCGGGTTCCAGTCCTTTCCTGCCTGTGGCGGCGTGACCTGGACAAGGGTTAGTGGGTCTGATGGGTCCGGGGCTCACTTTGTCCCCTGCCTAAGATAGCAAGGTCACTGTCACGTGGGAGGAAATGGACAGCAAGCTTGATGTCAGCAACGCCCGTGACACTGATGAATCCGTTTTCATAAACCGGGGTCTCTGCCACGGTGCCTGGCGGGGCTTCCCGTGGACCCTCATCGCTTCTTTTGCTTCTTTCTCTTGACTGCAGACTTGAAGGGTGAGGCGGAGGGCGGATGCTCCCACGTGATTTGGGAACGACAGCGTAGGTGCCCCACGAGGTCATCCCCCAGCTGCAGCTTTTCACATCAGGGTGACACGGGGGCGTTCTTCTCCATTAACAGTTGCATCTCAGCCTTTACCACCTCTCTTAATACGCTTGATTTAGTGCAACTTTCCATGGAAGTTCTCCACGGCCAACTGACACACAGCCAAAGGATTTCCAAGATGAATATACTCTGCCCTGAAGCAAAACACCTGTCAATCCTTGGCTCTGCGTCTCAGGCACCCTCCCGGGAATGTACACAGTTTACGAAGGCTGTCATGACGTCATTTCTTCAGAGTTCCAAGGCTCCGAGCTTAATAACACATCACATGGCTTGCAGCTCTTGAACACATTTTGCAGGTTTACTGGGTGTGACAAGAATGAATGTAAAATTATTTGCGATAGATCTACCAATAAAAATAAAATTTTTATTTCCATCAGAAAGCTCTCACCTGTGGCACCAGCTGCAGAGCCGGTGGCCGGGAGGGCCCCCATTGCTTCTCACCCCCCGCCCCACCCCCGCACGCTCTGCTTGTTCTTCAACTTTCAGGTGAGGGGTTTGGGCTCTGAAATGCCTCCGCCTGTGCGGTAGGAACCCTCTTCAGAATGCGAGGGATGCTGCCAGCCCTAGTAGCGGCAGGAAAACAAATGCTTTTTTTAAAAAAGACAAAAAACAGATGCTGATCTGAACCCACCAGGCTTTTTTTTTGTAGCTCTAGGCAGCATTATGTTATGTATTGTTAGCTCTACTCTCCCCCCCTGGTGATTAGACGTCACAATGGCCTGGTGGGCTTGTCTGAGACAGGGCACCTCTGTCCACATCACTAAGGCCCCAATGCTTGGGCTTATCCCTTTCTTCACCCAGTATCTCTACCTCATCTCTCTCTGACTCTTTTGGTCTCTGTGTCCCTCCGTTTCTCTCTGTCTCTCCTCTCCTCTCCCCATCTCTCTCCATACATGTTTTTTTCCCCCTTATGAATGCTGAATAATGCAAAAGCATGGAGTGTAGGTGGCCCCAGGTAGCTCTAAGAGTGACAGCTGGATGGAAGATCTCCAGGTAGGGATAGAACTTCTTTTTTTTTGCGAGGCAGCGGGGAGGAATGTAACCTCCAATGTACAATTTTTCTGGTTAGCTATTGGTATAAAAAACAGACCAACACAATTTAATGGTGCGAAGTGACAGACCCTTTATGACGCTTACAGTTCTGTGGTTCTAGAATTTGGAGAGTCTGCGGCTGGCGTCTCCCTTGAGGGGCTTGCGGGGCTGGAGCTGGCTGGGTCTGCTCCTCTGGGCTCCTGATTCGGTAGCTTTGCTTCTTCTCCACGTGGTGAGGCTGGAGTTGGAATGTCCAAGATGGCCCGGGGCTGGGCCGGCTGGCATCGCTCTCTCTGCACTCAGCCTCTCCTAGGCTGATAGAGGCTTCCTCCAAGGATAGGCAGGCGTTTAACAGGGAAGCTGGTTTTCCCCTGAGGGAGCCTCCCAAGAGGCAGCAAGTAGCATCCTCCGATTTCTTAAGGCCTGGGCTTGTCCCTTGCATGCTATACTTCTGGTCACAGCGGTGAGAGATCCTACCCAGATTCAGCAGGGGGCAGAAGATCCTCTCGTGATGGAGTGAGTGTCACAGGTAACGCGTCTTCTTCATCTGCCACGGAAACTCCTGCTGGGGGACCACGTAGTTCACTGGCTTGTGAGGAGCTCGTGGAAATTGATTTGGGGGGAGACCCAACAGGAAGGAGAGAGGGAGAAGTCGCGGTGCTCTGGCGGGTTAGAACCTCTGGGAAAGCTGCAGAGGGGATCGAAATGAACTACACCTCACTGATGTCAGGACATTATTAGATAGCAACCCAGACATACACCCCGCCCCAGACTTATCACGTTATTTCACGATGTCATTTTTTTCTGAATTCAGGGATTCAAAACAGTCTTGTTGTAGAACAGTTCTACACCGTGAGGCCACCATGGTGAGCTGGCAGGAAAGCTCCCCTCCAAGCTCCCTGCGGGAAAGGTGCCCTCTGGATGACCTCTGGGTGCCCTCTGCTCGGCTTCCTCAGGCCCGGCAGGTGTCCCCTCACTGGGCTGTCGGGAAGCTCGGGGGTCAGTGCTGGACGGGCTGCAGCATCGGGATGTGGCCCCGGCTTCCCCATCAGGCCTCCCACTGCCCCCAGCAGCCCCACCCACGGGCTGCTCTCTTCGTTTAAATGCATTGTCATGTTACAGCATCAGTGTTTCCAACGCTATTTTTGGAAGCTGCCTAGGTATAAATAAACATGCTAATAGTTGAAGTTTAAAAATTGCTTCCTAGAGGAAAGGGCTCTCAGACGACGGCCATTTACGGATTCCAGCGGGTGCTGTGCTGTGCTGAGCTCTGAGGTCAGAAACTGTCCCCGGTGAGGCCTTGGGACTGAAACGCGAGGCCAGGGCGCTTCTGAGTGATTGGGGAACCGGCCCTGCCGCACCGCTGGGGGTCCATACAGATTATCCTGTTGTTTCCACCTTTCTGTCCGCCCCACTGGGAGGCAAAAAAAAAAAAGGTCATGAAGAACCTAGGGGTAAGACGGGAATAAAGACACAGACCTACTAGAGAATGGACTTGAGGATATGGGGAGGGGGAAGGGTGAGCTGTGACAAAGTGAGAGAGTGGCGTGGACATATATACGCTACCAAACGTAAAATAGATAGCTGGTGGGAAGCAGCCACATAGCACAGGGAGATCAGCTCAGTGCTTTGTGACCACCTAGAGGGGTGGGATAGGGAGGGTGGGAGGGAGACGCAAGAGGGAGGGGATATGAGGACATAATATATGTATAGCTGATTCACTTTGTTATAAAGCAGAAACTAACACACCATTGTAAAGCAATTATACTCCAATAAAGACGTTAAAAAAAAAATCACATCAGGGGTGACAGCCAATGAATACTGCACACAGGTATAAAATCGGGCCACTTTCAAAACAGGCCCACCGGGAACGGCTTCCGTGAACCTGTTCAGAACCCATCACGACTGACTGTACAAAGAGAATTTTGCAGCTGTCGCAGAGGAAGCTAAACGGGCCTTCAAACCGTCACGTTCAATCTAAGTCAGTGATTAGTGGAGATCATAATCCAGAGGTTTTTCAAACACATTTCCTCAAATTTGCGTCTAACTACTCTTAATTATGGATACTGTCACCATCCCATATACTTAATCAGACCAGAGAACTCTTCTCCAGGGAGAAATGATTCTTATTACAAAGCGGAGCGCCGGCAGCGTGAACGTCACATGAAGGAGGGCGATCATCAAATGTGCTGCATCCTGATACAGATGAGCACCTTTGGGTGCCCTCCTGTGCAAGGTGGGCAGCAGGCTGGGGAGGGGGTCTCTGGGTAGGTGGAGGCAGGCCCTGCGGAGCAGCCCAGGCAGCAGAGGGACAGGCAGGCCAGGAATAGTGATGAGGGCGCATAGGGATGATGGAGGAGGGGACCACCCCCCCCAGCCATCTCCCCTCACTCTCCATTCCTCAATTCTTGCTCCAAAGCCTTGAAATATCTCACTTCAAAGCATAACATAATAAAAAACACAGGTAGATAAAAACCCCTCTTCACAGAGAGTCTTGTATTAAAAGGAAATGATTTGGCCCTTAATTTCACCAGGTGACTAGTTTTCCAGGGCCCTAGGCAGGGAGTGGCCCAGCCGTCGGCTCCTCCTGTCCGCCCAACGCCGTAGGTTTGCTCGTATCCCCTGAGCTCCTCTCCCCAGAAGGGGCTGCAGGGGCCACGTATGGAGGGGACCACCGCCCCCATCCTTCTCACCTGCGTTGCATCCTCCTTAACCGCAGACTAGCTTTGATTTATTAACATCGTCTAGATTTAATATCTGAGCAAATGGGAGAAATCAGAACCCCTAGTCTTCTTGTCTCAGGATCTAACTGGTCCATCATCAATGCTGACCTTTTGAAATCTGAAACACCTTTTAATTACTTGCCGCCATCCACTTCTTCTATCCAAAGATGTTTTTTAAAAATTTTTTTTTAATTGAACTATAGTTGATTTACTATGTTGTGTTAATTTCTGCTGTACAGCAAAGCGATTTAGTTATATATGTGTGTGTGTATATATATATATATATATATATATATATACACACATTCTTTTTTCTATTCTTTTCCATGATGGTTTACCACAAGATACTGAATATAGTTCGCTGTGCTCTACAGTAGAACCTTGTTGTCTAACCATCCTATATATAATTGTTTGCATCTGCTAATCCCAAACTCCTACTCCATCCCTCCCCCCACCCCTTGGGAACACACTCTGTTCCCTATGCCAAATGTTTCATATTCCTCACCTGGACCATTTTCTCAGAACTGGCTTCTCTACACCCATCCTTTCTCCACCTCCCTCCCCCATCGCCACCTCGAATCTTCTAGAACTATTTCCTAATAGCAACAGATATATATCTAAATAAATTAGTGTCATGTCATTGTCATGTCATATGCATATTTAATTTAAATGTATTCAACTATACATCTTAAGCAAAAGTATACACATATTCATCCAAGAGACCGAACCATGTAAAACATCTGGGCAATAAGTGTGTGACTCAGTGTGCGTGATGGGCAAGCGCATAG
Source organism: Neophocaena asiaeorientalis asiaeorientalis (assembly GCF_003031525.2). Taxonomy (NCBI): domain Eukaryota; kingdom Metazoa; phylum Chordata; class Mammalia; order Artiodactyla; family Phocoenidae; genus Neophocaena; species Neophocaena asiaeorientalis. The sequence continues at coordinate 406,942 of NW_020173770.1, read as the reverse complement.
CCTGGTCCTCTCTCAGTGGGTCTCTGTTCCCGTGTGCCTCTCAAGGGCGAGCATCTCGTCACAATGTTGTATGGCTATTCAGGGTGTGGTAGACAGCCTCTGGGAGGAGTCCCGTGATGCCTGCCTCTGGGGATTCACTTCCCTATGTAAGCCCCTCCCCTTGAGTTTGGGCTGGATCTGGTGACCCACTTGTAATGCAGAGAAAATGGCAAAAGTGATGGGAGTCACACTGCCCAGGGTCCCTTGCCTCCTGCTTCCTGGTGGCTTAGGTCATGGAAGCACTGGTGGAAAATTGGAGGATGGCAAAGGGGAGTATCTGGGGCCCCCCCCCCCCCACTTTGCCCAGCCCTTACTAGACATCCCACTTGCCATGTTCCCAGCTGCCACCAGGACTCCCCACCCCAGGGGCTGGTTCCCACTTGAAGGCCCTGGATTCTGGGCTCTGCCATGGCCGTTTAGCCCCTGGGATGTGAGTGGCACCTGCAGGGCTCTTTTCTGCTTTGTCTCATCATCTTTTAATTGTGCCACCATGTAGGCACCAATTCCCTCTATTAAATTCTCTCTGTTCAGAAGCCCAGAGTTTCCTTAGCTGGATCCCAAGCACTGGAGTGCTCCACAGATACCCACCCCCCACCCCTGACCTCTGTGCTACATGAGCCGTCCAGGGTCATGTTAGGGTTGTGCGGGAAGAAGAGGACACTTGTTGCGCGTAGCACCTGACCAAGAAAAAGTCACGCTGCTCCTTTCTTCCCTGGGAGCTCGGGTTTCCTGAAGACTGCAAAATAGATGTGGAGAAGGTAGTTAACTCTTTAGTCGATAACTTTAAGCTTTAATGTTAGTTAAACGAACATAACTTATGTCGTAATGAACATCAGGACGTGTAACCACGCTGTGTGACCCTGAGCCCAAGGCTGTGCCCTTGGCTGTGCTCCGCTCTATCTCCCAGGGTAACCTGGAAACCGGCACAACTTCCTGGACCAGCTCGCTGGCTGGAGGAGCGGGCACCGGGCTCACGACTGTGCAGGGGCTTGAAGAGCGTGAAAGAGAGCTTCCCTCCTCTGACGCGGAGCTGGATCAACGGCTGCCCTTCTCCACTTCTGTGTAATAGAATTTTCATTTTCTATGAGAAAAGCAAAGCCAAGCAAAACCACACTTCTCCTTCGGAGGAGGGCTTCTTTGCGGTGAAATACCCACTCAGAATGGAGATAAGGTGGTGTAGACTGTTAGCCGGGCTTGTGGAAGTTCCTAGCACTAATAAAATTTAATTTAAAATAGTAAACCCTCTGCCTTCCTGTGACACGTATATGGGTCTTACATAATTATAGAACAAATGGCTTTCCCAGGGAAGTCTCGCCAGTGATTTAGCTCCCACGCTGTTAAGATTGGCAACACTTTCCTTTGCTCATTAAAACCTGGCAATCTGCACAAATCATTCTGGGTGCAGGCAACCACCCCTTCCTTCTAATGCCCATTATCAGAGCAGCCAGGAGAGGCCCTGGCTTCGTCTGTTTGACAGATAAGAGATGCTGTCAGACGGGTTTCCCTTGTGAGCGACAGAAGCGATATCTTGAGCTATAGGAGGGCACAGTCATTTAAGTCTTTACAGAGGCAACGCTTGGGAAGCAAAAGACTTTATGCCTCAGAAGAGGCACAAGGAATATTTACCAGTCACCTGGAGCCTTTACACTGATTTTCATTGAGTCAAGTGGTGGTGTAAGTCTTTTCAAGACATTCTTCCTTTCCTATTTTCCTATCTCTGTTGTTTCATCCAGCCCATTCTTTGTCAGAAAAATATCTATCCTAGTCTCACCACCCTCCAAATGGGCTTTCATTCTATGTGTGAGGAGTTCAGAGAAGGTGACTCTTAGGGTATTAAGACCAAAGAGTTCTGCTTCATCTTTTGCCTGAGATGATCAGAACAACTTAGTAGAAAGCTCTCTTTGGATCTTCCCAAGAAAAAGATAATAGCTAGCCCAAGGCTGTCCTGAGGGTCAGTCCTTATCTATGACCACCTCTGCCACGTGCCCCAGGACATCCCACTGCCCCCTTGCGATATCCAGCTTTTACAGTTCTTCTCAGTGGAAGGGTTGGTATCAATGACCATGTCTACCATAACTGGATGTGGATTTCTATCTTAATTTTGGTTAGAGTTTCCTTCTTTTCTTTCCTAGATGTACCTCAGCTATTTTGCAACTTTTGTTTTTCACTTAAATTATAAATCTGTTAATTGAATTCTTTAAAAATATTTGCAAAAATCTCAGGAATATTCTACTGGCATATAGACTAGCATTGTCTGTTCTGTGGTTCCTTTTCTTCTTTCTGATTTTGTATTTCATTCGTGTCATGAACCAGCGTCAAAGCCGTGGTCACCCACAGATCCCTAGACACGCCTTCCGTAACATTCTCGGAGAATTCCTCTCGCTAATAAACTTAGATGATGTCATTCGGTAGAAGGAAGCTTCTCACACGTGTGCTGTGCTCCTGTCTATATTGTGAGCTCCGCAAGGGCAGGAACCTGGTGCCGTGGATCTTTGTAGCATCATCATCTCACATCACATCCACAAAAGAACAGGTGCTTTCGGGGCTGTGCTGGAGCAGGTGCGCACCAGCTCAAAGGAGCTGATTCCGTACATCTCTCCCCAACTCTGTGGCTAGTGATGTTGGGTTGGTAGATTGAAATAGATCATGTTGGGAATATTTACACAACAAAAATTGGCAAATGCAACAAATACAACATTATTTTCCTCCAGGAGATGGTATGCAAATACCCCGCTGGCATACTTCTTGTATATTTGCTGTGTGAATGAAGACACACAGATTTTATCTCAATAGGTGGAGGCGAGGTTTTCTGTAAAGGGCTATTTGAAGGAATGACTTCTCGCAGGTGGAAGAGGGCACCGTATCTGACAGTCCAGGTGGGGACCACAGCTGCAGAGAGCTGCGCCCACACCAGGCTCAGACCCGCAGAACTCCCCTTTCCTGACACTTAGCTAGGTTGGGAAGTACGTCTGTGAGTCCTCTTCTAAAGCAGCTCCACGGGTACCTGAGGACAGCCCTCCACAGTAAGCAAGCATTGGTCCCCCACGTGGACCTTGAATGGAGTTGGAAAGTGCATGATTCGAGCTTTTCACGTTCTTGAATTAACTGGCAATGATTCACATCCATTCTTTTCTCCAAACAAGTGTTGGATTGATTGAGTCTAAATTAAGATATTAACTACTACCCACATCAGGATCTTCCAGAAATTCTTTCACTCTTCAAAGAAGTGTTGATTAAAGGTCTATTAAGGTCACATTAGGAGAAAAATAAAGGCAATCTTTGGGCCCAGCAATGCTAATAGATTGCTCTTCTCTTTATGCAATTTAATTCTGTCATTAATTTCTTTGTAAGAAAGGGTATATTATTCTAGAACTACCCCCCCATCTGTATGACATTGCTCAGGAAAGACAGTTAATGAGCCTCTAGAAACCCCTATACTCACACCTGGGATTTTCTTGATCACAGAAAGATTTCAGGTCAATGTGTTGAAAGTAAAATTCTGCTTTGTTGATGCCTCACAGGTTTATTGTTTTAGGAGCTATTAGAAAACAGTGACTCCTAGTAAAGACTTTTTTTTTTTTTTTTGGCTTGTGAAGTCTAAGTATTTTCTTGGTATTTATAAGGACTAGAAATAAAAATGCAGTCCAGTGGCGATTCCACATAGCCATCTTGGTAAAAGGATGTGAAAGGGATAAGAGGTGAGACTGACAGCCTCATCCATGTTATTAATATTCTATGAATCTAAAAAGACATAAAATTCCAACAGTGGGAGCCAAATGCAGACAAAAATACTTCTCAGATCAACCTGAAGGAGAACATTTGAGATGAGGTAGGTTTAATGAGACTGAAGCCCCAGGCTGAATTCCCACAGCCCTACAAACCAACTGCAAAATGATAATACATTTTATTAAATCTCATGTGGTGTCCAGTCTTGTCTGGGAGATGTGGGATGGGTTAATTGATTAACCAATCAGCTGTCTAGCTGTTTCCCGATTGTTTTATCAAGAAACGCATATGTTCTCTGGCCACCGCCGTCGTGTTCCTACTGTAAGTGGGATGAGCTTCCACGCCACATTCCAGGCAGATATCTCAGACCAGAGGCCCTCATTCTTCTCGAGTGCAGAGCCATCAGCTCTAGCATGGGGGTGTCACGGCTTGGCCATTTCCAAGCCACAGCCTTGCTGGGGCCGGTGTGATGAGTGACATAGCCTGGACACGTCTGTGGGGGCGTGGCCGGGCGGTCTCCCCGTGGCGAGGCGAATTTCCACCTGCTTCTTCGTTTCTGATGATGTGGTGTCTGCTCCCTGAGCGCTCGTGCTGGAGTGACCGGGAGGCTTTCAGAGGCAGCCTTTCGGTCCCCCTGTGTTTGCAGATCCCTCCCGCACCCTGTGCTTAGATAAGACCCGAGGACTTGGCTGGGTTCTGAAAGAAGTGGCAACCCAACGCGCCAGCTCCCAAGGTCCTGCCGGGTTTGCGGGACCAGGTCCTGGCAGCCATCTGCATCTCCCATGGACGCCAGGCTCACAGACAGCTGAGGCAGCGTGGGGATCCCGGCGAAATCCACCCTCTCGTCCACAGATGAGTCCACGGGAGGCTGGGGGAGAGAAGAGCTTCCCACGTGCACGTCAATCTTTAGTGACTTTGGAGAGTGCCGCCGCAGCGCGAACACCGCCCTCAGGACTTTGCAAACATCAACTCCTCTGATCCTCGTGACAAAGCCGTCTCGTCACGTCAGCGCTGTTACTGTCCTATTTTACAGGTACGACAAGCAAGGCTCCCGGTGCGAGCTCTGCCCTCTGTGACGGAGCCTCACCGGGACCTACGGAGGGGCTGCTCCTGGGGAGGGGCCTGTGGTCTGGGACTGGGGACAGAGCGGGCATTTGCATACGCTTGTCTCGGTTTGGGTTCCCCGGAAAGAGGCTCTGAGATGAGGATTCCTGTGAAAGTGGGACGTGTCCCAGGTTGGGGGTGGGGGCAGGGAGCAGGGGTCAAACAGGGGCAGAGCATCCAGCCGGCTCCCATGGACAGGGACAGGATGGTAGGCTGGTGTGGCCGGGGGTGGTGGAGGTGAGCGGGGCCCCTCCATCCCGGGGCTGAGAACAGGTCTGGGGGATGAAGGGCACCTGAAGGCGTCACCTGGAGATGGAGCAATGCACAGAATGGACCGAGGGGGACTGGGGGTCCCGAGGACTTGCCCATTGGGCACCCTGCTCACCCACCGTCCGTGAGTGAGGCCCAGTGGGAGGAGGCGTCTGCTGCGGCTTGCGTCCTCAGCTCCACCGAGGGGGGATGCCCCCCACGCCTGTATTGCTTGACGGAGCCAGGAACAGAAAGAGGAATTACAGGGGAGACCTGAGTTCTGCGGAAGAAGGAATGCAAAGGGGAAAATGAGACAGCGCTCTCAAAAGACCTCGGGAATCTGGGCCACCACAGGCGACCACGTGTCTGCCCAGCAGACTGCCCCCTCGGCCCGAGGAAGACGGTGTCGTGACTGTGGCGCAAAGGGCAGACGATGGGCAAGGTGGTGGCAGTGTCAGCGGGGATGTACAGGTCAGGGCGTTCTCTGGGAAGGTAGCTACACCTGGGTTCCCCCAGCATGCTGAAGCCTCCGGGCCTTCCTTCTGGGGTCCCGCACTCTAGGGGTTCAGGGGGCGAGTGCTGGGGGGCCGGTTGCCAGCATCCGGCAGCTTTGATGACACAGAAGAGCTCCAGAGCCTCAAAGGGGACGGACCCCACCTTGGTCTAAAGAGTTCACAGGAAGAAAGGAAACCGGTGAGGACGGCTTGCAAAGTGGCTTCCTACTGGGTATCCTCAGGTCCTCCAGGCCCAAAGGGCACCAGTCACTGTGTCAGAGTATTTGGGCCCCCTGCGTCCTCCCTAAATCTCCGGGTGCCGGCCACTATCCTCCCAGGTCTGTCCCCAGTGCCTGTCACCTACCTGTTCTCTTCTTTGGTTTCTCAAGGCAATAGCAAGAGGCACAGAAAGGGGGAATATGTTTCTTTTGAAAGCAGCTATGCGAGTTATCATTACAGAGCTAAGACTTTCGCTGTGTCCTGCACAGAGGACCTCCCACGGCCCCGGGCCTTTGCCTGCACGCTAGGGGTTCAGTTTACTGACAGAAACCGTGGCTTAAAATCTGCCGAACAAATCAAGTATCATTTTCCTATGTAAATAAGATGATGATGAATTATTCAAGAGCTGGGCCGGGTCATTTGCATGCATTCATCACCTACAGAGATGTAGGATACAGCATGTCTCTCTTGAGATGTTTTCTAATACGTACGAAAACAATTCATAACATTAGATCCCATTACTTCTAGATTAGCACTTGACATTCGTCAGACTAATGAGGTGTTGCTGGAGGGGACACCCTAAGTTTCGGTAACGCTTAATGGATTCCGATGAGGACCACTCAGCAGAATCAGCCCTACTTTCCTTCACAGAGAAGCCTTTGTTCCTAGAGAAGTATTGAATATATTCCTACCTGGCTTGTAAACTCAAACCTCCCGCTCCTGGTGGAAACTGACTCTGCAGTTTCACACTTTAAAACTCTCATGTCCGATAAAGCTTCCTGGAAGACATCGACAGATACAGTCATGGCCATTTATCAACGACTGGATTTTTCAGAGTCCCCAGATCGTCATGGGCTTTGAATACAAGGCAGATATGATTGTCACTGCTGACCTGGTGACCTGGCCCAGTGGAGGGGAATGCTGCGCTTTCCCGAGCCCCTGTGCGTGTCAGCGTGAGTGTTACCGGGCTGGTGTCACATCGCCAGCTCCAGGTGATTCCTGACGAGGCTTTTCACTGGCATCTAAGAACCCCTCGTGCTCACACTAGATGGAGTAGCTGCTGTACACCGTTCGGAGGCTCAGAGGCTCCCGAGGGGCTGCACCTTGACTCTTGCGGGAGAGGCTCACAGTAGGGGCTCTGCCAATTTCAGGGCGCCTTCGAGACCACACATATACGGTCTTTAGGGTCACGATGTCTGGGACTTTGTTTTCATGGCAAACGAACATCCAGGTCAGGCTGTGTTCCCGGCAGCTGAGGTGATGCGAGTGGGGTGTTTCCCATCCAAGAGTCTCTCCGTCTCTCAAGGATCGTGGTGTCTGAAATGTCACCAGCAGAGATTAATTTATCGAGGTTGCAAGTTTTCTGGTTTGTGTTGTGTTTCTGAGCATAGAATTCCAGAGATTTGCTTGTTTCAGTGCAGACATCCTCCATGTGGATGCCTCAGTTGGCACGTGGCAGGTGCCCTTGTTGAAGGAGCAAATGGATTCATCACAGCAGGTTCCTTGCTGCCTCAGGGGACTGAGGCCACTGGAGAGACCACGTCATAGTGTCTGATGACTCAGGAGAGAGGTTGGGGCTGGAAAGACCCCGGGGAGCGTCTTGCTTAGATGTGACGAGTGAAGCCCGGGAGGGCTTCCTGCAGAACAGGGCTGCGTCCAGAGGCCGTGGCCCAGCACAGCGCAGAGGCTGCCAGGGACGCGGGTCAGCGGAAGGGCAGAGACCAAGAGCCCCCGCACGGAAGCCACGGCAGGGTTGGGACATCTTGTGTAAATGGTAGTCTTCGAGGTCCAGGGAGAATGAGGAGAAGTAGGACGGGACACAGGCCCCGGGGGAGGCAGGGCTCCTGGAGGTGGGACGGGGGCGTGGATGGGGGGAGGGCAGGAAGACAGCCCCCTGGGGTGACTAGAGTGAAGCTCAAAGCTTTACAACAAGGCAGAGAAACAAGAGAGCCGCGAGGCCGCGGGCAGACAGGAGAAGGGGAAAGAGGGAGGGCGGGGCTCTGGGGAAGCCGGCTCTGAGGCTGGGTCCCCGGCAGGACGCTTACCGGGAGGACTCAGTGGACCCAGCAGAGTTGTCCCCTGTTGGACACGGATGGCTTGGCCATTACACCCCTTCTGCAGTTTGTCGCTGGTGTGGCAACTGCTAAGGACATGACCCAGTCGAGGGGGCTCCCAGCATCGAGGCAGGCCTGGGGGCTCGGAGGCCTGGAGGTCCTCTCCTGACCCCTCTTCAGCCCCAGGCAGCAAGCCCTCCCTGCAGGGGGACCTGGGGACGTCACCAAGTCAGGCCCCAAGCGGGCCATTAGGGCCGTCAGCTTGTTCAGATGCAAAACCCGCCACTCGCTGCACTGTGTCCTCTGTTGTTTGAGAGGGTCCTCGCCTGCCTCCCTGCAAACTAAACTCACGGGGACGGCAGCTCACCTGTGTGCTGGGTGTCCTCTTCAGGGCAGAGCACATTGCTGGATGCGTGACACGACCTGTGGTGGCCTAGGGTGTCTGCCGGGTGCCAGGCTGTGGGACCTCAGGGCAGCCCACGTGGACACTCAGGAAGCCTTCCATGCATGTGGATTTCCAGGCTGCCCGGTCGGAATCCTGGTCTAAACTCAGAGCGTGAACACTGTCCTGACCTAGACCTTGCTCATAACCAGATTCTGGAAAATCTGATTTCAGATTCAGAGTGTAGGCCTTCTGGCTTGTGTGTTTACCCCGAAGCGAGAAGCGTTTGAGGTCAGAGACAGAACATCTGTGCACAGTCAGGGCTGGAGGGAAAGCCCTTTCTGGGCAGAAGCCCCTCATTGTGGACGCCGCTGGCTGGAGTCCCAAGGATGGATCGGCGGAGTCCCCCTTCCTGCCTCTGAGGTGCAGGCGCGGACCGGCGCAATTGCTGCTCACTGCAGATTTCGTGAATCAGCTTCTCCAACAGGATAAAGGCTCCCGTGAAATATCTATTGCTTTTTAAGCGATGCACGTCTCTTGGAAGCAGTACACTTATCGTCATCCGTTCTCAGTGGTACTTTTACATCCTTGGAGACCAGCAGTTTTTAAGCGCTTACAGGTTCTTTGGCTTGGGGTTTTCTCTCCCTGCGGGCTTCTCCATTATAACTTTCTCGTATTAATCCGGTTTTGAAGAAGCATTAACAAAATTCACCTCTTGGGGAAAAGAAATGGACTTTGAAGATAAATTTGCCCAGAGGGTTTTGGAGACCACGCACGATCTCTCTGTGCTTCCCCGTTCCTTCCTGGTCGAGGTTAATCAGCCCCCGGGGTCCAGTTCAAGCCTCAAAGCCCCTGTGGTGACAGGTCTTAACCCCTTACCCTTTGCTGTCAAATGTGTGTCCAGGCAACGGGGTCACCTCCCCACCCCCTGCCTCGACCCTACAATCTACTCTGCGTCCCCCAGGACCCCCTCCTTCCAGTGGTCCTGCTGAGAGTTGAGTGTGGACAGAAAGAGCAGCTGTTACTTCATCACAGCTACAAGCAGGTGTGTGCACAGCTGGCAGAGGGCAGAGGCAGACAAGGGTCCCCGGGAGTTTCCGGAGGGGTCTGTGGATCGTCCGCTTTGATCTGGCAGGAGGCTGCGTCTGGGGACACGAGGCGGGGGCAAGAGAGTCACAGTGGTTTTCAGGTGAGCTCCTGCGCGTCTCCTGCTCTGATAGGGGATGCCCGACGGCTGTGCAAGCCTCTCTGGACTTGGACACCTCGGGTGGCTGTTCTCCTGATCAGACCACACCGGCGCGGTCACTCATACGGGCAGGGACAGTCCTGGTTCAGAGGAGCCAGGACACTCCCCAGACGGCCCCATGACGGGAGGAAGAGGACCGGTGGGCACTTGGAAATGGAGGAAGCCGGGCTGGCTCCCTGAAGAGGGTGTGTGGTCCAGAGCGTCCTCCTGGTGCCATAGCCTTGAGGCAAAGTCACAGGACCCCAGAGCCTCCAGGGGCCCAGGTCTCCACTCGGCTGTGAAGGGGAATGAGATGGAAGTAAAGTTGCCCCATCAACGGTGGACACGAGCTGTCCTGCGAGGTTGGGATTCCCTTTTCCCTTCAACCTCCCATCCAGGGAGGTATCGTAATCTGCTACAGAGACTGCAATGTATCAGGCGTTTGTTTTGTTTTGTTTTGTTTACAGCAATGTAGAAAAGCAGCACGTTTTTTCTCAAGATAGAGAAAATGCAGACAGACGCCATCACGGGTGCTCGGGGTGTGTCCTGGTCTGCTGCGCACCCCGGTTGCTGCCTCCCCGCCCCGTCCCCCTTACCCGCCTGTGTGAGTTGCCTTATTAATTTTTGACACTTTCACAACTTTCTTATCTGCTTCCAGTTGCTTGCTATTTAGGTCATGGTTGGTTGTGGTTTCCGTCTCGCTAACTGTGAATATTTAAAAACAACGTCAAAACAAAAGGCTCCGTTCCTTTTCTTCCTGTCAGTGTCGCAGCTTCTGATGTGGCGATGTTTATAGACTGGTTACTTACTGCTCTGTAGACACTCGGAGCCGGCGGCACCCATCACCTCATTGTGTCCTGTGATCCTTGTTACCCCGTTCGCATTGAGACGCAGAGAAGCTGACAACTCATGGATATGGCAGAGCCCCTGAACGGCAGAGCCAGTGTTACCAAAAGTGGGGTCCGGCTGCTCGCCGCTCAAAAGCCAATACTCGAGAGGCAAAGTTGGTGGAAAGGAAAGTTTGCTTTATTCTGGAGGCCGGCAGCCGGTGGGGAAGGTGGAGTCTTGTCCAAAGTCCGACTCCTCTTACCACAGCCGGCAATCTGTGGGCAAGAGGTTTTAAAGGGGAGTTTCAGGGGCTTATAGGCGGAGGGAGGGGCTCCATGCAGAAACGGCACAGTCAGCTCTGACGGTCATCTTGAAACCGGTCATTGGTGGTCTGAGCAGCATCCTCTTGATTGTTTTAAGTACAGGGACTCTTCAGTTCCTGGGTCGTTTGTTCCCATTTCCTTGAGGCCAGTTCTCAGAATCGTGGCAGCTTATGTCATGGCTCCAGCCTGGTCATCATGGAGTTAACTTCTTTCACCCAGCGAGGGTTTCAGTATCTACAAGACAGCTCACGGGATACGGCTCAGAATATGATCTATAGCCCTTGAGGAGGAACTAAAGGTCCTTGACTTTGCTTAATGACTAAACTGTTATTACTTTGTGTTTGAGTGCTTTCCTTAGCTTCTACGTCTTCTCACTTCTCTGATTAAACTTATTCTTTGGCTAAATTTTCCTACAGTCAGAAGGCAGGCGGAGGACGTGGGCGGGAAGGACCCTAGGGTCCTGCTCCATTTCACCAGCCCCACCTCACCTGACCTGAGCCTCTGCTCTTCACTACAATGTCACTATCTTCTGTTGTTTGTCCCGAGGATACACACAGGCTCTATCCACACGGTGATGGCGATCGGGGCGGCGGGGATGCCTTCTAATGGGATAATGGAGGCTATTTGTAGCAGGCAAGGTGGTGCTGAAAAGCACTAGGAGTTTGTGCCTCTCTCTTCTGGAGAAGACAGTTAGTGCCCCTAAGAAACGATTTCTGCTCAGAGAGCACCTGACTTGCCATTAGGGTCAGACCTGTTAGGAAGTGAAGTACCCGCACTCAGGTTCATTTCAGAAAGAGCGTGTGTCTCCACTCAGTGCAGCTGCAACCTGGCCCTGCACAGGCGTTTCTGTTTAACTTTCCAGCTGATCCATCCACCCAGGGCCCCAGGGAAACTGAAAGGGACAATAATTCCAAAGTGCCTGCAAGTCCACAAGGGGTTCCGGGAAATGCGGGCGGCTCCCTCCGCGTGCTGCTCTGTCCCCAACCCCGGGTCCAGGCTGGTGACAGGAGCAGCGCCTGAAAACTTATTTGCTTTAATTTATGTTTTTATAAGTAAGACTTTATTTTTAGCACAGTTTTAGAATTACAGAATAAACGAGCAGACAGTACGTAGAGTTCCACGTCCACCCCCGCCCCCCGCACTCTCACCTGTTATTAACATCTCGCATTAGTATATGGCATGTTCGTTACATTGATAACTGAGATTGACAGGCTATGATTCACTAAAGTCCATAGTTCACATCGGGGTTCCCTCCTGGTGCTGTGCAGATCTGCGGGTTTTGACAAATGCACATACCCACCATTCAGTGTGATACAGAATAGTATAGCTGCCCTAAAAATCCCATCTCAACGGCACTTTTTGAGAGCTGGGCACATGGTGAGGGGTCGGCTGTGCGAGTCCATGCCGACCAAGCCTCTTAGAGGAGCCCAGGCACCTGTCACCCAAGAGGAAGGAAGGTGCATTAGTGCGGTGCCTCTCGGTGCCCAGATTCAAATCTGATGTATGGCTGGGGATCGGCCCCTCCTTCCCCCCTCTGCACCCTGTCTTCAGGACGTGTCTCTGTGGGCGGCGTCAAGGGCCATGCAAACGGCAGGCATCGCTCCTTGGGAGGCTTCCCAAGGAGGAAACTTCCAGAGGGCGGCGCTAAGCGGTAGACCAGCTTGAATTTAAGGCCAAAGGGTGTGCTGGGAGAGGCATTCCTAGCTCTCTTCCTTTAAAATGCAAGTTCGGCTCCAGTAACACATACATGTATTTTAACCTGTGAAAGCAGGCATTTCCAACTGAATTAAAATAACCCCACGTAGGTACATATAAAAGCTCAGTCCGTATCCATGTGCTGGGACAGACACAGGACACAGAGACTGAGGAGGACCTCCCAGTCCGATCCGTGTGGATTGAAATTCCAGTGGCAATGGCGGCGCTCAGGTCAGTTACGGACACTCTCTCTGACTCTGTCTTTCCTTCCTAAAAGGGGACGATTCTTGTAAGTGCCACCTGGAGTTCTTGTGAGGCTTAGGGAGAGGATGGGGCAGAGTCCCTGGCACACAGCGTGTTCAACCTCAGCTGTCGAGGTGAAAGCCCTTAGTGTTGGCAGGACCGGGAGCCCACAGGGTACTCGTGCTACCCCTCCTTCTCTGGTTCTGAAACCTGGGAGCTTTGCTCAGGGCAACGACACCCCATCCTGACCATTAGTGCAAATGAAGGTGTTTTGTTTTTCCTTTTGAAGATGATCATAAATGTGTGCTTCGTTTTTGTCTATCTGTTGACATTAGGAATTCGAATAAACATAGACTAGAAACGGACGTTAACTACAACCCAGTAGAGACTTCTTGTTTTATATCTTAACAAATCCCACTTTCCTTGGTTGCTTTATCCTCCGCTGGTGTAGTAAGCTCTGCCCGCATGGCTGTTGCTTTGCTCTGGAGCTGAAAGTGTTTGCAGCGACTTCGCAGGAAGCTCGGTGTGGAACGGAACCTCGGGCAGGGAGCCGCGCGGGCTGTTGGCATCTTCCTAACGTGTGGAAAGAAAATCCTTCTTTAAGGTGCAAACTGTTCTTTAAGCAGGAGGCGCAATTGGAGGGGTGTTACTGCCTGCTGCTTTGGAGCATCGATGCGTCGATCGCCAGCTGCTATCTTCCCCTGCTGAGCCAGCTCCAAAGAGGGACCACCCACAGCAGCTGCAGCGGTAGCCATCACCGGAAAGGCCTTGGAATTTTTTTTTCCAATTAAATAACCGTTGAAACTACATGTGAGGCTTTAAATAGACACTTGAAAACTTTGTTCTCAGGGTAACTAATTTCACAATATGGTTGTTTCTTCTTTTTTCCCCTATTGATCATATTCCCTTTTTTTTTTTTTAGTGAGACTTTTACTTTTAAATGATTTTCTCTTGAAACACAGAATCGAGCTACATTGGTATCATAGCTGCTAGGAAAAGCCAAACACCCCACAAAGACACTCCCACAACCGAGATTCCACCTCTGGGTAGCAAGGTGTGGCCGAGGGAGTTTTTGGAAGGCAACCGTATTTTTATTTAGAATTATAATGCCTATCACAGGTCCTTCTTAGCCTGTACTGGCTTCTCACTTAAGAGAGATAAAGAGTGAGCACCTGGGCTGCTCCAGACCTGTGTTCCAGGGACCCGAATCCCTTCTTTCTAGAGGGTAAAGGGCTTCAGAACACGCCACCCCGAATGTGCTCTCTGCCCTGCTCCCCCCCACCCCGCCCCATCCCACTGCCCCAAAGGCGGAATGTAGACGCCCTTGAGGAGGGAGGGGAGACCAAACTTGTCACCGCAGTACCGACAGCCTCCACACAAACACACGCCACCGCCCAGCCCTCTGTGCCCTCAGTTTCCCCACACGTCTGCCTTCCTGGGGTTTGCTGCCTGCTTCCAGAAGCTTCAAGCCTTCCCCTTTGTCCTGCTCCTTCTCTGCGATGTATCCTTCTCTGTTAGATGCTGTATAAGCCTGAGTTCCCACCACCCTTTAAGTTACTCTCCCCTGAGTGCTGGCCTGCGTATTTGTGATGCCCGTGTTAACAGACTTCTGTTTGTTTTCCCTGGTTGACCTGCCTTTTGTCAGTCTAGTTTGCGGGGCCTCGGCCAGAGAAGCTTGGAGGGTAGAAGGAAAAAGATTTTCTCCTCCCCAAAAAGGGCTCGCTGGCTAACTTGAACTACGGGTTAGGAACAAGCTTATATCAAGAATCACTTCTAGAAATAAATCAGACGAGAAAGACAGAGCCAGACTCATAAAAGCAGAGAGCAGAATGGTGGTTATAACAGGGGCTAGGGGCGGGGGAAATGGGGAGCTGTCTGTCGGTCAAAGGGTACAAACGTCCATTTATAAGATTCACAAGTTCTGGGGGGTCTTACCTACAGCCTGGTGACTCTAGGTAATAATACTGAGGCAGGAGGTAGATGGGCCCCCCTCCAGGGTAAAGCAATTGAAGATTCGTTCCCTGTGGGCCAATACTCCGAGATGAGAACAGCAGGACAGTCGAGAGAGGAGGCTGGGCCCTGCCCAGATGGAAGATAAGAGACCACGTATTTCTCATGCTTGAAGTCAAGGAGACCTTCCGGGGTCGGAGGGCTCCTTGGAGGTCAAAGAGGGAGGGGGCACCGCCCCATAGTAAATGACGCTAACTACCCGTGGGCCTCTGCCCTGGAACCCATCTTGGCTCAGAGATGCGCACGCACACACGGGAGAACCCTGAGATACACCAGATGGGGACTCCGAACCAGGCAAAGCAAGAAGTTTTTTAGAATTTTAAATTGGCCAAAGGAAACCCAGAAGAAATGCCCCATAAGAGTGATTCAAACTACCACGAGGGCACGACTCTCTCTGAGCCCGCCCGTGTGTCTATCCACACGTACTCTTTTTTTCTCCTAATAAACACTTCACTTGTTTCACTACTTTCCATCTTTGTGGGAACTCTTTTCTGCAAAGCTGAAGGGCCAGGGCCTTATCACGGACCACTGGTCTAGTCGCTAGGATTTGGTGCTCTCACTGCTGCGACCTGACCTCAGTCTCTGGCCGGGAACCGAAACCTTGCTTCAAGCCGCTGCAGGCTGAGGCCGCAGAGGTCAACACCATATTCCGTACTTGAAAGCTGCTAAGAGGTAGATCTTAAATGTTCTCACCACAGAAAGAAATGGTAGTTATGTGATGTGACGCTGGTGTTAGCTAAGGCCGTGGAGGTAACCCTTTTGCAATAAATAAATGTATCAGATCAACACCTGTACACCTTAAACTGACACCATGTTATATGTCGGTCATGCCCCCTTCTCATCAGAGGGGTGGGCTCTGGAGTAAAGAGCTCGAAGCCTGGCTCTGTTGATTAGCAACTGTGACTGCAGAGCTGTCTAACCCCTGTGAACTTCAGATTCTTGTTATATAAAAGCGATGAAACTAGTAGGCCCCTGTTGCCGGGATCTGGGAAAGACCTGGATGAGAAGACAAGTAATGTCCTCTGGGAGTGAGGACCTGCGTTGCCCCCAGGGCACGTGGAAGGAATCGATCCCACAGCAACTCTGCAGGACCCACAGGCTCGGGGTGGCCGCCCACAGTGCCAGCAGCAGGCCACCTTTTGGGGGGACAGTGCAGAGGGCCTCTCCCAGCCACAGGCAGCCCTGGGGGTCCGAGCAGGTCCAGGAGGCTCCCTGGGGGCTCGACCCATCCTTGCGCTCTGGCCGTCCCTGTGGAAGGGCCATCCAGGGAGCCTTCTCCAGAGAGGAGTGGACCTGGTCTCGGCCTTCCCTGCTCTCCCACCAGGAGCCAGAGCCCAAGGGTTCCAGAGCCGCTGCCCCCAGGGGGGCTGAGGGCGCCCTGCTCTCTGTTGGGGGAAGGTGCAAGGGGCAGGACCGGGTGGGCTGTGCCTGGTGTCTCCGCGGCAGCAGCCTCAGGCTGCCAGCTCTCAGCCCCTCTGCCGGCCCTCTGCCGAGGACGTCTTCATGCAAAACCTAGGGGGTGTGGCCTGGTGGAAAGTGACAGGACGTTCTTCTCTCCAGGCGCCGCTGAGCTGGGCGTGGGCTGGGCCATGAGAAGGGCCACCGGTGTTGACCGGGGCTGCTGGCTGGCGCCCAGGTGACTGTCGTACATCATTTTTATGTTGATCCGCCAAGTGTCCTCTGCTTCCTGACCAGTTCTTCTTTCAAAGTAATGAAAATGTCTGAAACGAAGTCTCTCGCGCGGTACAGCCGTTGTGCTCCTGGCTGTTGAAAATAGCGGAGGTTACCCGGTCCCAGGGTCAGGCGGGTGGAGGAGGTGTATGGGGGGAAGAGAACTGCTCATCCTTCATGGATGGTTTTCAAGCAGCTAAGGATTCGTGTCCCGTGGTGGGAAAACGTGCAGCGGGTGGTCACCGTGCGCCCGTCTGAGGGGTTTCTCCTGAGCCCAGCAAGCCCTCTGGAGAGCAGGGTTGGCCCAGAAGAGGCCCAGTGTAGGTCAGCGGGCTCCCCTGGTCAGCCCGTCCCATCGCCTGCAGCATTCTCCCCCGCTGTACTCCCTCCTCTCTCACCGGAATGGCAGTCTGGCGGCCTTTCCCTCTGCGTGGCCACTCGCAGGGCGGCTGGAGCCTTATCCTGGGCACTGGCTCTCCTCACTCGCATTGGTCAGCCGGGACTTCAGTGTGTGGGAGCCCATCCAGGGCTTTGGCCTGAGGCGCCCCCGGTGGGCACCTCCAGGTTTCGGGGGTCACAGCCACCGCAGCCCAGTGGACAGGACATGTAGACAGAGGCAGGGAGAGCAGATGCTCCTGCGTGAGCGGGGTCTTGGGGTAACTCTCTGGGGGGATTCAGGCCCCGGCGGGTGCAGAGTATGTGACCCCGCGCTCACCCTGCACTTTCTGAGCGCTCTGCCCTGGAGGGGGTCTCCTTGGGGCTGAACGCCTGAGTTTGGAGTGACCCCGGAGACACGGAAATGGGCCCCTGGGCTGTCTTGGGTCTGTTGACAAACGACTCCAAGGACGCGGTTTGGAGGCTGAGCCGGACGCTGACCCCGGGAGCCTTGGAGTGCCACGTGGTGCCTCTCGCTTGTGATCCTGTCAGATTGAACAAATATTGCCCCTCGCAGGAGTGTTAGTTGTCTTTCACGATTTGACCCATGTTTACTGAGCATCTGCTGGGGACCAGGATGCTTTCAGACGCTGGGACGGGGCAGCAGCTCTGCTCGTGGGGCTGACGGTCCAGACGCTCCGCCTGTGAGACGCAGCGCTCAGCCCAGGGGCACCTGCTCCCAGCACCTTGACGCTGGCTGCAGGGTCAGTGTCAGAGCCGCTCAGGCCAGGGGAGCAGCGTGCCCAGGGCACTGGGCATTTTATCACCTAATTTGAAAGTAATCCTCTAGTTATGCTTCTGTGTTAAAGCCATTTAATTTATGCTCTAAACCCGATCTCATTCAAACCTCTACCTTTAGAACCGTGTCCCGATGCCCAAGGGAGAAAGTGAATGCTTAAGAAATAAGGTCAACATTTTTACCTTAAAAACGCCTCTACAAATACTTTCTGATGACTTAATCCACAGGAATGTAGGTCCTCAGCTTGTGTAGGTAATACGCTCCTCTTCAAACATGAAGCGAATTGTAGCTAGGGCACCACTTCACCAAAACAAACAGACTGCGAAGTTGAACGTGGTCGATTGTTTCTAAATAAAGCCAGACTGGGGAGAAGCCATCCACCTCCACCTTCCCTGAAACTCGCTGATAAACCATAAATCCATTAGGCGAGTCTCTCCTCTGCCATTTAGAACCAAGGAGCAAAAATACTTATATAGGAAGTGTGATGATAGGGGATGGAAGTTCCTGAGGACGTGATTCATGTGTGGTATGTCATCAGACGACAGCCGTCTTCAACCCCACTTTAATTTCCTTAAGATCTTTGTAATATTTATTGTACAAACAGAAACCTGTGCGTATTTATGGGAAATAGTAGAGCTGTTCATAAGAGCAGAGGCATAAATCCATGCACTCCGAAAGGGTGGTGACAAAGTCCAGTTAGGCAGAGACTTTAGAAATAACTTTCAATTAAAATGGAGTTGAGTGGACCAGGATGACAGTCATGCCTCAGTTTTATACCAGCTCCCAGGCAGGTAGGGGAGTTCAGCTCCGATTCACTGTCTCACGAGGCTGTTCTCTAAAGGGCTCGCAGGCACGTACATCTGGGGAATTGAACAGAAGTGTGTCTTTCCAGATCCCATTGTTTCCAGTGACTCTTTGACAGGGAAGTGCCATCACGTTCCAGTGACGGTTTCTTACGGAGATGATGCACAGCGGTGAGGACGCTCTCCTCAGAGAGCAGACGAGAAACCACGGATGGTGCCCGAGCACACATTTCCCTCAGAAATAATGCAGGAAATGAGGATGCCTTGCAACTCCGATTGGGTGAGGGATTCATTGCCCTCCCTGAGGACAAGAGAACGTTCTAGTCGAGATGATTTTACCTTTCCGAAAGTTTTCACCTGCAGCGCTGCCCAGGTATGAACACGAGGAGGTGCGGCTTTGTGAAGCCGAGGGCGCGCTCTGAGCAGGTGCTGTGAATACACTCGTGGTCTCGGTGGGGAGGTGGGGAGGCCAGGTGGTTAGGGTCTCGGCTCTCAGTGACAGTGAGACTGTGGAAGAGGAAGTTTACCATCTGAAACCCAAGGGCCTCCGTCATGAAGTGGAGGTAAATCATCAAAGTCGCTCGTTAATTGTGTCAGTGGCCGATTCTACCTCCTGTGACCTCCCTGCCTGTGTCTGAGCTTCAGGAGGACAGGAGATGCCCACTTTGTTCCCGGTGCAGGCAGAGTGGCCGGGGTCAGCAGTGTGGGCCAAAGCGGGTGCAATCACAGTGATCGCCGAGGGCTCTGGGGTCCCCCGTGTGCAAGGGCGTGTGTGGGGTCAGGTCTGCGTCAGGGAGGGCCGGGGACGTGTGCATGGTGGCACACCTAGGTCCGGCCCCTGCCCCGGCGTGTGGTCTGAAGGTTTGTGGCCCCCAAGCTCGTCGGTTGAGACCTAACCCCCGTGTAATGCTGTGAGGAGACGAGGGCTTTGGGAGGCGATTAAGTCATTGGGTAGAGCCCTCATGAAGGGGATCGGTGCTCTTACCACAGAGACCCAGAGAGCAATCTCACCCCTCCTGCCCTGTGAGGACACAGGGAGAAGATGGTCATCTACCGACCAGAGAGGGGTTCTTATCAGACACCGAACCTTGATCACCCGATGCCTTGATCTTGCGCTTCCAGCCTCCAGAACCATGAGAAATAAACTTCTGTTGTTTGTAGGTCACCCAGTCTGTGGTATTTTGCCACAGCAACCTGAGTGGACTCAGATACCTGTAATTTCCGTAACCACCCTGAGCCTCCTGGAGCTCGTAAGTTAGCACGAGCTCTGCTGGCCTCGAGCCAGCACCTGGCAATGCCATTTTTCTGTCCTCTCCCTCCAGTGTCCCTCTGCCCCTGAACTTCAACAGTTAGGAGGCTGTGCGTGTCTTGGAGAGATCCAAGTGACTTCGGAGGGTCCACGTCCTAACAGTAGCTCAGATGGGGAACACAGTGGGCACTTGATAAAAGTCCCACATGGGTCTCTAAGTGCTGTTGGTGGCAAGGCCCTAAGGTGCCCCCTAATGCAGGGCTGTCCCCCTGGGCGTGAGCCTTCAGCCCGGTGACCAGGACCAAGCCGAGGTGCAGAGAAGAGGCTGCAGGGAACAGGCAGAGCCCTGTGAGGAACCACAGCAGGTGAGGGGTCGGAAGGGCCCCGGGGTTGGCCTCTTTGAAGGTGACGTAGCATCTCAGTCCGAGGGGCCGTGGTGCGGAGCTTATCCCGGGGAAGGAGCAGTGCCCTCCGCCTTGGCTTGTTCGGCTCTCAGTGACCAAGCACCTGCCGGCGCATCGTAAACGCTGGGGGGCTGTAAACACCGGAAGAGTTCCTGCCCAGGGATTTCACGGAGGCAGGAGAGGGCTCCCCGGGTGTCTAAGCGTCTGTGCCCGGCTCTTCCCAGGAGCCAGCCTTACTGGGGCCTGTGGCTCCCATTCTGCCGTGCTGACGTTTACCTATGCACCCGTGCTGAGGGCTATGGGGTCATTCTTTGGATCCTGAAGGTAATCCGAGGTCACAGTCCAGAGGAAAAGAGGCAGAGGGGGCGTCTGTGCTAACTGTGGTCCCTGAGCCGTTCGCAGATCCAGGAAGATGGGTGGACGGCAGGGCCCATTCCATCGGCAAAGGCAGGTTCACCTGGCCATAAGTGACTCAGTGGACAGCAGAGCGGGCTGCCTGTCTCATGTGTCATTTGGGCTTCTTCCCTTTTACTCTCTGAGTGCTTTTCAAAGACAGAGGCAGACAGAGCGACCTGTGAACTGTTCCCACCACAGCGCCACTGGGGAAGCTTAAGAAATTATAAAAGAGGCTAAGGATGCTGCCCCAAATCCTTCCTGGATTCAGGGTAATTGATGCAAGCGGCGCAGTGGGGGCCAGGATCGCCTCTCGTCACCACGTCCCGCCAGGCTGTCGGCCACCAAGATGCTTCTGCAAGGCTGGAGCTGGTCCCCAGCATATGGAGAGGTCCCTGGAGCCTTGTCACACAGGCCCGGGCAGGTGGGGAAGGCGGCCAGGAGCTGATGCTTTCCAGGAAGCACAGGTGTTGGAGGCCTCGGTGGTGGTGGTGGGGGGCTGTCCCTGGGACCGCTGGCCTATCTGGGCTGCAGGGAACGAGACCTCTCAGCTCCTATGGAAGCAGCTGGGGGCATGAGCTCCTCTTGCCAAGAAAGTCCTCCTGGGCCATCCATCCTGGGGAATGGTGAGCGGGAGAGTCTGCTGCCCGCTGCTTCCCCCAGAGATCATCCTGGGGCCCTGGGGCCCCGGACTTCCAACTTTGGGTTCCCCTGTTCTCAACCCGTATGTGTGGATGTATGGAAACGCAGAGCCAGGCATAACAGCTGCTTCCGGGTCATTCCAGGGAGAGCAGGGGACCGGCCCAGCTTTATCTTGGGGCCAGAAGGAGAGCGTACTCGCCTCTTAATCCTACAACCTGGCCCAGTTCACACCACGTTTCTCTGGAGGACGTTTGCTGCCTAGGTGTCCTTGCACAGGGGCTGGACACGGGGTGGAAACGCGGCTCTGTGGTCTGCTCACCACCTGCGTCCCAACTTCTCCTGGGAGCCGCGTTCCTGCCTTGGGCAGCTCCGACTTTCCACGTGGATTCAGGAGAAGTAGTTCACCCAAGCCCTCCCCCAGTTCCATGCCCCAGAAACGCAGCCTGGGTCCAGACTTTCCAGGACGGAGCCCCATCTGTCGACACAGCCCCTGGAGACGGCGCCCCAGTGGGAAGCCCACTGCTGGGGCTCCACGTGCTAGAAGAAACCGCACTAAGGAAGTTGGAAGCTTTCCCACAGCACATGACTGGAGCTGAGGAAAAAGAGTAATAAATTACTCCACTCTTTAAATATTTCAGTGAGATAGGGAAGACTCGCCTCATGTCAAGAAAATTGAACGAAAAGAATATCAAATTCTGACTCTAGGAAAGGGAAAAAAAGCCACTGTTGGATAAGTGAAATAAAGTCCTACTCTTAATAAATAATATGCCTGGTTCACAACCCAGTTATTGCTCTCTTTTTTTTTTGGCCACGCCGAACAGCTTGCAGGATCTTAGTTCCCCGACCAGGGATTGAACCCGGACCCTTGGCAGTGAAAGTGCGAAGTCCTAGCCACTGGACCACCAGGGAATTCCCCAAACCCAGTTGCTTCTGAAAGAGTGAAGGAAGGGCAAGGATGGCCCGTGCCAGAGAGCACTCAGCCCTCAGCCTTGTTTGAAACAGCAGCGTTTGTCTGTCGAGGAAACAACCCACTCTATGCAGAGGTAATTAATTTAGTGATTAGGAACAGAAATCACCAGCTCCTAGCAATCAAGGATGCCTGTGCCTTCAGAGCAAATTTTGCGTTCTTATAGAAATGTGTCCAAAAAAGTGGAAAGATATGAGGGCAATTTCCTTTATAGTTATAACGAGAAAATAGCCTTAAACTCTTGCAGTCATAACACCCTGAGCGTAACGCTCTTTCCACATGACTGGTTTTTCTTGATTTCCTCTGATAGGGAGAAGAAAAATTGGTTACAAGGGAGTTTGTGTTGATTTGTCTTTTTGAAACTACTGACTGTCATCGTTACTGCACTGAACCTAATGTGTCCCTGTGGGGAAGGAAGAAACTCATCAGGAAAAGGATGGTGAGGGTGGTGACCGAAAAGAGAGCGCCATCCGTTTGGGATGGACAGCCTGTCGGTCCTCCCATCAGCCTCCCTGTTTCACTGCACTTAGTACCTGGGAAGAAACATTTGTCTGGAGAGGCCTTGCAGGTGATCTCTCAGGGCCTGGGGCCAAACTCACGTGTCTGCTGGTTCCTGGTGAAATCGTTGAGTAAACCATTTTGGGGCTTCATCGAATCCTTGCCTTACTGCCTCAAATCGGGGGTCATTACCAGGTGGGTCCTTGTTTTCAGCTGATGGTAAGCCTTGCACAGTCAACATACATAAAGCAGCCCTGAACATGCCCTAGAGACACGGAGAAAAATGAGGAAGCTTCCATCAGCCTTAACCTGTTCTGTTCACGTGGGTGATAGACACATTTGCTTCCACATCAAAGACGTAGCAACGTCTGCGAAATACTGCAAAGGAAGACGGGGCTGCACTGATCTTTCGTGTGCGTGTTGAGTTCCTTGGATATTCATGTGCTTTTTGACGGTGGGTTTTTAATGAAATAAAGTATACAGTGCTTTGCAAGTTGGATGAAAACACTGAGCCATCGTTGGTATCTGCAAGGCGTTATTTGATTAGCTGATAGAACACAGGACAACTTTACAGCTGTCGACATGAATATTCCTGGGGAGATAATTGCACGGTACCTGAGGATGTGGCTTGTGCTCTACACGACTGTTGTTCTTGGTCACGAGGAAGAGAGTGACATCGATTTACTGCCCTCCCCCTTCGTGATGCCAGACAGCATTAAAAAGGAGCTTAAAAGGCATGTTTAAACATGAATTTTACAGAGAAAATACCACTTTTTATATTAAAATATATTTGCTTCTGTTTGATCAGTACAGTGGGAGACCTAGTAACTATGCTTAGAACTATTTGGAGAAAAGCTGAAATTATTTTCCCGTGGCATATTTTGTTCCATTACATCTTTGGTGCTCGGACCATTTCACCATCCTCTGTTTTCCATGCTTCAGGAAGAAAAAGAAAATGAAAGTATGCCCAGATGTGTGATGCTACCCTTTCTTATTCTCAAGTGATGTTTATTGAAACAGCCTGGGTCCCGGTGGCAGCAAGATCCGGGCTCCTGCTTGGCTTTTAGCACTGCCTGGTCCTGTGGACATATCACATACCTGCCCACAGTTCACTTTTCTCACTTATCACATTGGCATAATAGGTGTCGCTTTGCAGAATGGTCTTGAGAATTAAGAGTTAATACGTGAGAAACACACGGAAAACGATACTTCAAAGAAGGGCAAGAAATAATACCCATCATTATCCACTCTGGCAGCAAGTCCTCATCGAGGACCCCCGTGTTGGGTATTGATCTAGGTTCGAGGGATGTCATATCCAAGCAGAGAGCACGGTAGCTGCCCTTGTGGGCCATACATTCCTATAAGGATAAAAAAAAAAGAACAAACAAAACAAATTCGGGAAAATAAGATATTTCTGATGGTAACTAGAGCTCTCAGGAAAAGGCAAGAGATGGATGTGATGGCTAGCGATGGGCAGTGGGTACCGATGGGTGGTTGTCAAGGAAACCTCACGAAGAGGGGGCGTTTGAGCCGAGCCCTGAGTGATGAGAAGGGAGGATGCAGGGGGCACGTGAGTGAAGAGTATTCCAAACAGAGGAAGGCGCAGAGCCAAAGGAGCAGCGCTGTGGACAGCCCTGACTCGTTTTAGGAAAGGAGAGAAGGCCGGTGGTGGCGGGGACGTCAGGTCTGGGGGTGCGCAGGATCGGGGTGTGGCTGCAGAAGCAGGCGCAGGTCACGTGACAGACCCCACGGGCGTGCTGGGGTGTGGAGTTCATTCCGAGTAGGACGGAAGGGCAGGGTGAGGCTCCAGCACATCACTCGTGCTCACTTTATTACGGCCATTTCACTGTCACTGTTGGGGTCGTGTGGAAAGAGGGGACGTGAGGGGACCAGCTGAGCTAGCGGAGAGGAGGGTGGTTTGGTGTGGGGGGTAGGTCCGGTGGTGGGGGCGAGGAGAGAGATTCGGGGTTTATCGCAGGGTAGGTAGAACCCACGTGAGCTGCCGATGGCTTGGATGCGGAGCTGGTGGTGAGGAGGGAATCCGACGTGACCCCTTGTTTGGGGTCAAAGAACTTTCTGAGATTGGGGAGCATCTGCTGCTGTTGGTACTTGTCGTTTCTTTCCTCGTCATCAGGATGTACGTAGCTTCAGCAGAGAGATGACGGCCAAACCTTGGATTGAGTTCAAAAGAAAGTAGAGGCATTGAGAACAGGAGCTGATACCAAGGCAAGGACCAGAGGGCATGTCCTCAGACACCCCTAGGATCTGATACCCTAAACTCCCTGGGAAAAAAAAAAAGCATTTCTGGAGCTGTGCTGTGAAGGGGAGGAGGGATTTGGAATGGGAGCTGCAGGAGAAACAGGGACGGAGAGCAGGTGTTTTGCTCTTTGCCTACAACCGGAGGAGTCATGGCAGGTTGATGTGCTGATTGGGAAGGTCCAGTGAAGAGGAGAAATTTGATGGGGCTGGAGGCAGCAGGGAGAATTGCTTTAGCAAGGTCCTCGAGGGGGAGAGAGGGGCAGGGCCTCACGCAAGAGAGAAGGGGTTGAGCTTTGTACCTGGAGGGAAGGTAAAGTCCAGGGTCACAAGCTCAGGTGGATGGGTGGTTGTGATGGGAGATGGTGAAATTCTGTTCTGATTGTTTCTACTTTTGGTGAAATAGGAAGCAGGGTTAGCTGGGGGTGCACGTGACAAAGGAGGTGTTGGATATTTTAAGAGGCAGGAGGGGTTTTGAAGGCGGCATACAGGAGGGGAGAAGGGTAATGCACCACGAATGGATACTGAGGCTCTCTGGGCAGCGTCAGGGTGCCCCGATGCCAGCCAGCTTGAGTTTGCAGATCCAGTTAGCGCAGACGTGTGTTTTCTCCAGTCACACCGGCAGTCGTCATGAAGAAGGCAGAGAACTGAACTTAACCTGGGTTATAATTCAGCCAAATAGTGCCGCAGAGACAGGGAGAGACGGGAGAGAGCTGGGAATACGCACGGAGGAACAGTAAAATAACCAGGAAGTCTAGTCCCAGTAAGGGGGAGAGAGTGGCTGTGAGGGTGACAGATGATGAAGCTGTGGCATGTGGCATCCTTGGAACCCGGGTAACGCCGACAGTGGGCTGAAGACACTAGCCAGATATGCTTGAACTAGAAGTTAGGAGGGATTGTAATGATCCGTAATGCCGAGCTCCAGGAGGGGACCCCAAGAGCGAGGGTGAAGTCAGACAGCGCGGAGGACAAGACGTGGAGAAGAGATCTATGCAGACACGGGAAGTTCGGGATCCAGATGGGAATACTGAAAAAGATATGACGTCAGTCCACACCGGTGGGATCATCACAGAGCCCAGGGCCCCTTGCAGTGCGGAACCGGGTGCATGCGCACGGATAAAGGAAAACCAGCGTGGCCCTGGGGTTGCTATTTAAATGATGCATTCTTCCCCCACGGATCCCCGCTCTTTACATCCAGCAGTCCTGGATAATTTCCCCTGGTCTTAACACGTGCCTGCCCATCCCTCCGTGAGCACAGCCAGCCCAGTGCAGTTCTCTTCCTTTGAATGAAGTTACTGCCATGCCAAGAGGCCCCAGGGAGTTTAGGGCATCAGATCCTAGGGTTGTCTGAGGACATGCCCTCTGGGCCTTGCCTTGGTATCAGCTCCTGCCCATCTGTAGCTAATGCTCCCTGCTGCTTGCCACCACCAGCCCTCCGATGGCCTTTTATCTCCCGGGACACAAAGCCGCACATCAGAGCTCACTTGTCTCCTAATCACAGCGCACCGCGGTGCAGTCTCAAACAGCACTGAGCACATTATCCCTGGGATGCATACCACTGTCCATGGCCCACGGCCCTTTCTCTCCTTAACACCCCATTTCAGCGTTGAGGTCGCTGAAGCTCAGAGAGGTCTCTGGTGGCTTAACTTGGACCACGTGGCCATTTAGTGTCTGACTTTAGACTAAAACTTTACTCTCCCAAGTTTGCACCCTAAACCTTGACTCCCCCCCCCTTGACAGGTGGGAAATTGAGCATCCAGTTACTTAACTGATGATAAGAAGGAATCGTGATGCCGCAGCGGCATTTTTCTATGACTTTTCCACAATGATTCGGGATTTCTGTGGGCAGCGTCGTGACGTTCAGTATTTCCTGCTTAGAGTGAAAAAAATACAAGGGTATAATTTTTGCTAATGGATTATTATATTCCCCTTACATATCTTTTGCTAATTATTTTATTCATAAAAAGTCATTGCTCCAGCTAAATGACACGCGATTCCTTCCTGTGGAGGCTTGGGCAGTTTGCAGACCCATCTGGGCAGTTGACTTAATTAGCACTACAGTTCTAACGTGGATGAGAGCTGGAAAAGCAAGCACTCATCAAGTTACCTCCGAGTTCCAGCGAGGTTTGCAGAATGAGGGTTTCTAGAAGGAGAGGGAGAGACTCTTTGGAGGCTGGTGTAACAGTGAAGCAAGATGGCCGTTCAGTGACTGTACTTGGGTGCACTGAGCAGTCACGACAGGAGAACACGAGAGGTGAGGGCTGTGGATGGGCACCCCCTTCAATATCCAGGATTATGGTCTCGAGGAGCTGAGAGCCTGATTTTCCCTAAGGAGGCAGCAGTGCCTTACGGGAAAGGCCCCAGTTTTTGAGTTGGATAAACTTAAGTTCAAAACCTAGCAGATAGGAAGTGGAAGCAGATTCGTAATACTTCGTGTAAGCACAGCATCAGGAAGCACAGGAATCAGCTTCTAGAAGACACGTCCCTGATCTAACGGGGAAAGGTGCTTCAGTAACCACACGCTTTCACTCTTCTCCCGGCGCCATTCCATGCTTCTCTAAGGGATCTGGGAACTCAATATTAATAACCCTTGTAGGATGGACGAATGAACGAGTGAATGGGTTAGATACACTGTAGCACATTCACGTCCAGCAAATCGTGACCTGAGAACTATAGCAGTACCTAAAATCTGACTTTTATGATTACAGGAACCCACAGGAACTGGGTTTCTTTGTTCGCTCGTACACTCACTATCCCAAGAAATATGTACTGAATGTTAATTATTTTAAATCTCCATTCTGTGTGCTAAAAACATGGACGAAAATAAGAGACCAAGCCTCTGCTCCCGTGTGGCTCACAGTTTCAGTGGAGACAGACATAAACGGGTAAAGTAATAAAAACACGATAGGCACTGCAAACCGTTTAAAGGGAAGATAAAGCAGGAACAGGCAGATATAGATGAAGTGCTATTTCAGGTAGGATGCTGTAACAGTCAGGGCCCCAGCAGGTCAGAGAGGGAGGGCAGCCTCGGAGGGTTTAAAGTCAAGAGACCTAGTGAAGGAATTACTTACAGAGCTATGTGAAGCATTAAGGAAAGCCAGAAGCAACGGTGGAGGGCCCAGGCGTGGGAACAGCATCAAGCCATTTACATCTTTAAGCCTGAGGTGGGCGAGAGGAGAGAGCTGTGTTTCCAGAGCCTGCCAAGGGCTGTAGCCACGGAAGACGGTCTGAGTAATGGGAGCTGCGGCTACACGCTCACTGCCAGAGCCAGAGAGAGGTAACAGGCCAGGGTTACAGAGTCTGGTATTCGCTCTCCTCCCTCCTCCCCCACTCACGTGGGTGCCTCCCGTTGCTGAACCCACCAGAAGCTGGAAGGCAGGGGGGCCTGGGGGACGGAGTCGGTGCCTCCTGGGTTGAGAAGGGTGGAGAAGGGGATACAGAGGGGCAGATTCAGGGCGACCAGCACAGGTGGTCAAGAAGGCTATTCTGATGAGGTCACACTTGGGCAGCAGCTGAGTGAAACAGAGGCTGAGCCACGTGGATGTCTTGTGAAGGAGCACCTGGGCGCGGGGAAGCATCGTGCCAAGGCCCCGAGGCAGGAGCGTGCTTGGCGTGCACCGGAAGAGCCAGGAGGTCAGAGGGGCTGAGGCAGCGTGCGCGAGGAGAACAGGAGAGATGAAGACGGGGCCAACGGGACCTGGTCACGCAAGGCGCGTGGCTGTGCTCCGGCATCCGCTTTAGCCTGAGTGAGATGGGGAAGCGCTGGGAGAGGGACATAATATGGCTTTAAAAATGATCATTTTGACAGTTTTGGGAAGAGCGGTTTGGAGAGAAGCAAGACCCAGCTAGAAATCTATACATTTATTTGATGAACATTTACTGAGTAGAGTTCCCCGTGCTCCACAGCAGGTCCTCACTAGTTATCTGTTTCATACCCAGCGCCGTCTATGTGTCAATCCCAATCTCCCAATTCATCCCACCCCCGCTTTCCCCCCCTGGTGTCCACACGTTTGTTCTCTACATCTATGTGAGCTGGATGGTAGGGGAATCCAAAAGGGAGGGGATATGTGTATACACGTGGCTGGTTCACTTCGCTCTGTAGCAGGACCTAGCACAACATCGTAAAGCAACTGAACCCCGATAAAAAATAAATATATATAAAAAAGGATATTCAGTAAAACATTTGAAACCTTTACAAAGGTACTTATTGAGTACCTACTAATTGGCAGACATCGTTCTAGTACCTGGTGGCATAGCAGCGAACAAAACGCCAACATAAAAGCATACAATACCACTTACTTTGTGAAGGTTTGTGCCGTAGTCCAGGCAAGAAATCAAAGTGGTTTCAGCTAGGTCATCATAAGACAGACAGTATGAAGTGGTTGGATCCTTGATACATTTTGAAAGCAGAGCCATTACAACGTGCTAGTAGATTGGATGGCATGACTGACATAAGGAGAAGAGAGGGGCCGAGCGGGCCTCGGAGCCTTTTGACCTGAGTGAACGGGAGAACGGAGCTCCTGTTTCCGGAGATGGGGATTTTGCAGGAGAGCTATGAGGACAAGTTAAATATTTGTTTGGGCATGTTTACTTCAAGTTGTCTGTTGGACACACAGGTGGAAAGGTTGAGGGGCCCTGGGTTCATGGGTGTGGGGTGAGAGAGGACAGAGCTGTCGTTCCACACACACGAGCCCTTAGTACAGAGATGGTCTGCAGAGCCGTGGCGCCTTACATGTGGGACCACCTGGTGCATGCACGTGGGAAGAGAAGGCAAGAGGCTCCAGGGTGGAGCCCAAGTGCCAGCCGGATGGAGAGGGTCCGGGGCACAGGAATGAGGGGCTGCAATGTAGGAGACGGTCCAAGAGAGATCAGGACCTGGGAGCCGAGAGCAGAAGGGAGAAGGGAGGGGCAAGGGACCAAAGGCTGGATGTGAGGGCGGCAGGCCGATGAGTCACGGGAGGGCTGACCGGTGGCCATGAGTTTGGCAGTGTGGAAAGTCACTCGGGACCTTGACGAGCACTTGGGGTGGCATTTCATTAACCTCTAAAACGTCCGCATGAAGGAATCCCACCCTTAAGAAAATAATCCTGAGTCCAGGGTCTTTCGGGCGGGGTCCCTGAGCACCCTGTCTGTGGATGGGATCCCTGCCCTAGTGCACTTACCGAGGAGGGTGAGCTGCAGCCGGGACCCCAGAGCTCTCGTTGTGCTGGGGCCCGCCAGCTCTCCTGGGCCCCAGCAAAGCTCTGCCCACCTCTGCTTCCCCGAGCCGCACCTTCTGGAGCCACGTTCAGAGAGGCCGCCGTGCAGTGTCAGCCCACCGAGGACCGCAGGACCACTTGCTGCCATCCCAAAGAGGGGAAGCACCAAATCACATTTGACGCCGTAGCAATTTGTAGCTCTGACGGCAGATAACTTATGAGTGCCCAGTTGCTCCTCGTGGAAGTTTTGAAAACCCGCAGACAGACCAGAAGCCACAGGGTGTTCAGTGGGCCCAGCACCCCTGTCTAACTCACATTATCTCATTTTACTAGTTAATCTGCCAACACCTGCCTTCCGATCCTCACCTGGGTGCCACCAGGCGGACAGGTGAGAGAGATGCTGCGTGAGAGCCCAGGCCAGCTGTGAGGCCCAGGTCACCCTCCTCAGAGACTTCTCCCACATCTGGCAGGTGATGGGACAGGCCATCTCCTTCTTCCAGTGCGATCTCGCCACGGTCTTAAATTCTGGTGCTAAAACATATGACAGCTTTTCTCTTCTTCCTAATAAATTTGAAGTCATAAAATTGCCTGGGTGAAAGCAAGACAGCGAATGTTTCACCACCAGCCATCTAGTGGTCGATGGCAAACTGGAGCCACTGGGGTGCGTGTCAGCATTTGGGAGGGGCAGGGGTGGGCAGGGGTCAGAGAGAGGGGGAGAGGAGAGCCAGGGATCCAGACTGGTCCCCGGGACAGCTCCTTCCCCAGAACAGTGTCATCTCCAGGATGTAGGGAGGTGGCCGAGCCATGGCCACCTGGAAAGGGGACTGGATGGGAGCTTGGGGCTGGGCTCCTCTGACGCCGGAAGCCCAGCCTCCCCGGCGGCAGCCTGATGCTGTGTCCTGAACACAGTGGCAGGGGGGTCATCGGCCAAGCACAGGAAAGCTCCCTGTGATGCTCTTTCTAAGACCCTCAGAACTGGCCATCGGGAGTGAAGATGCAGCCTGGTATCTCTTGCTCTGGAACTGAGAGAGAAATGGGGCCTGATTGGGTATTCTCGTCTGCACAGAATTATGGAAGAACACAAATTCGAGAAGAACACAAATTATTAATTAATTATCGAAGAAAGGTAGTTTCTCTAATAATTTCTGGAAAACTTTTCTAAGTCACCACACATAGTTACATTTAGGCATAAATGTGTCCTAAAATTTCTTGACCAAACGGTCAAAGGGATTGGACATGAATCCAAAAATACATCAAAACAAGTAGGATTTGGGAGACTTTAGAAAGAGGCTTGCGGAAACTGTGGCCATATTCTGCACCTGAGTGTGGCCAGGTCCTCTCCGCCTTCCGCTAGATGGCCAGGTCAGCGGGGAGTGCCGCAGTGGACAGGCAAACAGACAAGAAAGACAGGTGCCAACATGGCAGAACACTGCCAGAGAACTCTCAGAGTATGAAGGAGAAATATATAACTATGTTTTTTCAACTGTGATGCCTTTTGGGAATAACAGACCCTCCCGTCACTAATAGGGGACCTAGGAGGCACCTGATGCTGTAGAGATTCAGACCTGGAAAACGGAGGGCTCTGAAAGGCCGAGAGGGAGCCCACGAGGACTTAGCCCAGGGTCTCGGGGAAGCCCTCACGGGCAGCGGTCACCTCTAGCCTCCCCAGCCTTCCCGGCACTCCCCTAATCGAAAAGCTGTCCTTGGAGGCTGTGTTTTCCTGACCCTGGGCAGAGTGGCTGGCGTCTTTGGGCTTTAGGGGACCTCCCTGCCGCCCCCTGCACTGCCTGCCCCAAGCTGGGCCCCGGCAGGACTGGACTCCACCCTCCGTCTCCACTTTCTCTTTGGTTCTATCTGTCCCCCTGGCAGAGTCGGGGACAGAATCTCCCGCTGCCCCACACTGTTAACCTGTGACGAGGGCCAGCACGGAGGCCCAGTGCAGCGTGACTCTGGGCCACATCGCCTTTCTGAGCCGAGCCCGTGTCTTGATGTGAAGACAGCTGCGCTCCTCCTGTCCCGGGGTCCGGGGGGCTGCCGGCACTGGGGCGCTCGGCACCGGTTCCAGCCTCACCTCTCTGTCCCCCACACCAGATGGAGGCTTTACTTCCTCTATCTTCCTGGCTTCCATCCACTGCTCTCTTCCTGATACCTCGTGGCCACTCATCCTTTCCTCACTCTTCCTGTAGGAAGGTCCCCAAAGCCAGGGCCCCTCACGAGGGGGACTGAGACCGACCAGGAGGTGAAAAATCCAGAACTTCGTGGGTCCGTGAACCACCTGGCTCGGCTGCCCCACCTCCCGCCTCCTGAAGTTTGGGGTGAGAAAACGAGAATCCCTCACGGCAGCCATCATCCCTCCTGAGACCCACCATGAAACCTCCCCAGATCAACTTTTTAGTGCTCAGTGGGGATACAAAGTTGTTTGCATTCTTTCCCATAATCCAATCTTTTGCTATGTTTTTTCCCTCCTGATATCTAGTCTAAAAAGTACAATCAAAGGCCAAACATTGGCAAATCATAAAGAGATGAAGCCCCTTGCTGGGCCAGGTGAAGGAGGGCTGCTGGGGACCCATAATCCCAGATCCATATGTGACTTGACAGAATAATAAACCGGGTTTACTGTTGCCGTGACGACCCTCTGGAATGATGGAACTCGGCTCGGTTAAAGATGAAGTCGCAGTCACTGTGCCCAGATCCCAGGGTGATGGGCTCCAACGCGATGCCTTCATTATTTTTCCTTAAGAACTTGTCAGCAAATATTTGGGAACTTAAACCAACAGTCACCCATATGCTTAAAAGGTGCCCATCGGAGGAGCCAGCCACTGCATGAGGTGGCACTGCAGACGTCTGGCATTTGTGGGGAATATGCTGGAACCGTCCCGAGAACAGGCTCACCCCGCAAATCCCACTGTAAACACGTCCAACAAAGGTGGCGAGGGTCTGCACCCTTCTGCATCCTCTCTCCCACCCTCCGCCCAGACGGAGCCGGGCTGGGTGCCTATCTGTTGGGAGACCGGGCTGGCAGCCTCCACGCCAGCTCTGAGGTGCGTCCGATTTCATTGTAGATGACGTGCCACCAAATTCCTGGGCAAAGTCTGCTTCTGCCGATGCCCTCTTATCTTTCTGAGCCTCCGTGTTAGCCGTCCCGACCCCCAGTCACTAGCCGCGCAAGGCTCCGAGCACTGCTCCCCTAAAACCTTATCACACCCAAGATTGTCCAAACGCCCCCGTCCTTCCTGTTAGAGTCCATCCCAGGACTTCACAGCCGCCCGCGGCACCTGGGATAACCTGGGGAACCAGCTGGAGAGGTACTTACCTGTGAGAGAGAAGCAGGTGAGCGCACCCCGCGGCAGTTTGTGGTGCCTGGTGGGGGTAGGACATGAAAGCTGTCATGAGTTTTCCTGTCCCCTGTGCCTGGCCCCGTGGCCAGCCTCCTTCGGGGCCCTTCTGGAAGATGGCCATGAGGTCCACCCACGTGTACACATCAAAGACAGCTTGTCATATGAAACGATGGTTAATCATTTCATTACATCATCGCTGCCTGCGGAAGCTGGGTGATCGCTCCTGGGGTGCCTCCACGTCAGGGCCAACAAACTACAGCCCGTGGGCCAAACTCATGCCTGTGTTTGTAAACAAAGATTTTTTAGGGTCACAGAGCACTCACCATTTACACTCACACACAGCCTGTGTCGGCTTGCACACGGCAAGGGCAGAGTTGGGAGGTTGCAACGCCAGCCGCGCGGCCCTCAGAGCCTAAAATCATTGCCCGGACGCTTTATAGAACAATTCTGCTGACACCTGGGCAACGCATCTCAAATTTTCTCGTGAAGCACCGGTGAATCTCCTTCACATTTTAGGTCTGGAGTGGGGCCTGGGATTCTGCATTGTAACAGGCCATGCTTGTTAGTAATAAGTCCCTAAAGCAGTGGTTCTAGGTCCCAGCTTCCTGTCTGAATCACTTGGTCAAGCTTCAACAAACCCCATGTCCAGATGCAGCTCAAACCAGCGAGGTGGGAAGGGATGGGGTGACACGCGAGCATGGGTACCTGTTGGCTCCAGGGCCGCAGCAGGAGAGGGAGGGGCCTCGGCCAGCCCCTCTTGTCGCTGCCCGAGAGTTTCTAGGATTTCTAGGATCTGTGCTCCCCCTTGTCACAGTGTTGCCCTCTCTGTGGAGGACAGTGCCTGGACATTCCAGGGAGCGCTTTGGGAGGCTTCCTGACGAACGAGGGCACATGTCTGACGTCACCTGGCCACGTCGCTCGCGGTGTGTGTGTGAACACAGCTCTGGGAGGGGCCGGGGGGCCGCAGGCAGCAGCTCCCTGTGATTCGCTCCCCCCCGGCCCCCGGGTCCACTGCTGCAATGTCCACGTCTCGCGGGGCAGCTCGGAAAGTGGACCCTGCCGCCCTGAACACGGGCAGGTGTGGGTGAGTAATGTTATTCCAGATGTGGTCCAGATGGGATCGCGCAGCTGGAGAACTGCCAGCATCAGCTAACCAGGGAAGCTGCATGCGTTGTCCTGGCTGCAGGCGGCTTGAAGTCGGTTATAAATACACTCAGGAGGGAGAAGTCTTGCCTTGTTTTTTCCCATTTTCTTAAAACTAATTCTCATCAGCCACACTGGCGATGTAGGTTTGAGGACAATTTCTGCGTGGGGTTTCTCCCCATCACTTTAATGCAGGGCCTTGGGCCTGGCTCCCCGGAGTGGAGTGGGTGTGACCTCCCCAGGCACAGGCAGTAGAGGGGGCATCGCCCGTAGAGGATTTAAAAGCAAAGCCAGTGATAAAATACTCCCAGACCTTGGCCCCATCTTGGAACCCACGGGGTGTCTGTCGGATCAGGGGACCGTAGTGGACCAGACATGATTGCTAAGATGGCCAAGATGATGACCATGTTGAATGATCAAATCCCCCTGCCCTTTTGGGTTCCAGGCAGAACTGCCAAGATCCACCCTCCCCATATGACTTGGATGAGACTCAGATGCCCTCTGGTTACAACAAGCCCAGCCCCCGACCTGAAATTCCCATTCTTTACCTCACTGATGATTAGCTGAACTGTTTGTCCCCGCTGACAAATCTGGATGAGATGCCTACTTGACCAAATGTTAATCAGCTGTGGGAACCCACTTGGAACCCCAGAAATGATAAGAAAATTATTTTAAGCTGGAAACATTTGAGAATAATAGATGTAGAAAGAAGCCTCCTCGGAGCTTCCCTATTTTGCTTAAAGACAGTGACTTCCGGCAAAAGAGGCTGTCATCAGTTCCCTCTTTAGGGTGGGTCTGCTTCCAGGGGAGAGATCGAGAGTAGACCTACCACAGTTCCCCTCTCTGGGGAGAGTCGTGGCCTTGAAGAAGGACCACTTGAACCTGCATAAACAAACATTATCACAAACTTTCTTATTTCTCATTTATTCTCCTAAAAACCCGTTTGTCTTTCCTAAGGAAATCTTTTTATTCTTCCCCCCAAAGCTTTTTCTCTCCCATCCCTTTAACCGACTAACTTAGGTATATGAGCCCCAAGTTCTACCCAGCCTATTGGATTACTCACCACTGAGTATTCCCACGTTGCATATGTAATTTTTTCTCCTGTTAATCTATCTTTTGTTGGTTTAATTCGCATGCCTCAGGTACAGAACCTAAGAAGGTAGAGGAGGAAAACTTTTTTTCTCCCCAGCACAGGCTTCTCTCTTTCCTTGAGGCCCTGAACTTTGACCAGCACTTGGATAGGGGAACACGGAATGCTTGCTCCCCGGAACATTCCCCGATTAAATGTTCCATCACACCACCCCCTT
Source organism: Neophocaena asiaeorientalis asiaeorientalis (assembly GCF_003031525.2). NCBI lineage: Eukaryota > Metazoa > Chordata > Mammalia > Artiodactyla > Phocoenidae > Neophocaena > Neophocaena asiaeorientalis. The sequence goes on along the minus strand of NW_020173770.1, from coordinate 371,308 downwards.
ACACCCAGTTCTTTCTAGCCTTGATTACGCCTCCCTATAGAAGAAAATCTCTTTCTTTCTGACCTCGGAGACTCCTGCAGATCTCAAGGTCTGAGATTCTCCCTACGGCAGTAGCCCCCCCCACCCCATTGTAATAATCCCCTTGGAGGAAGCCTCTCCCTCTCTCGGGTTTATTTCTCACTGCCAGTGATTAGAGGCACAGTGATGCCACAGCCTGGCCTGGCAGCCACACCAGTGACCCCCGTAGAGCTGGCTGGGTGGCCATCTCATGTATTCAAGATTGCTTAGGTGGTACTGTGCTCTCTGAAAGCAACTCAACGGCAGTAGCTTAATTGAATTGTGCTCAAAGAACGGGGAAGCCTTGAAACAGGCAAAGCCTGAATCTCGTAAAACAAGGTGAGCGTGATGGTCGGTTGCGTCCTGTCATATCATCTTGCAGAAGTCAGGCCCGTTTTGACTCAAATCTACAAAACTTCCGCAGTAATGCTTCATTACCGTCACAGCCTCAATCACCGCAGCCCAGGGAGGCAGGAAGGCTCAGGGAGGCCCATCGAGCGTCTAGACAAACGTGGCGTCCCTGAACTTCACGCACTTGGCGAGTGGGAAGGGCCACTCTGAACCACTTTAATTTCCACTAATATACACGCCCTGTCATCTTGTCTTCGCTTTCTCCGGGGAAGAGCAGCTTTGATTTCTGTTTCTTCTCATTCTCTTGTACTTCTTACTTTATATTAGAAAACTCTCTTAGGGTATGAACAGAAGACTATTTGAACAGGAAAAGAGCAGGGTTTTGTGAACACGTTTTCCCAATTTACATTTTCAAGTTGAAGAGGCCTTGAGATCTCAGCCTCCCATGGAATTAGAGCCGGAAGTCAGTGGCCATAGAGAGTGACCCCCTTTTCCAGCCTCTGGGCTGCAGCCCGAGCCCTGGCAACCTCCCCAGTGGGGCCTGGACCACACCCGCCCCTCAGGCCTACCCACCTTCCCACACGCCACAGGGCTCTGCGGGGACCTTTTGCATTTTCCGTAGGGTTGCTGGAAACAGGAGCCACGAGCAGGCCAAGCCGGCAGGCTGTAGACCTCAGAGGCAGTCATTTCCTCACCCGGACACCCCGAGGGCACTGCCGGCCCCATCACCTGCCTAGAGCAAGATGGTGGAAGTGTTGCCTGGGTCCCCAGCAGGGTCTGCAGCCGTGGCTCCATGAGTCAGCCTCAGCCCCACCGGTTCTCAGCTGCCTCCTGTGCTCTCTGCTGACCTTGAAGTGTCACTTTGACAATGCGACTTTGAAGAAAGAGCCCGTCAACCCACGTGATATAATCTGACCGGTGCAAGATTGTTCTTGTGGCCTTGATTTGCTTGTGGGAGAAAGATTTCCTCCTCAGTGAAACATTAAGTAGCAGATAAACAACATCTGATGTATTTGAAGTTTAAAATGTTTTAACAGTTGGGACTTGTCACCTTCATATTTGAAAAGCAGCGTTTGTATACATGTTACACACACACCAACACAAAATGCTTCAACCTAAGAGACATTCAGGTCTGCGTTCACCTGCTCTGATCCTAGACTGTGAGTCTCTGCAGCCATTCTAACTCTTTGCTGAGGAAGCCATTACCCAGGGGCTGAGGGGGCGTCCTCACTGGCGGCTCCAGGTCAAGTCCCTTCCAGCCAAGCGTTCTCCGAACAGCCCCACGTAGGCCCTCGATCTACAGTTAGAGGAAATCTTAACATCCGTCCAGTTTGACTATGAAAAGGCTGCGTTCTGCCCGCAGGGTGCAGGGTTTTAATTGTTTATAAAACACACTGTCCTATCTCCAGGACGATGTCGGGGAAGCCCTCCCCCCGATTCCAGACGTCAGAGACGAGGAAGCCGGGGCGACCCCCATCCTACGCAGCCCGGCCCCCCTTCTCCTCTGGCGGCAGGCAGCTCCTGCGGCTGCACTGCGGGCCGGGAGGGAGGAAGGGCCAGGCCGGGGGACAGGGCTGGCCAGAAGCAGTTCTGAGTCAGTCTCAGACCCACAGAGGGACTCGCCACTGCTCAGGCCCGTGTCTCAGCAGCAGAAACTTCGAGAAGCCCCCCCGAAGGAGAGCCAGCTGTTGTGCCGACAGTAAATCAAGGAGGAGAAGGTCAGTGTCAGAGGAGGCCAGACAGGGAGCTGGGCTTTTACCCGGCCAAGCGCTAACAGGACCCATCCCCAGGCAGTGTCCGTGGAGACCCCGTGGGACGTGGGGAAGCGGGCTGTTGGATGATGACGCACAGAGTAAAATGGATACACACGAGCCTATGCTCATTTACATCCTACTGACAGAGATAAATGAGTAAATAAATGCAGGGGACGAACTTGCCGTACAGAAGAATTTCAGATAATGTATGGACATGCTCCCTCTTCCCCCAGGAGGGGGGGGGGTGAATTCTGTGCCCCTGGAGCATCGGCTGCACTTAGTGACTTAGTTCCCAAAGAACAGAAAGTAAACAGGGAAAATGGCACCTTCCTGGTGGAGACCCCCTCAGACCCCAGCTTACCCTCGAGATCGGGGCTCACGTCACCTGGATAAGCTAGGTGTGTGAGTCACACACCCCCTGCTATACTGTGCCCCAAGGTCTCCTCACCTCCAGGACCCTCCCCTCAAACCAGCGACCTCAGCGTCGTCATCAGATAGAACATCGGACAAACCCGAGGTGAGGGGCAAGCGTCAGGAGGGTCTCTGCAAAACTGTTGGAGCTAAAAGACAGGGAATGACTGAGAGCTGGTCCCAGATTGGAGGAGGCTGAGGTCACGTGACGACTGAGCACAGTGAGGGTCCTGGGTGGGGTCCTGGGACAGGAAAAGGGCAACTGGTGAGTCCAAACAGAGCCTTTAGTTCTGTTACCTGTGCTGTACCCACGTGAATTTCTTAGTTAAAAAGTGAACCTCTAAACGTGAGACGTTAACATAAAGGAAAACTGAGCGGGGAGTAAACAGGAGCTCTCTGAACTATCGTGGAAAATCAAAAATTATTCCATGAGAAAAACTTATTTTACAAAATGTGATTAAATGAGTGAATGGATCCGCCGATGACTTTGATGAGAGTGTGTACGTTAAGAGGCCCTGGAATCTAAGGAAATGGTATAAATGAACTTATTTGCAGAACAGAAGTGGACTCACGGACATAGAAAACAAACATGGTTACCAAAGGGGAAGTTGGGGAGGGATAAATTAGGAGTTTGGGATTAGCAGATACACATACTGTATATAAAATAAACAACAAAGACCTATTTTGTAGCACAGGGAACTATATTCAATATCTTGTAATTACCTATGATGGAAAAGAATAAGAAAAAGAATATATACATATGTAAAACTGAACTGCTTTGCTGTACACCTGAAATGAACAAAACATTATAAATCAACTATACTTCAATTAAAAAAATTTTTTTTAAAAGGCCCGACCAAAGGAAAGGAGGTAGATAGTCCGGAGTTCTTGCATAAGTGTACAGTTTGCTAAGTGTAACGTGTTAATACTCGCTAATCAATACCTACAGTCACCATTTCCAATATCTGTTGATTTTCAAGAAGTTCTTTCTCTGAGTACAATAGCAATCATAACCTTGCTGATTGAACTTAGAGAAACATCTACGTGCTGGTTGACACAATGACAGATCAGGCTGCATCATTAACTAGTGTTCAGCTTGACAGGGACACACAGACTGACCTTAAAGGGTTTCTTCTAACCTGGTCATCAATGACAACAGGCTGCCCGCTGCACGCATAGCTTGTCTAGGAAGCCGTTTTCTCTGTTCTGAGTGGATACGGGGACTCATGTTTCTGGACAGACTGAGTGTCTACGGTTCTGCTCACCAAGTGCGGCAGAAATGCTTGGCCATCACATACAGAACACACAGAAGACACTGAAGAGGGGGAGAAGAAGACAGACCAGTTAGAGACCCTCAAGACCCAAGGAATGACATGAAGATGAGTGCCCTGGGTTTTCTTTTGGCCTCTGGTACCCCAGGCTGGACGTGGGAGAAACCGGAAACCCCCAAATGCCAATAAGTACAGACCAAAAGAAGACCCAACCAGAGCTTGCTTTTGAGACCAGGGAAGGGGTGGCCTTCTAAGACAAAGCTACGAGGCCAAGTGCTGGTGAGGTCGTGGAGACACTGGGCCTCTCATGTCCTGGCAATTACTTTGGCACCGTCTTGAAAAGCTAAACACATGCTTATGTGCGACCCAGCCACACTCTTAAACATTTCTCTCAGGAAAATAAAGAAACATGGCCACACAAAATCCTGTGATCAACAGTTTGTAGCAGTTTGATTTGCGATAAGCAGAAAACTGGGGACAGTCGAATGCCCCTCAATAGGAAAACGATTAAACCATATACCGCTTTGACCATAAGCATGAATGAACTACGGGTGGACACATCGACTTGGTGGATCTCAAGGGCACATCCCAAGTAGGCGACCCCAAAAGGTCACATGCTGTGTGATTCCATGTATGTTACATTCTCCAAGTGACAAAAGTACGAGGAGGAGAAAGGATTGGTGGTGCGGAGGGATGTGGGCACGATAGGCGGGGGGCGTGAGGGGATCCGTGTGTTGGTGGGACCTTTATGACCTTGATGGCGGTGGAGGTTACGTGAGTCCACACGTGATGCGATGACTTAGAACCTCACCCTCGCTGCCCACGCCCAATTCCTGGGTTATACTGTGCTGCAATTACGGAATATGGAACCACTGGGGAAACTGGGTGAACGGTTCATGGGACCTCTTAATACTACCTCTGCAACTTCCTGCTTCAAAATATAAAAGATTTGTTAAAGAAAATGGGGAGAGATTACATCTTTTTAAATTTTTTGATAGTTATTTTATTTATTTATTTTTGGTCGCGTTGGGTCTTCGTTGCTACACGCGGGCTTTCTCTAGTTGCAGCGAGCGGGGGCTACTCTTCGTTGCAGTGCGCAGGCTTCTCACTGCAGTGGCTTCTCTTGTTGTGGAGCACGGGCTCTATGTGCGCGGACTTCAGTTGTTGTGCTGCGTGGGCTCAGTAGTTGTGGTTTTCGGGCTCTAGAGCGCAGGCTCAGCAGTTGTGGCGCACGGGCTTAGCTGCTCCGCGGCATGTAGGATCTTCCCGGACCAAGGCTCGAACCCGTGTCACCTGCATTGGCAGGTGAATTCTTGACCATTGTGCCACCAGGGAAGTCCCAAGATTACATGTTAGTATCGAACCACATTCACCTCAAACACGGGAAGCATGTGCACCCGGATTCTTGGGTTGTACACTCTTGCTGCCTTTCAAGGTCATTCGAAGTCCACCCTCAGTTCGAGGTCTCAGCCCCAGCTCCTGAGGCCGGTCACCGTGCATGCAACTGTCGTGCAGGTAAGTGTTACTTAGCACCTGGGAACAGCTGACATCTGTGCTGCATAGAGGCAGCGACCAGGGAGACTGTGGCCTTGACTTTCTACAGAAAAACCATCGGGCAAGGAAAAAAGGCAGCCCTTAGATTACAACTAAGGTAACCCCTTAGTTGTCTTAAATTCTCGACAAACAGATATTACTCCGCCTAGAAATGCAGCCTCTTGGAAAGATCTATAGGCATAAAAGTTATGTCTATATAAAACAGCTGTCATTTAGAAAGAAGCTAGCAATCTTAGCAGACCTGCGCGTTCTTTCAAGCTTGGAAAATTCGTAATTAACATCTGGGCTGAGACCACTCACCGGCGCTTGTGTATTTGGGATTCAGAAAACGAGCCCTGGACGCTGAGTGCGGGCTCCTTAGCAGGGATGGCAAGGATGAGGTGAGCAGAAGCTGGACTGGCTCTTGCTGTGTGAGTTCCCTGGGGCGGCTTAAGCACCAGCCCACAGGCTTGTGGCCTCCAAGCACACACACGCGTCACTGTACTGTTCCGGGGTCAGGAGTCCACAGTGGACGCCCTGGGCTGATATCAGCATCAGCAGCCTTCTTCTGGAGGCTCCAGAAGGGAACCCAGCTCCTTGCTGTTTCAGCTCGGAGAAGCTGCCTGCAGCCCGCGCTCGAGGCCGCTCCCTTCCTCTTCAGAGCCGGCAGCGGTGGGTCGAGTCCTCTCGTGCTGCCACGTCTCTGGTTCTCCCTCTTCTGCCTCCTCGTCACCGTAAGGACCCATGTGATTATGCTGGCCCCAGCCAGATAGTCCCGGACAATCTTCCCATCTTGAGGCCAGTTGATTCGCAACCTGTCTCCAGAGCCTCCTTCCTTTCCCTTTGCCAGGTAAAGGCAATATGTTCACAGGTTCTGGGAAGCTTTGGGGGCGTCGTTCTGCTGACCATGCTGGCCTTGCCAGTTAAGGCTGCCCTGGACCTCTGGTGCCACTGGCTCAGGGCCTGCCACCCGAAGTATCTGCTCCCTCAGGGCCAGGCCACTGTGGGTGGGTGGGTTTGGGTTTCTTTTTATTTCTCGAAAGCGCACAGAGT
>NW_020173770.1:363238-364478 GCF_003031525.2 Neophocaena asiaeorientalis asiaeorientalis | reverse complement strand
CGGGCAAGGGGGGGCTGGGGGGGTGGGGGGGGCGGGCGGGGCCGGGAAGGGCAGCTCGCTTGCCTCGCTGCCCATCGCCGAGACCCGGGCCCCCGTTCCGTGTCCCGGGGCATGGGGATGGGGAAGTGTGTCACCGCCTGCCTTCCCCATCCCTTCTGCAGAAAGCCATGCATAGGGGGTCTGCCCGTGGCTGCACGGCTTAGCTCTCTGCAGGCCCCTCTGGTCCCTCCTGCCCACCTGGAGAGGCCTGTAGTCCGAGGCAGCACTGGGCCTGGGAGAACGAGGTGTATTGGATTCGGGGGGAACAGGGGCTGGACTCTGAGATGTGGTGACGGAGGGACATGGAGCTGACGTCCACCTCGGGGTGCGTGCAGCCCCGAGACAGGCGTTCCAGGACCTGGAGGTGGTTTCAGATGACTTTTCCCTTTGCCGTCCCTGCAGCTCATCCAGGGCATTGCTTAGGGGCTGGGATTCCATAGACACAGCGGTGGAAATCCTGGCTTTGGGTGCGGAGAACAAAGAACATCTCGTGTCTTCATCTGGGTTTGCAAGGGGTGTAAATGGAGGGGCCGCTTTGCTGGGCTGAGGATAAGGCATGGCGTGGTGGGGACATGCCTGGAGGGGCCGGAAAGGGCGCCTAGGAAGGGTGTTCGGGGGCCTGGGGGACAGAGTTTAGATGGGGGCCCAAGGGGCAGGTGGGGTCCTGCAGGAGAAAGGGGCCGGGCCCTGGGCTGGGAGGGGAAAGGCCCTGCTCTGGGTGGTGAGCGAGGGGCCCCCACTGTTGAGCCTCTGCTCCCCGGGGCTGTCCCCCGGGGAGTGGTCTCTGCTCTCTCAGATGCACCAGTGCCCGCCGCTGTGTTGGGTGGGTCTTCCACGTGCGTGGGCGGGTGTGGAAGGGGCGGTGCTCTAGCCAAGTTCAGCGGGTTTCATGCTGAGGGGCCCCTGGGTGGGTGAGAGCCCAGGGTCCCCAGGCAGAAGCAGGGGTCTTTCCTACTCTCCCACCAGCTGGGTCTGCTCGGGCCCCGCCCTCGTGGAGCTGGTTCCCGCCAAGGCTGCAGGGCTGCCCCGCGGGATCCACCCAGGTCAACAGCTGAGAACGTGCAGCTTCCCGGAAGGACCTGGGGCTGGAAGGAGAAGTCACTCCATTCCTGCAGGCGAGGGGGGCTTTCGAGGCCGCTGGGTCCTGCTGAGTGCAGCCGGATGCGCTCACGTCTGGCGGAGGAATCGTCCCAGCCAGGGC
>NW_020173770.1:362627-362994 GCF_003031525.2 Neophocaena asiaeorientalis asiaeorientalis | reverse complement strand
AGCGCACAGAGTTCTCACCGTATGCCCGGCATGGCCTCACGTGCCTGCATCTTCACAGCCCTGGAAAGGTGAAAGCATCATCCCCATTTTACAGATGAGGACGGTGAGGCTCAGAGAGGGTACCTGGCTTGTTCACGTGGCTGCGCTGGGACTCATACCAGGTGGTCTGGGCCCACGCCCGCGGCTTCTTCTCCTCGCCTGTGAACTCACTGGAAATGCGGCAGGGGGAGACGTGAAGTGTGTGTCTACACTGTGATGAGTAGGCCTTGATGGTGTGTCAGATCCCTTTCAACAGCAGAAAGCTGATGGAAGAGTCGGCCCGGCCTGGCCCGGCCAAGAGGAGCCTGTGGGGCTGGGTGGGCGGGCA
>NW_020173770.1:331126-362545 GCF_003031525.2 Neophocaena asiaeorientalis asiaeorientalis | reverse complement strand
TGGGGATGGGGAAGTGTGTCACCGCCTGCCTTCCCCATCCCTTCTGCAGAAAGCCATGCATAGGGGGTCTGCCCGTGGCTGCACGGCTTAGCTCTCTGCAGGCCCCTCTGGTCCCTCCTGCCCACCTGGAGAGGCCTGTAGTCCGAGGCAGCACTGGGCCTGGGAGAACGAGGTGTATTGGATTCGGGGGGAACAGGGGCTGGACTCTGAGATGTGGTGACGGAGGGACATGGAGCTGACGTCCACCTCGGGGTGCGTGCAGCCCCGAGACAGGCGTTCCAGGACCTGGAGGTGGTTTCAGATGACTTTTCCCTTTGCCGTCCCTGCAGCTCATCCAGGGCATTGCTTAGGGGCTGGGATTCCATAGACACAGCGGTGGAAATCCTGGTTCTGGGTGCGGAGAACAAAGAACATCTCGTGTCTTCATCTGGGTTTGCAAGGGGTGTAAATGGAGGGGCCGCTTTGCTGGGCTGAGGATAAGGCATGGCGTGGTGGGGACATGCCTGGAGGGGCCGGAAAGGGCGCCTAGGAAGGGTGTTCGGGGGCCTGGGGGACAGAGTTTAGATGGGGGCCCAAGGGGCAGGTGGGGTCCTGCAGGAGAAAGGGGCCGGGCCCTGGGCTGGGAGGGGAAAGGCCCTGCTCTGGGTGGTGAGCGAGGGGCCCCCACTGTTGAGCCTCTGCTCCCCGGGGCTGTCCCCCGGGGAGTGGTCTCTGCTCTCTCAGATGCACCAGTGCCCGCCGCTGTGTTGGGTGGGTCTTCCACGTGCGTGGGCGGGTGTGGAAGGGGCGGTGCTCTAGCCAAGTTCAGCGGGTTTCATGCTGAGGGGCCCCTGGGTGGGTGAGAGCCCAGGGTCCCCAGGCAGAAGCAGGGGTCTTTCCTACTCTCCCACCAGCTGGGTCTGCTCGGGCCCCGCCCTCGTGGAGCTGGTTCCCGCCAAGGCTGCAGGGCTGCCCCGCGGGATCCACCCAGGTCAACAGCTGAGAACGTGCAGCTTCCCGGAAGGACCTGGGGCTGGAAGGAGAAGTCACTCCATTCCTGCAGGCGAGGGGGGCTTTCGAGGCCGCTGGGTCCTGCTGAGTGCAGCCGGATGTTTTTTTTGCACAGAGTTCTCACCGTATGCCCGGCATGGCCTCACGTGCCTGCATCTTCACAGCCCTGGAAAGGTGAAAGCATCATCCCCATTTTACAGATGAGGACGGTGAGGCTCAGAGAGGGTACCTGGCTTGTTCACGTGGCTGCGCTGGGACTCATACCAGGTGGTCTGGGCCCACGCCCGCGGCTTCTTCTCCTCGCCTGTGAACTCACTGGAAATGCGGCAGGGGGAGACGTGAAGTGTGTGTCTACACTGTGATGAGTAGGCCTTGATGGTGTGTCAGATCCCTTTCAACAGCAGAAAGCTGATGGAAGAGTCGGCTTGGGCGGGCCGAGCCGGGAAGGGCAGCTCGCTTGCCTCGCTGCCCATCGCCGAGACCCGGGCCCCCGTTCCGTGTCCCGGGGCATGGGGATGGGGAAGTGTGTCACCGCCTGCCTTCCCCATCCCTTCTGCAGAAAGCCATGCATAGGGGGTCTGCCCGTGGCTGCACGGCTTAGCTCTCTGCAGGCCCCTCTGGTCCCTCCTGCCCACCTGGAGAGGCCTGTAGTCCGAGGCAGCACTGGGCCTGGGAGAACGAGGTGTATTGGATTCGGGGGGAACAGGGGCTGGACTCTGAGATGTGGTGACGGAGGGACATGGAGCTGACGTCCACCTCGGGGTGCGTGCAGCCCCGAGACAGGCGTTCCAGGACCTGGAGGTGGTTTCAGATGACTTTTCCCTTTGCCGTCCCTGCAGCTCATCCAGGGCATTGCTTAGGGGCTGGGATTCCATAGACACAGCGGTGGAAATCCTGGCTTTGGGTGCGGAGAACAAAGAACATCTCGTGTCTTCATCTGGGTTTGCAAGGGGTGTAAATGGAGGGGCCGCTTTGCTGGGCTGAGGATAAGGCATGGCGTGGTGGGGACATGCCTGGAGGGGCCGGAAAGGGCGCCTAGGAAGGGTGTTCGGGGGCCTGGGGGACAGAGTTTAGATGGGGGCCCAAGGGGCAGGTGGGGTCCTGCAGGAGAAAGGGGCCGGGCCCTGGGCTGGGAGGGGAAAGGCCCTGCTCTGGGTGGTGAGCGAGGGGCCCCCACTGTTGAGCCTCTGCTCCCCGGGGCTGTCCCCCGGGGAGTGGTCTCTGCTCTCTCAGATGCACCAGTGCCCGCCGCTGTGTTGGGTGGGTCTTCCACGTGCGTGGGCGGGTGTGGAAGGGGCGGTGCTCTAGCCAAGTTCAGTGGGTTTCATGCTGAGGGGCCCCTGGGTGGGTGAGAGCCCAGGGTCCCCAGGCAGAAGCAGGGGTCTTTCCTACTCTCCCACCAGCTGGGTCTGCTCGGGCCCCGCCCTCGTGGAGCTGGTTCCCGCCAAGGCTGCAGGGCTGCCCCGCGGGATCCACCCAGGTCAACAGCTGAGAACGTGCAGCTTCCCGGAAGGACCTGGGGCTGGAAGGAGAAGTCACTCCATTCCTGCAGGCGAGGGGGGCTTTCGAGGCCGCTGGGTCCTGCTGAGTGCAGCCGGATGCGCTCACGTCTGGCGGAGGAATCGTCCCAGCCAGGGCGGCAGGAGCCCACATCGTCTCCTTGATGCCCGTGGGGAAGGACCTTCTCACTGATTCTGGAGATGCTGCCAGAGAAGCTCACAGCACCCCACAGTGAGGACTCTGACCGAGGCGGGCAGTCGGCCTCGGGAGGACTCACGGGGAGAGAAGTGCCGCATCCTCACGGACGACGCCGAGACCCAGCGGGCGATTCACAGCCGCATCGCCACTGATGTGGGGCCCGTGCTGTCTCCTGTGCCATGAACACCCTCTTTGCGGGGACTCAGCCCTGACCTCGGCCTCATCTGTCAGGGTCTGGAAGCTTCTTCCCTCTGCTCGTGACAACTGCACAGACAGATGAGGACTCAGGGCTGAGCCTGGCTCCAGCCTCCTTCGCTCTGGAGCTCCCGTCCAGCCTGCGTGGGGTCACGGGCACTGCCTTATGGGCGTCCTCGTAGGATTCGCCCCTCCAAAGTGGTTCAGGCTGTGGACTGCACCCGACACACGCACTCCTGGGGCTGCGAACACGCATGACCGGTCCAGTCTGTGGGGCACGGGGACCAATGGGCGTGTGGTCCCAGAGCGTCACCCCTGAGGGGGTCCCCCGGCACCCCACCCTGCCTCTACATTTGCCCCACAGGGCTCAGGAACCCAGAACTGGGTAGCCCTTGTTCAAGGTCACGTGCGTGCTGGGTCTGGGCTCCGGCCTCCCTGGAGATCTGGTTCAAAATGTGTGTGGGAGTCTCCCCGAGAAGGGAGCTGGGACAGCTCTGCCGGGAGCCGGCGGGGGCACCACGGACACCGCGGAGCCATTCGGCCCTCTGTGCGTGTTCCCAGGAAGCTTGGACGCAGGCCAGTCCCCAACGGGCTGGGAGGGGGGCCCGGCTGAGCTGCAGGGGCCCCGGGTGTTGGGGCACAGCCTGTGGGAGTTTGCAGGCTGTAGGGAGGAGCTGGGGTGTCAGTGCCAGGGGCGCTGGTCGGGGGATACCAGCCCAGCCGTAGGGGGGTCTGTTTACATGTTCAGGACTGAGGTGGGGACGGCGCTGGGGCAGAGAACTCGGGGCTGCCGTGGCCTTCCAGGCTGGAGACAGGCAGGGGCATGGGACAGCCTGAAATGAGCCGGGAGCTCAGAGGGGGCGCCCAGAGGGCTGCGTGAGCAGCTGCAGGCCAGTTTGAGGGAAGAGGCTCGGACCCCAAACCTGGGGGACTGCTGGGGACCTTCCTTCCCTCCCACTGGTCCCCAGGGTGCCCCCTTGGCAGGACAACCTGGGGAATGGGGGTGTGAGCCCCCTGCCCCTGGTCACTGGAGGGGGGACCAGGCCTGTGGAGCTGCCCTGGCTGGAGGGCCCTCTGCTCCCCACTCACCCCCGGGTGGGAAGCTGCCTGCACAGCCCCTGGAGGGAAACCCAGCCATTTCTGGTAAACCCTTGGAAAGGCTTTCTGCTGCTTTTGAAAATGGGAACTTAGCCAAAAGGAAAATGAAATGGAATGGCTTAAAGCTTAAGCACACCACTTGCTGCCTGTGGAAACTCTCCCGGAAGAGTGGAACACCTGCCATGCCATCCTCCCCCTAAGCAGAAGCTTCCCATCTCAGGGTGGGGTTGGAGGTCACAGGGTTGGGTCAGGGAGGAAGCACGTGGGGCACTGATTCCCTTTGTTCCCAGGTCGTGACTCTCCAGCTGTTGGCAACCTGCCCCCTCAGTTCGTCTTCGGCAGGTGTGCTGCGTGCACGGGGGGTGACATGTCCCCTTTGAGCTGTCCCAGCATCATCCCAGTTCATCCACTCTCTACAGGGATGCTCCCACCTGTAAGAGGGATGGACCCCGGGAGCCCGTGGGAAGGACATCTGGGTGTCTGTCCCCTGCTCTGAGGTGGGCTGGCAACCGAGGGGGCTGTCAGAGTGGGGAGGGGCCTGTGGGCGTGAGAACCTAGGCTTCTTCCTGGAAACTGAGGCACGCTGCTCTGGAGGCTGAATGCCAGGCTTGTGGTGAGTTTATTGTTTATAAAGGTCGTTTGACAAGATTGACCTAAAATGTCAAAGTGAAAAGTTTAAAAGTCCAGATGTTTTGAATAACTTTTTTCTTAATAGTTGCTATTCAGTAATACAAATCACAACTTGTATTTTGGATATCTTACTGTTTTGAGAAAATTGTTAAAATATGTACAATCGTTTTACTCTTGAAAATTAATATTTAATTTTTGATAAAATTCATTTTCTTACATTCTGAATGTCATCGAATTTTATTTTTAGTTCTATAATATTCCTGTCAAAAGTACACAGTTCTAAAAACTCTTGAAGTAACGTAATAATTAGAAAGTTTGCAGGAATGAAAGCAAGCAACACTGTTTTGTGGATTTTGTTGATGGGATTCGTATGTCCCTGTTTTATTATTCACTTGACCTCACCAGGCAACCAACAGAGCTGTCAGCCACACGTAATGGGAACCAGTTCAGTCACCTTTGCTATTTCGCCACCTTTCGGTAATATACAAACCACAGATTTACACGTATTTTTCAGTGCTGTCATATGAGGTACACTTGTCAAGGTAGGAAGATGGATATATTACAGTATAATTTGATAGGTTGATTTTTAACTTGCAAATAAATACTTAGAATATGCTTTGTGGCCTCTATCTGTCCTGGCAGAACTGCTCCGTGGCCGTCCTTGGGCTAATTATTGTCCTGACCCTTTACCTCCCCCCAAAATCAGGGAGGCCTGCAGGCTGGTGACCGTGAACTTGGGTCCTCACCACACGGGGTCTGTCAGAGCGGTCGGCACAGAGCAAGGCCCTCATACACGTGTGGGACTAGGCAGTGGCCTTTGGGATCCTCCTCTACTTTACTCACTCCTCCCCAAGAAGCACTGGCCACAGTTACAGCAGGCGGACATGCCAGCGTGTGCCCTGTGTGTGGGTAGATGGTCCCACGCGTCCCAGGAGTTCGCCCGGCTTCAGAGCTGACAGTGTTAAGTCTAACTAAGGGCCTGCACCCTGAGCACCAGGCAGGTATTCTCCTCCCCAGGCGACTGACTCTGGGGACGCGGCACGGAAACTGCCACGTTTGCATCACGAAGCCGGGCTGGGTAGTGACAGACGCCCGGCCGCCGGGAGGAGAAGCTGAGACCGAGAAAAGGGGGTTCCCGGGCTTCAGCACAGGACCTCAGAACGGCAAGCCGGCCTTCAGAGAGTCATTGTCATTGGTCAAAAATAGAAAAGCCATCTGACATTATCCCAGCCCGCAGCAGAGGAGCGGGGCCAGACTGCCAAGAGGGTCGGCAGCGACCTTGTTGACTGGGTAACAGGCACCGTTAGAAGCACTTTATCGTCACTCCTGCCTCCCCGGTCTTCCCTCCTGCCTCACTCCCCCCTCCTTTCCACACGTGGCTAGTGGAGGTCTGGAGCCTTCCACAGGGAACCACGGCACAGAGGGGGCAGGAGTGCACTCAGCAAAGCACTGGCACCGAAGCCCACGGGTCTGTGGGAGGTTCTGCGGACCCTGGTCCCCTGGATGCGTCTGCAGTCTCCGGGGCTGGGGGCCAGGGTCTATCCTGGTTGGAGGGTCTCTGAGTAGAAGGAATGCTCGGAGCGGCCCTGTGGGCACCTCCCGGGCCTGGCAGAGAGTCTGGCCGTGGCCTCCACGTTCAGCCCCGGGAGTGGATGTGGACAGGCAGGCCAGTGATGTGCTGGGTGCTGCTGGACCACATGAACCTGATAAGGAAACCTCAGCCAGTTACAGAAGGATGGCTCGGGCTGAGAACCTAGGGGCTCGCAGGGGCCTTAACGGCGCCTTCCTTTGCCCTTTCGGTCCCCCTCCTTCTCCCCACCTCTGTGTGCCCAGGGGCCTGGCTGCTGGGACTTCACTACCCTTCTCCCAGCGGGACAGCGGCAGCACGAGGAGGTGGGTGCCATCTGTGCTGACTGCAGAGTCCCAGTGTGGGGGAAGGCAGGCCGGGCCGAGAGGCGCAGCCCCTCCACACCTACATGGAGGCACCATTCGGCACCCCGGCCTCCGCTCCCTTCGCCAGTGGGCCCCGGGGGGCCGGCATCTGGCTCCGCCTTCCCGTTACTTCTGTTTGTGTTTGCGCCATTTCTTGGGTAACTGAGCTAACCCGTGAATTAATGATGGAATTTGTACTTGTGCATATTGTAAATATTGTGACTTTAGAAGCAGTTGCATGAAGTATGAGAAGTGTATTTCTAGCGGAGCTCGTGTATTACCGTGAGTTTCATCGGGGGGGATAGGTTTAAGCGTTGTCATCATGAAGAAAGGTACTTCATTTCTCCTTATTTTTAGTGCACAGTTCATTGGTTTTTGTTTTTTTTAAAGGGAGAAATAAAAAGAGTCCACGCTGAAAATGCAGAATGAATTCAGATCCGTTTACCTCTCGAGATGTTATCGTGGACAACAAGAAAAACGAAGCTGGTGAATTGTGGGAAGACATCTCTGAAAAATCACAGCATCACTTGAGCCGGTGCTAAGTAAGTAGGTAAGGAGCGGAATGTTTTCATGTTTATTTACAGCTCAAGGGGTCAAGTCTTACATTTAAAAACTGTTCTCATGGGTTTTGTGACGCTGATTGATAAAGTGTGTAGGATGGAAACTGCTTTACGCGCGGGTCGGCACTCTGACCTCTGAGGGCTCCGCTCCGGAGCTGGAGGCCTGGCCCGTGTGCTCCACGCAGACCTGCCCCCATTCAGCCATGGCCGCTGGCCCAGGCCTATCGTAGAAACAGGGACTCCTGCCAAAATGAGCAAGTGCTGAGAAGAGAGGAGGCAGAGGCGGCCGTGACCGAGGCTCCTGCCTGGTGGCCTGCTCCCTTATTCAGTCACCTCCTGTGACATGAGGCCCTTTCACCGCCACACGCAGGGCACGTGTTGCTTCCAAAGGGTAATGAAAAAGTAGCGCACTCCAAGTGAGCTCGTGGCTTTTACCCGTTTCCCCAGAAGCCAATAGACATAAGGTCCCACAGAGCTTAGCGATTCGGCCTTCGTGGAACCATGTTTTCTAGCAATTCTGCCCTTGCAGCAGTGGCTTTGTCGTGACCGTCAGCTCTTCCCTGGTGATATCGAGCACGCTCTGAAAAGATACAGGAACGGACAAGCACACACCCGTGGTCCTTTAAAATATTCCAGGCTGCCGTCTGGTCTCTGTACTCGGCTTGCTTTCCTGCTCCATTCAAACCATCCTTATGCTGTGGCTGGACAAGAAATATTTAGCGGGAAGGTTATAGTCATGACATCACGTTTTATTCCCTCTGCATAATTGCTTTGGCAAAGAAAACCAAGGCCCTTTCATTTTCTTGCACCTCAATGCATTTTCTTAGCAGCTTATTTTCTTAGCATCTTAATAATTCTTGCAATGGCGCTAGCTCCTTCCTTGGTGATAGTAGAAGCTGCGGCAGAGGGAACACGGGCAACGCCGTCCTTCTTTTTTTCTATTTTGGCTGATATTACAGCGTCCACAATCCTGAAAGGAGGAGAGCAAACGCTTTCCAGCTTGGGATCCATCAAAGCGATTGTAAACCTCAGTGGGGAGCTGGCTCATTGAGGCTTTGGGAGCCCACGTTGGGGGGAGGAAGGGAAGCTGGGGATGGACGAGGGCCCTACATCCCCTAACTGGAGCCTCTTGGCAGCTTGTTTTCTGCTCAAGGCTCAGCGTGAGTTGGTGTGAATGAAAATAAGCCTTATTCAAGGGCAAAACCTCCCTAAGTTAGGGGCACAGCCCTCCAACAGCTCGCCCGGTGGCCTGACACCCCTCCCCCACCATGAGGGGTTGGGCCTGGGCTGTTCTGTGCTCAATATGGACACATCTGTGCTGGTCAGACCCCTGCCCAGGACTCAGTCTGACACGCTCGCGGCCCCAGCCCCGTCAGCCCTGCACAAACTCTCGCTGATGACCCCTCCATCCTGGGGCCACCACCAACAGGCCAAACCCAGCCGCTCTGGCTGAGGACTGCCTGGTAGGCTTGCCACAGAGGGGCCGTGGGGCACTGCCAGCCTCCACTCTCCAGAGCTCTCTGTGACGCCCCTTGTGTTCCCCAGCCTGCTGGCCCCTGGCACTGCAGACGGAGGCGAGGCCTGCTTCTACCTGGGACCCACTGAGAACTTAGGGCTCTTCCAGGCGTGCCACCAGCCTCCAGGCCTTCCGGAACAGTCCCTGCCCTGGGCAGCGGCACCTGCACAGTCCTTTCTGTCGGTCTGGTGCCTCCTCTTCCCGTGTCCAGTGCCTGGTCTCTCAAAGGGCAGACTCACGGTGGCTGGGGGATGCTCAAAGCAGGGACTCCAGAAAGACTGGGAAAACACTGTGGAATAATTGGCTGTTTGAGTTTTTGGGAAAAAATGTATCCAAACCTTCGCTGGGGGCAAGATCAGAGCCCCCATCTTAGAGTTTAGTGCATCTTTAAATTGCATCTGGGGCAGGGGCCGAGTACTGTGAACACTCCCAGAGCTGAGGGCTTCGCAAAGTAATCATCTGACCCTAAACTCACCGCAAGTGTGGATTTGCACATCTGCAGTTCTCTGCATTTCCTAAGGGAAACCCCTGACATCGTGGCCACCTAAGGCCATCTGGACACCACTCGGAGAGCAAGTTTATCAGTGGGTGCCCGGACACAAGGCACCTGCTCTTGACATGTACCTTGGAACGTCAAAGCCCGCCCAGGTCTCCAGGGCAGGAGATGAGCGGCTCTGGTGAGAGAGCCCAGAGCCAGGGCGGGATCTGGCCCCTGGCCCCTGGATGCCCCAGTAGCTACCATCCCAAGTGGACACCCAGGCTCTGCCCAGAAGCACCTGCTCATCGTGGGATTTTCCTTCCTGGCTGTGACCTGGGCGGCTCCCCCCTCCCCAGATGTCCCTGTAATTAAAGTGACTGCACCCCACCGCATGGGCAGCGTCTGGATGCCCTAGCTTCCCATGGCTGCTGTGACAGAGCGTCACGAACTGAGGGGCTGAAAGCAGCAGAAGGTTACTGTCTCATAGTTTCGGAGGCCAGGAGTCCTAAATCAATGTCTGCAGGGCTGTTCTCCCTCTGAGGCTCTAGGGGAGGGTCCTCCTGCCTCTTCCAGCTCCTGTGATGGCCAGAATCCTGGACACTCCTTATCTTGCAGCTGCACCCCTCCTATTCCTGCGTCCGTGCCGTGGCCTCTCCCTGTGTGTGTGTCTCTTCTCTTCTTACAAGCACACCAGCCATTGGCTTAAGGGGCCAGGCTAATCCAGTACGACCTCATCTTAACTGATTACATCTGCAAAGGCTCTATTTCCAAATGTCACCATCTGGGGGTTCGGTGGATGTGAAACGGGGGACACTAGTCATCTCAGTACACTGGGTGATGTCACCTACAAATTGGCACTTGCCTCTACAAAGATCAGATCAAATCCTGAGCCGCTGCAGCTGCAGACCTTCAGCACCCCCTGAAAGGAGCTCAGGGCGGAGAGCAGGAATGAGGCCTCTGTGCTCTGGAGAAACTGGCAGCACAGGCCATCAGATGGTTCAGATATTTTCAGGAGCAGATTTTATGAGCCCAATTCTTGTATCTAGAGAAGCACTAAAATCCTTCATGGTGACGTCCGCTCCTCGGGACTAGCGGAAACCTCTGCAAAAAATACGTGCTTGATTACACGTACTCCCCCTTCAGCAAAATCACATCTGTGCTGACCTCCCCCCCACCTCTTGGGAGCAGTTCCTCAGAGCTCTCTGAGATGCTGTCTGCAGGGCTAGAGTCCTCATTTTGCCCCAGATAAAAGTTACTCGCAACTCTCACGTTGTGCATTTTTTTTAAGTCGACAGTGACAAGAGCAAGGCCAGAGGGTTTACCTGTAACTGGCTTTGACCTCCACTCGCCTACAAGAGGCTACATACATGGCTTTGTACTGATGCTCCCACACTGGCGGCCGTCTCCCACGTTCTCATCAGCCTCTGGATTAATGGCATGCACGGCTGGAAGCAGGTAGGGGACATTCTGCTCCAACAGTAAAGCAGCTGTCACAGGATTTCTAACTCAGTGGGAGCCGCGTCCGAGCACGACCTGTCCTGCCACACGGCTCACTGTAGGAATGGGGGACTCTGGTACTTTTCCATCCAACTCAAAAGTCGCAGCCCCTCTTTTACGGGGGCCCTGAGGGCTCCCTCCAGTGTGTGTCTGCTGGACAATTGTTCTGCTTGCCTGTCACATCAGGGCTGTGTCTCAGCGTCAGCTGGCCATGGTCAGGGAGCAGAATCTGTATCCGGAATTCAGGGAAGGAACCAGGAATGCGGCAGCTTTGGCAGGACTGATTTTGCACTGACTTGCATCTTCTTTTTCTAAACATTTTCCCTAAGTGGTAACATCTGATGCTCGGCTCAGTGAACTCAGAGCAAATTGATCTTGAGTCAGGAGCTGTGGAAACTGGTTACCCGCAGAAATGGTTGACCCTAAATCATGTTCTGTGAGGTCGCTCTTGCCAGGCAGTTGGTGGGGGGGGTCTCTCTAAGACATCAGCCTTGAGGGCGACAGGTGTCCCCAGCCTGCATGACACTGGAAAGGGCGATAAGGGCGGCTCTGTGCCAGCTGACTTGGGGCCAGGCCCGTGGGGCTCAGGGCTGTGTTTTCCCAGGTACCACCCCACGCTCGCTGTTTGGACAGAGCAGAAGCAAAGCTGGACCCAGACTCGGGGTCAGCCCTGGAAATGTCAGGTCAGAGCCCCAGTGGAATGTGGGGTGATGCCCAGGGCTAGTGAAGGGTCCATCGGGGGAGGAAGGAGGGGCCCGGTGGGCATGGGGAGAAGGACAGGGATGGGCTGTGAGCGGTCCCGACGGCCAGCAGGTCTCCCTGTGCTGCCTCTGTGGGGCGCGTCCCGGACACAACATATGTGAGCAGGAAACAGACGCGCCCTGGGGCTCAGAGCCAGCACCGGGCGGGGACTTGGTTCCTTCTCGGGAGAAATCACTCCAGAGTGGGGATGAGAGGAACACATCGGGGTGTCTCCCTTCTGGACAGTATCCCGGCCACAGAACCTGCCATGATGGAGCCGTAAGGGAGGCAGTTGGCCTTGCTAAGCCATCAGACCAGCCGGAGGAAGGGGAACTCTGAGAGCGACAGCGGATCCTCAGAGGGAGGCCCAGCAGCCAGGGTGAGACTGGCGTCACCCCCAGGGTGGCAGGATCTGCATGGCAGGGTCTTTGCCTGGAGCAGGCCCTCAGTGCGACCATCCAGGAGGCCCCTGCATCCTGGGCCGCTGGACCAAGCTTCGCAGGGAAGTGGGCAAGCGTGAGGACAGGCCAGCCTCGTCCTGGGGCCTCCATTCCTGGGGCTGGTGCACAGCCAGACACAGAAACGCAGCTTCTCTCTAAGCGAACTTCACAGACAACGGCCGTAGACTCACCGGAGAGTGCAATGCAGATCCCCAGGCCTGCCCGGCCCCAAACGTCTCAGCCTGTATTTGTGAGCAGCCCCTGGAGACGGGCGCAGGGCTGGGCTGGTAGTCATGCCTGCTTTTGCGCTCAGGGCACATCTCTGGTGGGTCCTGCTGCAGAGCGCCTCTCTGGGGCACGGCTGCTACACTGATGCTGTGGTGGATGGTGGGCTTCCCGTGGGCTGAGATGGTTTGGCCCACCGTGATCCAGCGCCCGGAGCCGCGCCAGTCATGGGAGTAGGATTCAGCGAATATTTGCTGAAGGTGTGAGCGAGTCTTTAGGAATGCGCCGCATTTATACTTTTAATTTGGGGAGGAGGATTGATTCTGCTTTGAAATCTTTGACAGATAAACCATTAGTCCCGCATAACTCCCTCCCAAGGCAGCCCTTCCCCGACTGCGTGTTCCACGTGGTGTCGTTAGTCCCCCCCGCCCCAGGCTCTGGCCATCGCTGGGAACTTGGACCCTCACTCCTTCTCCGAAGTCTCCATAACTTGACAATGTCAGACATGGCCCCGTGCCAGCACAGCAGTGCTTGTTGGCGGGGTGTGTGGATTCTAGAGCAGAAACAGAAACCCAGTCCCCCAGAGGGCGGACACAAAGACCAGCGTGTCACGTACCGTAGCGGCTGGCAGGTGCTTTCCCAGCAATTAGATTTCTTCAAGGATCTACAAGGTCATGACATCACCGACATTAAAAGAAAGGCCACCAGGGATGCCTGAGAGGCACTGGGGCCAGGTGTGCGGGAAGCAGAGGGTCCCCCGATTAGCTGAGGGGACTCGAGGAAGGGTAGCGAAGAGATACTGTGAAAAGGGAGGCTCAGACAAAGGGTGGGATTCTGGCGCTTGGACAGCGTGGCTGCACCGCCCGAGCTGGGCCGGGAGCTGGAGGGGAGCGTGAGATGTGCGGGGGGCGGGGGATGCGGCCAGCTGGAGGAGGAAGCGGGGTAGCAGCACCCTGAACCCCTCCCGTCCCCGTCTCACACCCCCCGCTGCCCTCACCCCTTTGGCGGAATCCAGCTGGGGGTCAGAGGGCATCTGCGGGGCACAGGGCAGGGTGGATTGAGTGGGTAAAGGAAAGCAAACCTCACGAGTATTTAGTTTCACCATCTTGTTTGTGCCACTCTTTTAGAAGACCCAGTCTTTCCTGTCATTCTCTGAGTGTGTAAAAACCCGTCCAGGTGATCTTTCTAGGATAGACTCAGCAATGTCTATTTCTCCTGCTCAAACCTGTTCTTTTTGAGATTCAGTATCTCCATCCCAGGGGGCGTCGATTCCTTTCAAAGCCACGGAAGCAGGGCTCGGGGACCTCGGGCCATCCATTAGTGGCCTACAGAGGGTTTTTTTTTTTTTCCAGACAATAAGTTGCACGTTAAACTTCTATGATGAGATATCGTCAAGTGCAACCCTGCTCACTTTGGACACAGCAGGGATCTGGCCTCGGCGTCATCCCATTTCATATCGCTACACAATTGTAGGCTGATTGCAGATCGCTGGTACCGTTAATGCCAGATTCCAGCCATCAGTAGAAAAAAGACTCAGCTGTCAGCTTTCTCTTGCCTGGAGGTAGAGAGACAACAAGAAAGAGAGTGAGGGGGTGAGGGCCACCAACCTCTGTCCCCAGGTGCTGCCGAATGCAGTTCCAGGTCCTCTTACAAATTGAAAATCTCTGTGCCCAGTGACTCTAGGTTTCAAGCATTCAAAGTGGATTTTCCCAGCAGGAATGTAAGACGCAGCAGCCTGATGTGTTTATACTCCACGGGGGGCTCGAGCTGAGCTCACTTAGGAATTGGGACGTTCAAGGAACCCACCTTCTTTAGCCTGGAACGTCCTACACCGATCTGGTGACGGGTGGGCAGCTGGACTGGGTGTGGGGACGTCCGTGAGTGAGCACCCTGGCGAGGGGGTGATGGATCTTTTCGTATTCACTGTCAGTATCCCGAACTTCACATTAGAGATGCAGACCAGACTGAGGACTTCTGAGGTCCTTGGGAATCCCAGCACCTACGGAGGTGGGTGTCGCTTGTAATCAGAGTCTCTGCACAGCTGTGATTTTCTTCGTAGAAAGAAGGTATTGATATTTCCAACCCCGAACCAAGTCTTGCATCTTTTCAGTGTCCAACAGAAGGATGGTGGGTATCTGTAAGATGTTATCTTTGGTGGAGGTATCTAGATAGCTCTTTCCCCCAAGTCTGCAGTCAAGGACAGTGTATCAAGGATGGTGTACCAGTTTTCTCAGGCCACCATGACAAAGTACCACAACCTGGATTAGTTCTTTCTCAGCTGTGGAGGCCAGAAGTTCAAAAATCAAGGTGTCGGCAGGCTAGTTCCTCCTGGGGCTCAGAGGGAGACTCTGTTCCAGGCTTCTCTCCCAGCTTCTGGTGGCTTCCAGTAATCCTTGATGACCGCTGGCCTGTAGATACAGCCCTCCAGTCGCCACCTCCATCATCACATGGCCTGTCTGTGTCCAGACTTTCCTCTTCGTACGGGAGGCCAATCATTCTACTGGGACCGCCCAAAGCCCACGTGACCGCACCTGGGGACCTAACTTAACACATCTGCAGAGACCCTGTTTCCAAATAAGGGCACATTCACAGGCACAGAAGATTAGGACTCAAACACATCTTTTGGGGGGACATAATTCAACCCAGTGCAATGGTTTGGGCTCAGAACCTGGACCCTGAGATATGGATCAAGCTAGTGAACTGTTAAACGTCTGGTTATTAACTGTGATTCTGGCCTTGGGTGTGAGAACACCAGGCCAGGAATGGTTCCTTTTTGGCCTCAGGTGGGCCTCAGAATGCCTGGGAAGAGGGTGTGAGCATCTGTTGTCAAATCCAGGGATACAGTTGTTATGAGATGCCATCGCCCTGGGCACCGTCCATCCTAGAAATATGCACAGGCAAAGGTCACCGTCGTGGGAGATTTAAAATTGTTGGGACCCTTTTTGCAAGCACCCACCCACATTTCCTTTAGTTCTGTTTCCCCCTTGAGTATAGAACACAGGAAGAATGTGTATTTGTCAGAGAAGGCTGGATTTGTCAGCGCTCTCCAGAGAAACAGAACCAGTGGCATATACAGAGTAGGAGGTTTTTTAAAGGAATGGCTCGTGTGATGTTGGGGGTAGGCACGTCTGAAACCTGCAGGGCAGGCTGGAAACTCAGGCAGGATGTGATGCTGCGCTTTTGAGGCAGATTTTTTCTTCTTCAGGAAACCTCAGTTTTTGTTGTTAAGGCTCATGGATGCGGTGAAGCCCACCTACGTTCTCAAGAGTCGTCACCTTTCCTTAAAGTCGAATGAATATCAGTGTTAACCGCCTACAAGATCCCTGCACAGAAGCCCTTAGATTCGTGTTTGGAGACATAATCGGGCACCATAGTTAGACATGTAAAGCTGATCATCGCAAGGCTGGCCTGGTGCTAACTATGCCGAGTCCTTGCTTCTTTGTTTGCCAGGCCTGGTGACCTGGCCTGGGCCACTCTTTCCAAAAAAGCTTTTCTCATCAGTAGAATGGGAGTATCACAGCAATCCCTAAATAGGCTCTTGTGTATAAAGATGAGTACCACAGGGTACGCAACATTCACCCTAAGGAACGTTGCAAAGGAGACAGGGGTTAACTGACACTGCGGTCCAGCCCGACGTGTCCTCAGGGCAGCAAGGACGGAGACTGCCCACTGCCCGCCTGCACGAGGCTCCCAGGGGAGGGGGCTCTCGGCGGCCTGTCTCTGCCCGTAAGGAAAAGACCAGGGGCCCTGGGCCCACGTGGACCTGAACCAATGCATGGTGGTGGGGTGACTGGAGATGAGGGTGCATTCTGTGCTACTTTTGACGTGGGGTGGGGTGAGACAGAGAAAAAAGACCACGATGGCCCAAGAACCTGATCAGTGACCAGGTGAGCAGAAAGGTGGCGCAGGGCACTCTGGGTGGGTCCTGCCCACGTGAGACGCCTTCCCCAGAGACCCCTAGTTCCTCCCGAGCCCCGCCCACTTGCCACCTGGTCTTCACACCCAGCCCCAGACCCAGCCATCCTCTGTGGTCTGAACACCTGCTGCCTCCTCCTACCTGGCCCCCCCGCCGCCCATCCTCCACGCTGCCCCGGGACTCCCGTGGACTTGCTCGTTGGACCACCTGCCACCAGCTTGGAGTCCTGCAGTGGCTTCCGCTGCCCTGGAGGTGGAGGGAAGCCCCCCAACCCCTGCGCCCCCCTGCCCACCTCGCTCACCACGGGACAGCCCCTCTGACATGGGGTGGTCACTTCCTGTCCAGTGTGCCCACTCCCTTCCCGCTCAGCCCTTCCCTGCAGTTAGAGGACCTCTCCTGTCGTGGGCTGGCATGGACACCATCCCCTCCTCCCCGTGGCCCCCTGCGGGCAGGGGCACGTATCCCCGATCCCCGGTGCCCAGGGCAGCAGGGGCCTCGGCACTGAAGCCGGGGAGGAGAGAGTGGGGACAGACATGTCTGCTGGAGAGCTTTGATCCAAGCAGAGCAGTGACTCACGATGAAAGATCACTGGTCACGGCAGAAGCAGGAGGCCCGGCAGAATCGGTTCGAATTATGAATTCATTTATTGATGTTTCTGAATAAGTGGGTTGTTGGCAAATGTCCAGCACGCGCTGGCGAGCACACAGAAAATCTAGATTCTGTTCCTATCTGGGCGTTTGGACACAAGCGTGTCAAAACGTCCAATGTCGGGGGTCTGTCTGTGAGGCCGAGAGGACGGCAGGAGGAAGGGGCAGCTGCTGACACGCTGTGACCTGGCATGTCCCTCCCCCAGCTCCACACTCGGGGCTTGTCTGGACGCCCTCGCTGCGGAGACAGCCCGACTGCTCCCACACCACTTCTTCCGCCCTGCCCTGTGCTCTGGGAGCTAACACAGGGCTCTGCCGTCCAGCTGGGGAGCCTTCCGCAGCCGGCAGCTTCCCTCCCCCTCGCCTCCCTCCCCAGGAGCCTGGCCGCCACCCCCCGCCCAGGCTCCATCCTCCACCAGCCCCTCCTGCAGCCGCAGCTCACCTAGTTTCTGCTAACTGCTCCCTCCTTGGCCGTCTTGATCTCGCTCCCCTGCCTTCAAATGTTTGTAGGTCTGAGCGGGGATAAAAGGACATTCCTTTAGTGGGATTGCTGGGTCGTATGGTAGTTCTATTTGTAGTTTTTTAAGGACCCTCCATATTGTTCTCCATAGTGGCTGTATCAATTTACATTCCCACCAACAGTGCAAGAGGGTCCCCTTTTCTCCACACCCTCTCCAGCATTTATGGTTTGTAGACTTTTTGATGATGACCATTCTGACCGGTGTGAGGTGATACCTCACTGTGGTTTTGATTTGCATTTCTCTAATGATTAATGATGTTGAGCCTTCTTTCATGTGTTTGTTGGCAATCTGTATATCTTCTTTGGAGAAATGTCTATTTAGGTCTTCTGTGCAATCTTGGATTGGGTTGTTTGTTTTTTGATATTGAGCTGCATGAGCTGCTTGTATGTTTTGGAGCATATACCCTGAGAAAACCATAATTCAAAAAGAGTCATGTACCACAGTGTTCATCGCAGCACTAATTACAATAGCCAGGACATGGGAGCAACCTAAGCGTCCATCGACAGATGAATGGATAAAGAAGACGTGGCACATATATACAATGGAATATTACTCAGCCACAAAAAGGAACGAAACTGAGTTATTTGTAGTGAGGTGGATGGACCTAGAGACTGTCATACAGAGTGAAGTAAGTCAGAAAGAGAAAAACGAATACCGTATGCTAACACATACATATGGAATCAAAAAAAAGAAAGAAAGAAAGAAAAAGAAGTGGTCAGAAGAACCTAGGGGCAAGACGGGAATAAAGATGCAGCCCTACTAGAGAATGGACTTGAGGACACGGGGAGGGGGAAGGGTAAGCTGGGACGAAGTGAGAGAGTGGCACTGACATATATACACTACCAAACGGAAAATAGATAGCTAGTGGGAAGCAGCCGCATAGCACAGGGAGATCAGCTCGGTGCTTTGTGACCACATAGAGGGGTGGGATAGGGAGGGTGGGAGGGAGGGAGACGCAAGAGGGAAGAGATATGGGGACGTATGTATATGTATAACTGGTTCACTTTGTTATAAAGCAGAAGCTAACACACCATTGTAAAGCAATAATACTCCAATAAAGATGTTAAAAAAAAAAAAAAAGAAAAGGACATTCCTTGGCCCAAGAAGATGCCTCTCTTCCTGGGGATTTGATCCCTGCCTGAAGCCTGCCTTCGGGAGGGATGTGGGTACAGGAGGGGATGCCAGTCAGGCAGCAAAGTCTCCTTGGACAATCCCGGCGGGGCCACCGTCAAAGCGACTGCACCGCTGGAGCCAGGAGGAGGCGTGCAGCCACCTGTGGCTCACCCGTGCTCATCCCTCCCTCAAAAGGCTCTTGGTTCCTGGGCCTCGTTCCGCCCCTAACAAATGCACGAGAAGACATTCATTCTCCAAAAACCAGTTTACAAATGTTCCCCGACTTTTCCCATTAGATTTCAGAGCCTTCTCTGTCAGCCTCCGAAGAAAAGATCATTTCTTATTAATTATCAGGGGACAGGAGGAAAGGACAGGTGAGCCTGGAGTTCTTTAAAGAGCGAAAAGGCTGAACTGAAAAGCGAAAGGCTGTGTATTTTCTGCCCAGCCTTCGTCTCAGTTTGCAGGATGAGAAATAATGAAATCAGTTTCATCTAGATTAGCTGCGGCACATGCCCGGCGATGTCTCAATTCATTCCGGGTTCAGAGAGAGCAGGGGTTTGCTGTGCTCCTATTCTCTGGCGTACAGATCCTCCTCTGTGAGAATATGCCGTGATCTTCCTAAGATTCCAGCAAACCACTGAATCTCTCACGACGCACAAGTCTTGTCCTGTTTTCTGTGCCACGATCTGAACGCGACAATTACACACAGAAATGCAGTCCCAGAGTTGGTTTCTAAATTCACCTTTTGGTTTTCAAGCATCCAACTAATTTTATTCTAATTCTGTGGATGGATGGAGTTTTGCTGAGCTGCCGGCCTCAGCAGTTCTGTTCATCCTGACTTTGACTCCTGTTTATATCTCTGGCTCCGGGGGGCATTGGCAGGGAAGAGAGATTTGCAAAAACAAGCCCCTGCCTATTCAGAAAAGGATGTTGGGCTAATTTCACAGGTACAAGTGCGGAAGGCAGGAGCTGCAGTTCTGCGGGAAATGTGCCTTATTTGTAATCCCTCCGTGTCACTCTGAGGTCAAAGAGCATTGGTTCACCGTTGGGCCCAAGGTCCAAGGAACCCACGTCTCCTCCAGAGACAGCCAGGGCCACCACCCTCCCGCGGTGACTCTCAGGTCTGGGGTCCATCAGGTTGTGCCTACATTTTTGTTTCCTCCCTTAGGAAATCCCAGGTCGTGCTTCATCGATAGGAGTCCAAAGTGGGTCACCCACTCCATTTATTTGTGCTATGTTTCGAGATGAAAGGGAAAGGTGAAGTTTGATTATATTTTCAGGCCATCTGGGGGGTCCTGAGCGTCACAGTAGGCTACCTCAGGCCACCTCATTTGACCACTGGAGGCCTGATTGTCAGGATATTTACTTAGTTGCAAATTCTCCCATGCTGGGCTCATGGCTGGTGTGGGTTACTTTGTGTTTCCTCAGAAAGGCATGTTCACATCCTAACCCCTGATACCTGTCAACGTGACCTTGTTTTAAAGTAGGCTTTTTGCAGATCAGAGTTGTTATCAAGTTAAAATGAGGTCACCCTGGAGTAGGATGGGCTCTAATCCAGTGGCTGGTGAACTTATAAGGAGAGAGATTAGAAAACAGACACCCAGACAAGAAGGCCAAGTGAAGACGGATGCGGAGGCTGGGGTGATGCAGCCACAAGCCAAGGATGCCAGGAGCTGCCAGGAGTGGGAAGAATGGAGAACGGCTCGTCCTCCAGCACCTGCAAAGAGAGAATGGACGTACAGACTCATGGATTTCAGACTTCCAGCCTCCGGAGCTGTGAGAGGCTGAGTTTCTGTGGTTTTACGCTGCCCAGCTTGCGGCGCTTGTTACAGCAGTGCCGAGGCACTGGTGAGACTGTCCAGCTCTGTTTCCACCTGACAGGGATGGATTCTGAACCGCCTAAATCGTCTGATCGGCCACTATGCTCTTCCAACATCAGGGCCTTGGGCAGGAACCAGGAGGAAGCCCCTCCCTCCTACCAGGGGTCCAGTGTGGGACTGGTCCACACTCTTCCCTCAGAAAGCCCACCCAGGAAAGTGGATGAACACGGAGCCACGGGGTTTTCCAGCTTCCTCATGGCAACACCCACCCAAAGCCTGCGGGGGGCGGGGGCCTGGCAGTGTGTTTACAGTCATATACTGGGTACAAGTTGCCAAATACACTTAAGCTGCAGTCTCTTGGTTCCGCTCTTTCTTTCCACTTGTACCTCCCGTGGGTGCTGCAAGCCCCTCCGGTGGAAGGCTGTGCAAGGGCTACAGGCATGTCTGGGATGTAGCTCGTGGAGGGTGCGTTGGGGGTGCCCTGAGTTTCTGTGTAGCGGGCCTATACTCGTGGAGTTCAGAGCCACTTCCAGATGGATCCAGTTCCTGCTGGAAGCTTCCAGGAGCTGGTAAGGAGCAGAGCCTGATTCACTGCAAGGCTGACAGTCATGCTCGGAGTCTTCACACTGCCCTAGATGGCCTGTCTTCTGCCCGGCCAGCCCTCACCAGGCCTTAGACATTTTAGCCAAGAGGCCAGTAGTTTATGGCCTTCCCTGCCCCCATTGTCCCCCCGTTTGCTGCTCTAGCTCCCGACAGATGCCTGCGTTTGCTCCTGAGGTCACTTCAGCCCATCTACAGAGGTGTGTCATCACCTCCCGGTGATTTGTCCTAAAATGTTGGTGCCCAGCGACAACTGCACGTCCACACGCTAAAGGGCCGTCAGCTAGAGTCTTCTCTTGCTACCCTAGAGAACTCAACATAATCAGAAACCGTATAGTTCCAACCTGAAAGAAACTCAATAGATACTTTTCCAGGTTTGACCACCATCTTAAAAAATGACATGACATTACCGACATTGAGATGCAAAGAAAGAAATCTTTCCAAACATCAGTAATAATAATGTAAACATTTCACTGAGCTGTGCTAGAATAAAGACCATCTTCTCCCTAGAAAACGATCCCACAAAATTGCCATTTGAAGAAGAAATCAGAGAACGTACCGCCAGAAAAAGCAGATTATGGGGGCTGTTAATTAATAAAAAAAAGTTACGCTTTTTCCTGGATTTTGTCATGTTGGCGGCCTTCCCAGCACTTGGAAATTTAAAACGTGTTGTGATTTCTTTTTCTTCATATTTACTCTACTGCCCTGTTTTGTATTTATTTCTTAAAGAGACGTCTCAGCTTCAGGCCCCAAGCCCCCTTCATTTCCCCAGCCAGTTTATCCGGGGTGCCTGAATGCCCTGTGTGCTCCCCGTCGAGGTGGCCCATCACCTGCTGGTCAGGGCTCGCCCTTCTCGGGTTGAACTGAGCCAGGATTTCATGCTCCCTCAAACCTCACTGGGCCCCGTTCCTCAGCCCCTCTTCCTGTGCTCTCAGACTCTGGAGGAAGCGTGGAGGGCTCTGGGGAGGGCTGGGACGTGCCCCTCCCCCATGTGTCCACTGCCACGCCCCCTGGCAAAGGCCGGCACTTGGCCAGCTCAGGTCATCTGGTTAACCATCTCGACCCCCGCCGCCCCCTCTGCTGGCACCTGGGAGTGTCTGGTCCTCAGCCAGGCATGGAAGACCGCCCCCAGGGTTCAGGACCTCCTCCGCGACAAGGCTGGTCACCCCGGTGTCCTCCGCCTTGTGACCTCCCACTCTGAGACCTTTGTCTCTTTCTGGATCAGCTCCACACTCCCGGCCACCCCTGCGTGATGCGAGGACCCACTGGACCTCAGAGGTGCCGCCTGCAGACACTTCATGCTCAGGCCAAGCCTCCGAGCTTTCGACCCCCAGGTACTGCCGCTCTGTCCTGGGAGCCTGGGGTCCCTCCAGGCCCTTAGCAGAGAAAGCCTGTGGGAGCGGCATCCAGGGCTGGGCAGACCCAAGTTCGGACTTAGATTTTACCATCGACTGTGGGAAACGACCAGATTCTTGGACCTGTTAAATCTCTCTCTCCCTTAAAAATGGAGATAAAAATACTTCCTCACAGAATGTTGTGAGGACACGTGAGGTGACAGTGCAAAGCACAAGGCCCAGGGCCTGCTGTGCACGGCTGAGCCTGTTAACACTGGTGCGTGTGTGCTCATTTTTTCTTGATAAACTCAAGTTTTGAGACAGTCAAGTCGCACCACCTTTATTGTCCCCTCACTTCGCCTTGAATTCTTGGGAAGCCCTGCTCGTCCTCCCAGCCCGCTCCCCGAGTGCCAGAAACAGGTGGGCACGTTCACGGTGATAGAAAGAGGCGATCTGAAGTCGTCACTGGTTGGAGGCAAGGAAACTGGGGCGATGAGGACGAGTTCTTGTAGGAAACAGGATTTGGGCTGAGACCCGTGCTGCGAAGCCGGGGAGCCCCGAAGGCGCACATGGAGCGGCCTCGGAAAGGTCAGACGATTGTCAAGACACCTGCAGAACTTCCACTGTCCAGCCTTCACTGTCCTTCAGTTACATTTGCTGGGTCTTGACATTTTGCCCTCTGTTTGCCAACAGACCCATTTACCCTCCACAGCCGGGTGGGAAGTAGGGCGATGGGCTCTGACTTCACCAAACTGCTCTGGGTGGGTGGGCAGGTGGTGGTGGGCTTTGCTCTTCTTTAGAAATAATAGCCCTGTGACCTGGTCTCCACCTCTGGCTGTGAAACAAGGCCACTACCCAGTGATGGAAAATGGGCAGTTTTCCTAGATATGGCAGCAAAGGCCATTAAGAACGGGTTCCTTTCATTCTTCACATGTTAATTGAATTTTCAGTTGATCATTAATAGGAAAAAAAAAGGAAAAGCAATCTATAGCTGTACCCTGAATAAGATTTCATATGATTTTGCCTTGAGACTGCAGCCTCCTACAGAGGGTGAATCACCAGGCACCTTGCAAACAGCTGAGACTCTGGCTTTGAAAGGATCCCTCCAGGCGTGGATGGGCCAGCCTGGGGGATGGGCCGGTTCTGGGGACTCGGGGCTATTGTATCCAAGGCCGCTGAGAGCAGCTCTCAGGTGTGGGACCTGCAAATAGGTGAGCCTTCCCCTACCTCATATTTAAATAAGGGTTAAAAGCTTAATGTTTGCCAGTACACCCCCAAACCTTGTGAAAATGCTGTACATGCAGTAAATCTATGTTCACGTCACTCTGTCCCTACACAGAGTTGTTTAATTGGTTTATAGAACCGTCTCCATTTTTAAATGTTTTGAAGTATTTGTAGTTGAAATGTTCCAGTATTCAAAATGCATACATGTGGTCAAGCAAGAGTCCTGTCTCTAAATAAGGGTGTTGGTGACCTGAAGGCTGAGCTTGGAAGCCCCCACCTTCAAGAACCCCTCCCTTCCCTGTACACACACACTTTCGCGGCCACTTTTCCTTAGCACCTTAAGGGCCTCTGTAAAGGATGGTGTTAATAGTACAAAATTTCCCAGAATTAAAAAAGAATATTGATAGTTGATTCACAATAGTGTGTTAATTTCTGCTGTACAGCAAAGTGACTCAGTTATACATATATATCTTCTCTTTCATATTCTTTTCCATGATGGTTTGAGACTGCAGCCTCCTACAGAGGGTGAATCACCAGGCACCTTGCAAACAGCTGAGACTCTGGCTTTGAAAGGATCCCTCCAGGCGTGGGATCACAGGATATTGAATATAGTTCCCTGCGCTCTACAGTAGGACCTTGTTGCTTATCCATTCTCCATATAATAGTTTGCATCTGCTAATCCCAAACTCCCAGTCCATCCCTCCCCCACCCGCCTCCCCCTTGGCAACCACAAGTCTGTTCTCTATGTCTGTGAGTCTGTTTCTGTTTCGTAGATTAGTTCCTTTGTGCCATATTTTAGAGTCCACATATA
Source organism: Neophocaena asiaeorientalis asiaeorientalis (assembly GCF_003031525.2). NCBI lineage: Eukaryota > Metazoa > Chordata > Mammalia > Artiodactyla > Phocoenidae > Neophocaena > Neophocaena asiaeorientalis. The sequence continues at coordinate 338,559 of NW_020173770.1, read as the reverse complement.
AGTGATATCATATGGTATTTGTCTTTCCCTGTCTGACTGACTTCACTCAATGTGACAATCTCTAGGTCCATCCATGTTGCTGCAAGTGGCATTATTTTGTTCTTTTTTATGGCTAATAGTCCATTGTATACATGTACCACATCTTCTTTAACCAGTGTTCCGTCGATGGACATTTAGGTTGCCTCCACGTCAGAATTTCCCAGAATTAACCGTCAAAACAACCAGTGTAATACGTAATCAAACATGGGCTGAGCCCAGGGCTGTGCTGGACCCACAGCACGGTCCGTAATTCCAGGCAGCGGCACCTGACAGCCGGGTGTCTGTGCTGGGCACCCTGAGGGCTGAGGGAGGGTGGGCACCCTGCCCACAGCGAATGGGGGATCCTGGGCTGCCCGGAGGATGGGGTCCTGCCACGAGGTGAGCCCGGATCCGCGACTAGATTGTCTGCCCTGCGACTTGGGGGCAGAGTGGATCCCCTCAAACCTGTTTCTACTGGGCAGGGTGGTACCTGACCCGGGAGCTTCTGCTCCCACGGCCATCACAAGTGCAGAGGTCTTCTTCTCCATCTTGATGTCTAGGATATTTTCGAAACTGTTTGTGTTAAATATTAATAACAGCCTCATAGGGTTCTGCCTCGTGCTGTAGCTGCAGTTTCGCTGCTAGTTAGACTAATTGATGTACTACGCTTCGGTCCTTAAACCGAGAACTGTGCTTACGTGATTCTCCTGAACCTGATACGAGTGTCTTTATAGATGGAGACGCTTCTCCCATGGAAGTGGAGGTCGGAAGGCAGCGGCAAATCGGTTTTGCAGGTGGTAGCTCACCTCTCACGCCCCACGGCTTACAGTCTAGGTCCTGATCCAGCAGCAGAGAAGCTGGGGCCCTGTGGGCCCACAGGCGTGTCCCATCTTGCCGAGCAATGTCGGGGCACCCGCTCTAATCACGGAAGCCTTTTCTAAGTTACCCCCTTTCTGGCCACGGCCCTGATGTTTATCCCAGAGCCGTGGGCTTCCCTGCTCACCCGTGGAATTATTCAAACAAGCCCATCACATGCTCCACAGGGACCGAGGGGCACCCACCCTCCTGTTAGGATGGAGCCTCTTCCAAGGCCCCCGGCTGTGAGAGGCAGCCCCAAGCATCCCTGCTCTGACAGGTGGTTCCTCCTCCCTGGGCTCGTGACAAATAAATGAATTAAGGGCTGTCCATCTCCTCAGGTGTCACGCTTTCAGCTGTCCCCATAACCCCGGGCCAGCAATCCCTCCCTCCCTCGCCAGCAGGGGAAGAGGAAGCCATCAGAGACAACCCCGGCTGCTTCTGGCCGAGGGAAGTCAGACCCCAAGCTCAGGGGCCACGGGATGAAAATGCCCTTCGAAGGGGACCTTCAGCCCTGTCCAGTGCAGGTCAGCTGAGTGACATCCTTTCCCAGTCCTTGTCCAAACTAAGTACAACCCCTTGAGTTTCCACTTGGAGAAAAAGATCCCGGTTCCTCTGGTGTCCTCCTCCTTTGTGATGAGCACGCATCTCAGGGGGCAGCACCGTGCTCGTCTGCCTGCTTGGCCACGTCCCATCACAGTCCGTAGAGCGGACTCTCTTCGTGACTCCTATGCATTATTCCTTTACGTTCCCTTCCATGCTTTGCTCCTAAACTCATCCTGTTGCCCATCTTCTCGGTCCTTCTCTTAACCAGGGGCTTGCTTTCAGACTCAGAGGATGGCAGGCAGAAGCTCCCACCTGAGCAAGCACCGAGAGCCTGCACGTGCGGGGTCACGGCTCTGGCACGAGCTCCCAGCATCCTCACCGCTCCACCGGGTCCTTGGCGCCCATCGCCAGTCACTGACCCACTGTCCCTGCAGCTCAGGAGCAGGTGTGGCTCCGTGGCCCTCAGGGTGTCTCCCTCGGCGTGGGGGACGTCCTCTCTACAAGGTGGGGTTTGGTTCGGGAGGTGCTGTTGCCCCTCGCGCTCTGCGATGGTCCCATGGCGGGAGGCTGGGCTCCTCCCGGGAGGAGGGCTCTCTGGACCCCGAGCAGATGCTCCTCTGTGGGCTCCGCCGCTGCCTTTGGGTCACCTGAGCGTTCTGTTTGTGCCTCTCCCAGGAGGGTTTGCTTGTAGAATCCCTCATGTGTCAGATTTTATTTCTGAAATTTGGTTGCAGCAATGTCTCCCATCACATTTGCTCTTCTGTTCTGTGGCTTTGCCAGGCCCCCGACTAGGAGCGGCGTCTGGTGCCCCCGAGTCTCCCCTGGAACCTGGGTGGGTTTACCCACTTGCTTTGCACCAATAGAGCAGGGCGTCGGTTACCACGAAAGAAATACGGCATCTCAGGCAACCAGGCTGTGAAAAGTGCAAGCCACGTGAGAGGTTCTGCTCTAACGATGAGACTCCACGTGGAGAGAGACAGAGACAGAGAGAGAGACAGAGAGGGACAGAGACAGGCACACACACATCAAGGGGCACCGCTCAGGCCCCAGCTGACACCCCTTGAAGCAGAGAAAACACACCCAGCCAAGCCCACCCCGTATTCTTGACTCACAAAACTGTTCAAAAATGCAAGTGTTGTTTTAGATCCCTATTTTAAGACGGCTTCTCATGCAACCATAAATAATTGAAATACATATACTCACGATAGCCACAGATGTTTGAAGTTTGAAAATGATTCTTAGCATTTCCGCTGCCCTGTCCGTTTATCCGGGGCAATATCGTTCATATTCTCAGTAATAACTGTTTCAGAAAGGAACACTGCCGAGACAGACGTTTGGTTCCTTAGAGGGAAATAACGATATGATAAAGGATACAAGACGCTGCCTGTCAGGACCATCACTCTTGGAGCTGAGAAACCATCAGAGGTCATCCAGGTTGTCCAGTTGGGTCTTGTGGGCCCCCAAGTCCACCAGAGATGTGTCAGCGACCCTCTCCCTCAACCCTGGCACCGACCCTGACTGCCGTGGGGCGGTGTCCCACCTCCACTCCTCTCTTCTGCTAGGGTCCTTGAGAGGTTTTAGGTGTAAGCGTTTCTTCTATGTCCAGTTTTGAAAACCACTAACCTCGTTGCCCACATTTCATGGTTAAGCCCTTTGTATTCCCGATGGGAAAAAAGACTCACCATAGTGTGAAAACTTCAACGGGACAGTATAATTCAGAGCGTGGAGTCCTGGCCAAAATCCCACGCCCTTTCTCCATGTCACGTGGCTCTTCCTTGTGACTACTGACAGGTGTGCATACCCCTGGGAACCTGAGGCCGGGCTCTCACATAGCCAGGTGCTCCCGTCCAGCATCACGGGACTTACCTCACCTTGCCTCGTGGAAACTGTCCGAGCACAAGGGTAAAGCAGTGTTCAGAGGTGGCCGTGGCTGCGTATCCACAGCAGCCCTTGCTCAGCTAATTTGAACTAACATGCTTCACTCTAAGAGCGCCTGGCTAAGACTGACCTGTGTCAATGTTCCTTTAAAGGAGACACCGACCAGCAGCAGGGCTGTACCTTCAGGAACTGGGGAGGTTCACTACTGTGTATGTAGGAAAACGCTGTGTGGACATAAGCTTTTGATTGGTGAGCCCTGAGGAATCCCCTCTGTGCTTCAGGAATGCTGAGAAAGGGGTCTCCAAATGGAGCAATAACCTTCATCTGAGACAGGACCTGACAACACCTGCAATTTTATTCTCGGATGCCTTCCCATGGTCCCCGAACCAAAGTCCCTCAGCCGTTCTTTCTTTGGAGACCAGGGAAAAGCCACTGTGTGGTCCCTTTCAGACCCCACGACCCAGACCCTCATCACAGTGTTGGCAGCTGAGATGAGCCCGTATCTGAGTTCTGCCTGCTAGATGCCTAAAGGGAGGGTCCTGGGATTCACGTGCAACTTGTCAAAGGAAAGTAGGTTCCTGAAAAGAAAAGCTGACCATGAAGACAAACTAGAACGTGCGGAGAAACTTACACATTAAATGAAAATGGGTGGGAATACGCAATAATTCAACTTCTAGAGATTGAGTTCCACATTATGGTAATACATGATCCCTTCCGAAAATGAAACACGGGAAACACTTACACGGTAACTTAGCCGATCTACAGATCAAGTAAAAGAATACAATCATGCTTTCCTTCTTCAGCACTTCCTTGGACCACAAATACTCTGACTGATGCATAAAAGCTATGCATGTAAGCTTTCACTTACATGCTTCTGTAAATGTTTTCCATGCTACATAGTTTTGTGCTGACATCAGTACCCTGCATTACCAGTAAAAAAAATAAATAAGGGGTTTTTAGAAATTGCTTAAGTTATGACATTTAGTCCAAGTCCTTAGGGAAATAAATTGGGTTACATGCAACACATTAAAGATGATCGATAGTTAATTTCGAGGGCATATTTAATCAATTTCATTCAACTGGGCTCTGATGAAATATGCAATATTATTCCATGTTGCCCAACTTTTGCATAACCTCTGTTTCAATGTTTAAGTCTTCCATAACTCCTTTTGTTTTAATTACTTCTTATAAAGGGTAGTTATATTTTAATATTTATCTTTAAATTTAAAATGTCTCATCTAAATTGCTACTAGGTAGAAAATAACTTCCCTTTATTTTTCTTTCTAAGCCTCTATTTTCCAAGAAATGAAATGAACTGAGTCATCAGTGTCAATTTACTTTAAGAAACTTTAGAGAGCAAAAATGAAAAGTCATAGATATTGTTTTTCATATTAATTTGCAAGTAAATGATACTGTCAGTTTACTGCTTGTTGTTTAGGGAAAGGGAATCTTATAAAAGCCAAGGGAAATTTAAATCAAAGCCAGCTGCAGCTAAGCTACTCCTCTAAAATCTTTCATCATTTATGTTCAAAAATACTGTTTATTCCTCGCTGAAGCTTGATAGGTGCATCTAGTCTTTGCGGGTTTGCCTTCTGTGGCCAGTCCTGCCCGACCTTTTCTTGCACCTGGACCACCTTTGTCCTCGGCTCTGGGGACTATGGATCCTCGGTCACTTGCGGGGTTTTGTGCTCACAGAGGCAGTTGGAATATTGTAGCTGTGTGTGACCTCTGGGCCCACGAACTCCATCCTGGAGCCCAGGAAGTTCATGTTGGAGCCCATGGAACTGGCGGCCCCTGGACGGAGGGCCCAGGAGCCCAGCCCAAGTCTGCCCTCCCCGCTCAAACATGCTCAGGTCTGAGATCACACACGTGTCACAGCATCATCGCCGTCCCGGTAGCGATGGCTGGGTTTACTGAGTGCGCACTCCACCTCATTGCTCAGCATCTAGCCATCATCCCGTACCCTCAGAGTAGCTGGGGGAGGGGGATATGATCCCCTCCTGGGAAAGATGCGAGGTGTGAGAACACAGGGCCCGCATGCCTCGAAGCGAGCCTTGGCCCAAGCCTGCCATTTCCAGAAGCAGCCTCGTAAACCAAAGTCTGCTTGGCAGGTGAGATGCTGAGGTGGGGACCGCCAGGGGCTCTGAGGCTCAGGTGGGGAGAGGGCGTGGCCCTACATTCTTGTGGGTGAGGCTCATACAAGCAGCGGGATGGAAATCGGCTGTCGTCAGTTGTTGGGACTTTCCACCGTAGAGCCTGTAACCCCCGTGGCTGACCCCTGACTGTCCTGTTCTGAAGACCCTGCCTCTCCCTGTCCCGAGCCCACATGGAGTCACCGCTGTGAGCCAGGCCCCCACCCAGGCACGGGGACACCCGGTTACTGAAACAGCCCTCGTGTTCGAATCATACTCAACTGGATCCAGACACCACCCACCCCGGGCACTTCTCACGGCCGCGCTCTGAGACCCAGTGCTGGGAGCCGGTAGGGTGATCTCCCGGGAGGCGCGGGAAGCAGCGCCCTCCGCCTGCTAGGCCAGGCCTGACAAGGCTTCACTGGCCACACTGCCCAGCCTGGATCACCCCCAGGGCACCTCTGCAGCCCCCGAAACACAATGCATCTTTCACAAGGTGTGTCACTGAACTGATCGTTTCCCTGTAGGTTACCTTGGTGACAGGAGCCTCCTTCTTAATTGAGATAGTTGTTTTTTTATGAAAAGCGACATGATGACAGTAGAACCTAACATTCACTTTGCCACTAGCCTGCACCAAGTCAGGCATCAACATTTCAGAACAAAGAACATGTGAGTTCCCGTACGGGAGTGGAAAAGACAGATGGGCTTAATTTAGAGTGTGCTGGCAGCAAGCACCCAAACACGGAAACCCGTCTCCACAGATCAGACATGCGCTGCTCACACGGCAGCAGGGATGGGAGGGTGCCACGGGGGCTCTGGGACAGAGCTGGCTGCCCCGAGAGCCACCGCCAAGGAGAGAGCAGGATTCCGGGCTGTGTTCCTGCCAAACGTGGTTGGGGTGTCAGCACTGCTCTAGAAAATGCAGAGACTCCCTTTGTGTCGGTTGCATCCAAGATAACACACGTCTGTTCACGCAGGGGCCTCGCTGGCAGGACCACGCGGGCCAGAGCCCCACGCTGGCTGAGCGGGAGATGAGGGATGGGGCAGAGGATGCCTGGGGGCCAGCGGGGCTGCAGAAGTTTCACCTCGTGGTGAAATTATATGGTTTTGTTTAAAACCCCCATTATGTTCATAATCCAGGTGCTGTTTATGGGCACCCAGCCTGCTTCCCAGATGAGCAAGTGCTGGTGAGAGCAGAGTTTGGCTCTACGTGGCCTCCGGGAATTCTCCCTCACGCAGGTGGGAAAGCTGGGGCCAGAGGGGTCTGCACACTCCTGGCTGCCACCGAGGAGTCAGCAGGGTGGGAGCTCGTGCCTGTGGCGTGGGGTCCCAAGCTCAGGCCTCCTGCCCACAGCAGGTGGAAGGTGAGGCTCTTCAGATCCTGCGGTGGGACCGGCCCTAAGCATCGACACCTCTCTTGGCAAATACACCTCAAAACGTCCTCCCCAGTAGGCTCCCGGCACCGAGGCTGGCCAGCTTGCAGTTTGGCCGCTCTCAGGAGGCGCTCCACGGCCACTCCCACACCCCGCAGTCTCTTCTTACACTAGAGCTCTGTGTGCCTGAGCGTATGTGTATGTAAACACGAGAGCACACTGTGTGCCTGTGTATCTGTATGTGAGTTGTGTGCGTGTGTCTCCCCACTAGAAGCAAAACCGTAGGAGCCGAGGGCAATAGGACGTCGCCAGTGCCGCTCAGCACGACTGTGGATGGAAGGCGTTCGGTAGGCATTCATTATTTAAAATATAATGCCTTCTGCAGAAGGAGTCTAGATTACTTTCGTAATGCCCAGATTTATGTTTAGAAAACAAGAAAATTGTTGGTTGCTAAGGAAACTACTTTTTGAAAATCATCAATAACAGCTAATGGCGCAACGTAATCTTCTTTGTTTGGATGGAAAATTACCCACTTCCCCAGACAGGAGGAGACACACACACAGAGTCACACACACACACAGTCACACACACACAGAGTCACACACACACACACACACACACACACACACAC
>NW_020173770.1:247258-331089 GCF_003031525.2 Neophocaena asiaeorientalis asiaeorientalis | reverse complement strand
CACACACACAGAGTCACACACACACACACAGTCACACACACACACACACACACACACTCACACACACACTCAACACACACACACTCACACACACACAGTCACACACACACTCACACACTCACACACACACACTCACAGTCACACAGTCACACACACAGACACACACACAGTCACACACACTCACACAGACACACACACACACACACACACAGAGACACACACACAGAGTCACACACACACAGTCTCACACACACACACTCACACACTCACACACACACTCAACACACACACTCACACACACACAGTCACACACTCACACACTCACACACACACACACTCACACTCACACAGACACTCACACTCACACACACACACTCACTCACACACTCACACACACACACACTCACACACACAGTCACACACACTCACACACAGTCACACACACTCAACACACACACACTCACACACACACAGTCACACACTCACACACACTCACACACTCACACTCACACACACAGACACACACACAGTCACACACACACTCACACAGTCACACACAGTCACACACACACACTCACACACACAGTCACACACAGTCACACACACTCACACACACATACACACACTCACACACACACTCACACACAGTCACACACACAGAGTCACACACACACTCACACACACACTCACACACAGTCACACACACACAGAGACACACACACTCACACTCACACACACACAGTCACACACACTCACACACACAGTCTCACACACACACACAGTCACACACACTCACACACTCACACACAGTCACACACACACTCACACACACACTCACACAGTCACACACACTCACACACACACAGTCACACACACTCACACACACACTCACACACTCACACACACACTCACACACACACACACACTCTCATAAACCACAGACGTGGTGTTGCATTCATGTACAAATGTACCAATGAGATCTCTTTTTTAAAAAAGCCATATTAAAAAATGCTCTAAGCTAGCAGTGGATTTAAGGAGAGGGCTCATAACAGGAGTGGCCGCTCTCTCTAATAACCCAGCAGGCTGCCTGTCTGCCATTCCCAGCCCCCAGACTTCACATAACTGGACAAATATGGCAAAATCAAAACTACAAAATGCAACTCGTTGGAAACACCATCGGGATTTTCTGTGTGAATTAACTATTTGATTCTAAAGTTGACGTGGAAGTGCAAAGAATTAAGGATGGGCGATGAGGAAAATAAAGAATTTTTAAAAATCTGAGGTATTTACATTACTGAATATTAAGACATATTACCAAGCAAGAGTTATGAAGACAATGCAGTGTAGACGCAGAGATAGAAATGCTGATAGAACCCAGACGCAGACCTCAACTTACCTAGTCACCTAATTTATAACAAAGATGAAATTGCAACAAAGACCAAAGAAAGGCTGGTCATTTTCGAAAGTAACGATGGGTCCACTGATATCTCCAAGAGGAAAAATTAATCTTGATCTATACGTCATACTATCCACAAAAAACCAATAATAAGCCCCAAATAGATCTGAAATTTAACTGTGAAAGATAAGACAATAAAGCGTTCAGAAGATAACATTGGAAAAATCTTCAAGACTATGGAGTAGGCAAAGATTTCTTAAAATGAAACAATAATCATTTCCCATAAAGGAGAAACTTGATCAATTAGACTACATTGAAATAAAAACTTTCCATTGTCAAAAGACTCCACTAAGAAAGTGGAGAGTCAGGCTGTAGTGTAAGGGAAGAGATTCACACCACATATAATATGAAGAATGTCTCCTGGTTAGACGACTCCTACAAGTCAATAAGAAAAATATAGATAGACCAATTTAAAAAATGGACCAGGTACTTTACAAAAATGATTATCCAAGTTGACATTGATGGGACTTCCCTGGCAGTCCAGTGGTTGGGACTTCGCCTTCCTGTGCAGGGGGTGCAGGTTTGATCCCTGGTCGGGGAGCTAAGATCCCACATGCCTTGTGGCCAAAAACCAAAACACAAAACAGAAGCAATATTGTAACAAATTCAATAAAGATTTTTTAAATGGTCCACATCAAAAAAAAAAAGAATGTATTTCAATTTAAAAAAAATTGAGGGCTTCCCTGGTGGCGCAGTGATTGAGAATCTGCCTGCTAGTGCAGGGGACACAGGTTCGAGCCCTGGTCTGGGAAGATCCCACATGCCGCGGAGCAATGGGCCCGTGAGCCATAACTACTGAGCCTGCGCTTCTGGAGCCCGTGCTCCGCAACAAGAGAGGCCGCGATAGTGAGAGGCCCGCGCATCGCGATGAAGAGTGGCCCCCGCTTGCCACAACTAGAGAAAGCCCTCGCACAGAAACGAAGACCCAACACAGCCAAAAATAAATAAATACACAAATGTGGGGTTTAAAGAAAAAAAAGAATATTATATTTAAAAAAATTGACATTGAGCATGAAAAATTGTTCAATGCTAATACTCATCAGGAGATGCAAATTAGAAGCACGGTGGGACAGCAAACACCCCCGCGAGCAAGGCTGTGTGTAAAGTCAGGAATAGCAAAGGTCAGGGAATATCTGAGGCTCTGGGGTCTTGGCAATCCTGGATGGAGAGTGAATTGGTGTCACGGCTTTGCAGAGGAGTCTGGTTTGTCTATGGAAGTGACATCCTGTGATTCTCAGTTATTCAGTGGACAGAAATGTGTGCACGTGTTTGCCCGAGACATGCACAGTCACAGCAGCTCTCTCCAGCACACCCCCAAACTGGAAACAGCCCGAACGCCCACTGGCAGCAGAAGGGCTGGATAAGCTGTGCCACACACAGGCAACGGGAGACCCGGCATCGAGGGAAGAACGTTACAACCGCCCACCTCCACTTGGACGGACCCCACACACGTAACGTCCAGTGAAGGAAGCCAGCTGCAAAGTGGACAGACTGTGCTTGGTGGCCACACACTCCCTGACACTCGTCTGTCAGTAGGTGGGAGTCGATGCCCATCCCTTTGAGTCTCCACGGGCTACTGACCGCGTTCACCAAAACTGCACAGCAAGATCAACACCTGTGACTTCCGGGGCCAGTCCACAAGAGGACATGCAGCTCCCGCCTTGTTCACAGGAGCCCTGCAACTCAGTTACCTGCTGCCAAGTAACAAAACCCGCCAAACTTCGTGGGGAAAACAGCAGCCATCATACGTGCTCACGGATCAGAGGGTCAGGATTTGGGACAAGCAGAGTGAAGATGGCTTGTCTTCCCCTGGGAAGGTATCAAAGGCTGCTGTGAGTCAAATGGCCAAGGCCGGAGCAGCAGGGGCTGGGGAGCCAGTTACAACACAGCTTCTTTGTCCATGTGCCTGGGCCGAGATGCCGGGGAGCTGGGCTCAGCGGGGGCCGTCATCAGGGCACCTGTGTGCAACCAGCCAGCATGGCTACCTCAGGTGGTCAGCCTTCTTACAGGCAGCAGTAGAGACTGGGTATGACCTGTGATCCCATTTATACAAAGCCTGACAGCGTGCAAAATTCATTACGATGGCCTGGACAGTAGTTACCCTCGGGGGGGGGGGGCGCTATAGTGATGGGAATGGGTATGGCTGGGGCTTCTGGGTATGGGCAATATTTGGTTTTGTGATCTGGATCCTACAGGTATAACCTACTTTTGAAAAGTCTTCATGCTGTTTGCTTTATGCATTCTTCTGTATCCATGTTATACTTTCATAAATATCCCATCAATAACCAATGCCATTTATTTAGTGTTTGGTGTGCACTAGACCCTGTGCTGGTGGTACTCTGTGTTACCCCATTTAATCTTACCGTGATTCTGTCAGAGACCATGACTGCAGACAGAAGACGTGTCTTGCCCAAGCTTTCCCAGCTCTTAGTGCCATTGGGATCCTGACCAGTGCCGTTGATCCCATTCCCTGGCTCTTAAGCATGACTTGTATTGTTTTTAAAAATGAGCGCTCTAAGCCATTAAATAAGCAATCAAAAAATATCTAATAAAATGGAAAATGCACATCATCAAGTCTCAACCTCACCAGAAATCAAAGAAATTTAAATTCAAACGAAGAGGACATATTTTTCTTTCTTATCGAATTGGCAATAATTGTGAACATGATGTTGTCTATATTTGGAAGGTTTATGGGGAAATTCTTACACCTTGCTAGCTGGGATGTAAACTGTTGCAAATGTCTTGTGAATATTTGACAAATTGGTATTGAATATTTAAACGTACATAGCCTTTAACCTAGAAATTCCAACTCTACTGATCTCTCCTAAGAATAATGGGGTGATTGCAGGAAATCGAGGCTGCAAGATCATTCATCATAATGCATTACAGCAGACAAATACAAGAAAAAAAGAAAAGTAGGAAGGAAGGAGAGAGAGGGGAGAGAGGGAATCGAAAAGGTTAAAAAGCCCCTAAGAATGGATTCATTAGATACATTATGGAACATTCATTACATACCTAGAGTGTAGTATTAATCATTGTGTGGAATTGTGTGTGTGTGTGTGTGTGTGTACATACACGTAGCTGACTTCACAGTAGCATAATCAACATAATCCACTTTGTAAATATGTGTGAAAATTTATGTGCAGAACAGTGAACGGCCCTATTCCAGAAGGTGAGTCGAGAGTCTTGGGGAGGGTTATGCATTTTTGTATTGTCGATGTTTTTAAAGTGAACACATGTTTATACATGTGTATATTCTCTTTGCCGTAATTTGTGAGGAAGTAGCAATATGAAAAATGCATACAAAATCATGTCAAATGCACGAGTAGGGCTCACGGTGACATGTTCAGAATGATGGCAACTGTGTGGTGCTCACCCAGGGAAAAAGACAAAAGAGATAGTGACTGCAGCAAGATGACAGGATAACCTTTTAACCTATTTTCATATTTTGTAATTTCACATGATTTTTGAATACAGAAATGTAAAAGTAAAAAAAAAATTAAAACCCCCTGTTAACTTGGAACTTAAGCCATATGTGTAAAGCTGGAGTTCAGTGATGTGGCCTATTTCCCTTAATGAGAATTCTCCCTGGTCCACAGATGCAGCCCCACCAAAGGCGAAGGGTCTCCCAGCGTGGCTGGAGGGAGCAGAGCTGGATTCTGAAGCCAGGGTGGCGGTGGTGACCCCTCTGGGTGCTGTTCACAGCGGGATGTCTGCTTTCTCTGCCCATAGCGTGGGCCCATGGGCCCTTGTGACATGGGGCCCACTGCTCAGGGGCCTCCACCCCCAGCCCCGAGTCCCCGCCTGCAGCAACAGTGACCTCTAGAACAGCCCAACGACCCTGTCACTGCTGCTCAAGAGCTTCCTGGGGCCCAGGCTGCGTCCCTGACCCACCCCACCCACCGTGTGGGTGGCATTCCACCCGCTCCGCCCTCCCAGCCCCACCCTCTTCCCCACAAACCCTGGCCTGTCACCCACCTCCTCTCAGTGGGCTGCTCGTGTTCGTTTGGGCCCACAGCCTCCTGTTACTTCCAGAGGGGAGTCCATCTTCCCTGGCTCTTCCCCTCCCTGCCCTCACAGGCACACTTTGCACAAGCACACACAACCGCACCCCTGCACGCACACTCTCACTCCTTCCCCACACACCTGCACTTGCTCACTTGCATGAAGCATGTGGGATCTTATCTCTCCGACCAGGGATCGAACCCGCAGCCCCCGTGTTGGAAGGCGAAGTCTTAACCACTGGTCTGCCAGGGAAGTCCCTCTACTTCCTGATTTATTCACCCTGCTTCCTGCCTCCCCCTCCCTCCAAGGCTGCATCAGAAAATTCCCAAAGGGTGTACAGTACAGCTCCCCTGATGGAAACGCCCCGATGGGCCTCAATTCTCAGACCTGGTCCCAGATGATCAAACGCTACTTTTGCATGAGCTAGATCTGCTGAAAAGCAACCCAGTCCTACGTAAGAGGCACAGCTCTGGGGAAAACACAAACTTCTTTTGTACCATCCTGGTGCATTGAAGACAAAGGGGTCTTGAGCCTTCTTGGATTCCATAAGGCAATGAGAGCTCCAGTCCTATTGCTATGACAAGTAGGTCAGTTGTGCAACTTAGGCATTAATTTGGGTTTAAAACATGCTCCCGCCGCACAGGTTATTAACAGAGCCTTTGGGTGTGACCATAAATTTGGACTGCATTTTAATTGTTACTCTGTACTCAGGGTTTCTTTCTGTTTCAGTAATTGCTTCCTAATTACCTTCCAGGCGCTAAAGAACACTTAGCTTATCAAACAGAATTTTCTGAAGTACCTCCTGAAGGTACTGTCAACACTTGATTCTGATCTGCTGTCGCCCCGCAGAAATGGGTCACCAACCTAGTCACTCCTGTGCAAATGCTGGGTCTGATGGACACGTCTCAAAGCGACTCCAAGCAGGCAGGAGCCTGGCCCGGTGGCGGCAGGGAGCTGAGGCCCGCACTGGGCCCAGCATCGGGGCTGTTCCACGGGGGTGAGTCAAAGCAGCTGACGGCACTTCCGTTTAAGCTTGGGCTCGTTAAGCCGTGGAAGTCCTCGTTCTGCCCTAAAGACGAAGATGAGCAAAGGGAACGCTGATGACTGTTCTTGGACCTGTCGGAGAACTGAGGCTGCAGGCAAACTTCCACCCCCCAAAACTGGGGAGAGGGGTGAATCCAGAGGGTCGGGGAAAGTCAGAAAGCTCAACGTGCTGGAGCAGAAAGCGCGGGGCCGTGACTGCAGGGGGATTTAATGGTCATTTTGATGAATTTCTGGAGGCTGAGCGTGCTTTAGTGTGAAAGTGAGAACCCCCTGGGGCTAGAGCTTTGGGAGGGGGGCATCTCCAGGACCCCTGCCAAGTTCTCACAGCGAAGGGCCAAGGAAAAAGAACCCTCATGGCTCTGGCAGGGGAGAGGGGAAAGTAACCGTTCAGAAATAGGCCCAGAGTGCTGTCCCTGAGAAAAGAGAAACGAGTTCACCAAAGTCTTACTCCGTGTCGGGGGAGGGTGACTGGCCTGTCTCAGCCCCATCTTCCTTCCTGTCTCACCTGGGTGGAGGGAAGCAAAAATAAATAGATAAATAAATAAATAAAAAACCAAAAAATGACCCCCCAAACCCTCCAACACTTGTGAAAATCAAGTCCAGGGTCACAGGCCCAGTAAGGGATTAAATTTAATATAAGTTTATAAAATGCTTCCCTTCCTTTTCCCTTCCCTGAGGGGATTAAGGTAAAATGAAGTCATGAGGGTGGCCCTAATCCAGTATGACTGGTGTGGACTGGCCATTCCTTAAACAATACCCATGTCTAGAAGGCAGTGCACACCCCTTTCATTCAACAGATTTTCCCGAGTGTCTAAGACTTTTTGTATTCCTTCAACAAGTGTTTATCATCACCTGCGATGTGTCAGGCACTGTTCAAGGCTCCAGGGTTGTAACTGTGTATCAAAGACCACTCTTGAACACTCCCCGGATGTCCCTACCCCAGGGCCTTTGCACACACCTCCCTGGGACTGCAGGGCTTGCCGCCTTCTCCCCGCACCTGCCCTCTTCTTTAGAATCCCCTGGGCTGCGTCTTGCTCTAATTTCTTCAACAACGCTGTCTCTGAGGAAGCACCAACAGGTTAGATATAGGGTAAGAAAGAGAAGGTGGCCCCGAGTGAGACCAGACTGTAGGTGCAGCTCCAGCCTGGCTCGTCAGGAGGGCGGGGAGGCCTCCTGGTGGTCAGGCGGCGACCACTTAACTTGCGGAAGGTGGGAAGGTTCTTTGATTGTGAGGACCCTTGTGATTACTGGGCCCATCTGGATAATCCGGGATAATCTCCCCTTTTGAAGATTCTTAATCTTAAGTCCCATTTGCCAAGTCCTGGTTGGCATATGTGGTAACAGTCGCAGGTTAGGGGATTAGGACACAGACATTTTGGGGGAGCCGTTATTCTGCCTGCTGCACCACCGTCTTCCTCCCCTGACCCTCGGATCTAGGAAGGTTCCTGGCCCCCAGGAGAGGTTCCCTTATACTGGTGTCCTTCCCACTCCAGGATTCCCTGTAAAAATCTCCAGGGTGCACTTTTTCATGCCTGATCCCTTACGTATCAGGCCAGCTTAGTTCTAGGTGACTGAGCCCCAGGAATTCCTAGAAAACTTTTTCTCCCAAAAAAGCTTGGCTTCTGAAAACCAAAAGTGATGGTGGATCTATGCCTTCATTCATTTGTCCAAACCCATAGAATGCACGACCCCAAGAGGGAACCCTGATGTAAACTACAGACCTTGGGTGATGACGACGTGTCTGTTGTGTAGGTTTCTTGATTGAAACGAACATACTGTTACATTGGGGGTGATGCTCACCGGGGTGTCTGTGCTTGTGTGGGACAGGGGACTCTCCGCCTTCCACTCAACTTTGCTGTGAACCTACAGCTGCTTTAAAAAAAATAACGTTTATTAATGAAAAAAATCAAAAGTGCTTGTTTTCGGGGCTTTGTCATAGTCTGGAGTTTTAAAAAATGCTTTGAACTCTTAGACACAACTATTTTCTTCTAGATGGTGGCCCTCTTGCCCTGAATCAGTGAGTACATTTACCCTGTGTGATCCAGGAATGTTCGGAAGTTACTGGCAATAAAGACAACTTAATTTAACATGAAGGAAGTGTTATCACCGCAGTGGCCAACATGAACCTCCCGAGAGACCGCAGGCTCCCGAGAGACGGCTGGTCTTTGGCGGCCCTGAGTCTCCACGACGCCAGCAAAGAATTCCTTGGTTGTGTCATTGGGAACTTCTCCACAGCTGGGTGATTATGTCTGGTCCCTCATGTCTTGTCTTTAATGAGCAACGTTTGCTCTCTAGTAAGAGTTGTAGCTCAGGACGTGTTAATTTCTCAGTCCTGTCCTTGCAAATAAAGTAGAACAATTGCAGCTGCCCGCCAGTGAGCGGTGAGAAATAAACAGGTCCTCGCTGAATTGCCTCTAACGTAGATCAGTAGAAGTTCTATAGCGGAGACACCATCAGGTCCAGAGTTGGTTTCCAGATGACGTTAAACTGAGCTGTAGGAAGAGGAGACTTTGCACGTGGTGTCTGAACTGAGGTCCGGCCCCTCCTGCCCTTCATCCTCCACAGAAGCCTCAGTGAACAGGGCACACCTGCTCCAGAGGGAGGAAGCCTTCAGCAAGTGTGTATGTGTAAATGTCCACACCGCCTGCCCTTGGACATGGTCACAGTGTGAGGGCTCGGGCCACAGCCGACGTGAGAAGGGGCAGAAGACACAGGGCCGCCGTTTCTCACGCCAGCTGGAGAGGCTGCCCCTTCAGCGGACAGCAGCATGCCCAAGGATGTGCCCGCCACGTGGGGACGCGTGCTCAGCACCTCCCATGCCTCTCTCTCCATCTCCCGAGGGGCGGCCTAAGTGTCTGTGGAGCCCACGTCATGGAGATGCTCCCTGGAGAGGTTGGACCTGGCATCCAGCCTTTGTCATACCCAAACTTTGTGCCTCCACCCCTACCCCTGACATCCCTGCATGACATAGGGATTTGTCTCAAGTGACAGAACCAGGACTGGAATCCCCAGGTCAGAGAAGGAGGCTCTAACCTCAGGCTGGCTTCCAGGGCACAGCCAGATGCCAGGAAGGTCAGGCTTTGCACAGCATGGCGGCAGGACGGCTACCCAACTCCAATCCAGAAATCATAAAACTAGCTTTAAAGCAGCATTGCCAATGTATCAGACGTATTAGCAAGCCCTGAAGCAGCGTTGCCAATGTATCAGACATATTAGCAAGCCCTGAAGCAGCACTGCCCATGTATCAGACATGTTAGCAAGCCCTGGATTCATTCTCAGACAAGGAAACAGTTTCAGAATTTTCTCTGACACAAACTAAGTTGTATTTTATAACATTCTCAATTTCTGACATTTACATTGAAAAAGACATCTAAAAAATCCTTTTACACGTTGCATCAATTTCCGAATAAATTTACATGTTGCATTCTCTTCCAATATACCTCAAATGCTGCATTCTTATACCGATGTCATACTTTTTATAAGAAAAGTAGCAGGTTCTTCTTGGGCAATCAACACTCCTTGGCTAAGTTGTAAACTACAATGCCAATCTTTCTACAGAAATCAGTTCAGGAAGGTTTCTGACAGAACAGCCATGGCTATAGGTTTCGGGACCCGCCAGGTTTGTGTGCGCGTTCTTGAGCGTGAGGGACCGCGTGGCCAGGATTAACAGCCTTCATCCAGAGTCTGACGCAGGCTTCTGGAGATGCTCAGAATCTCCTGGTAATTTACTGGCACTCTGTTGCCTGGGTGTTTGTCTGTTTTCATTCCTCAAACCGGCAGCACTTCTTTTCATAAATTAGATCAAAGCATCTTTCAGAAGATACTGAAAACTGATGAGGGTTGATACGTCTCTTTGGAATCGCCTGACTTACTTTCCTAAAATCCAGAGCCGTGAATCAATCTGAGGCTTGTGTGCGAAAATATCCCAGGGAGAGTCTCTCATGGATCACTGCCTTCGTTATGACTTGTAATTTATAGATTTCGAAGTAGATGATTATTTTAACAGATTATCATTTACAGAGATACTTAGACTCACAAGATAGAACTTTAAGTTAGCTGGGCTCAGACTTGATTTAGTTGGCTACTCGGGATACATACCAAGTTTCCCTCAAAATTTTTTTTTTTTTTGCGGCACACGGGCCTCTCACTGCTGTGGCCTCTCCCGTTGCGGAGCACGGGCTCCAGACGCACAGGCTCAGCGGCCATGGCTCACAGGCCCAGCTGCTCCGCGGCACGTGGGATCTTCCCGGACCGGGGCACGAACCCGCGTCCCCTGCATCGGCAGGCAGACTCTCAACCACTGCGCCACCAGGGA
The DNA here is from genome assembly GCF_003031525.2 of Neophocaena asiaeorientalis asiaeorientalis. Lineage (NCBI taxonomy): Eukaryota > Metazoa > Chordata > Mammalia > Artiodactyla > Phocoenidae > Neophocaena > Neophocaena asiaeorientalis. The sequence continues at coordinate 320,269 of NW_020173770.1, read as the reverse complement.
AGCCCCTCCTCAAAATATTTTTATGTTTTAATTTTTTAAAGGAAATCTCCAAGTCAAAAAAGACATACAATTTGCCAATAACGAGAAATACTGGCAATGAAAGTCACCACTCATCATTCCATTCTAAGGAGGATGAGGACCCTATTTCACTGATAAACTTCTATGAGTCTCTAGTATCCAAAGAACTTACATACTATTTCTTTAAAAAAATTTTTTTTTACTGAAGTATAGTTGATTTATAATATCATATTAGTTTAAGGTGTGCAACATGGTGATTCAATATTTTATACATTATATTCCATTAAACGTTATTACAGAACAATGGCATATTTCACTGTGCTGTATAATATATCCTTGTTGCTTACCTATTTTATACGTAGACTTGCATTCTATTCTAATCTTCATGACAAACTTGACGTTTATTTGCCCCAAGTTGCACACAAGGCTGGGGTTTAGTGAGGAAAGGACAAAAAAGGACTTGTGACTCAATGGTCACTTACCACAGTGACGTTGATCACTGGGTTGCACACCTACATCTAAAACTGGGACACATCTGCCCATCTTCTTCAGAAAAAAAAACGTCTGTTCAGGTGCTTTGCCTGTGTTCACAGCTGGATGTTGTGATTTTTGCTGTTGAGTTGTACGAGTTCCTCATCTATTTTAGCTATTAACCCCGTATCACATATGTGGTTTGCAAATATCTTCTGCCACACCGTAGGGTTGTCTTTTAATTTTGCTAATAGTTTCCTTTGCTGTGCAGACATTTTTAGTTTGATGTAGTCCCACTTCTTTATTTTTGCTTTTATTGCCTTTGCTTTTGATATCAAGCCCAAAAAATCATTTCCAAGACCAATATAAAGGATCTTATTCCCTATATTTTCTTCTAGGAGTTTTACAGTTTCAGGTCTTACTTTTTTTTTTTTGCTGTACGCGGGCCTCTCACCATTGTGGCCTCTCCCATTGCAGAGCACAGGCTCCGGACACGCAAGCCCAGCGGCCATGGCTCACGGGCCCAGCCGCTCCGCAGCATGTGGGATCTTCCCGGACCGGGGCACGAACCCGTGTCCCCTGCATCGGCAGGCGGACTCCCAACCACTGCGCCACCAGGGAAGCCCAATAAAGCTGGGAAAAACCAAAACTGGGTCACAAAGAAGCAGCACGTCAGCGACAAGCAGGTGAATTAGTTTGCCAAGGCCGCTGTAACACAGTACTGGCCTAGGGGCTGGAAGTCGAGATCAAGGTTCCCCCGAGGCCCCTCTCCTTGGCTGGTAGGTGACCACCACCTCCCTGTGTCCTCACATGGTCTTCCCTCTGTGTGTCTGTGTCCAAATTTCCTCTTCATATAAGGACACCAGTCATACTGGATTAGGGCCACCCTCATGACTTCATTTTACCTTAATCCCCTCTTTAAAGACCTTCTCTCTAAATGCAGTCACATTCAGAGGTACTGGCCATTAGGGCTTCAACATGTGAATTTTGGGGGTACCACAATTCAGCCCATAATAGCAGGTGAGCAAGTTAACATCTTTTAAAATGAAGGAAAGCATTTTGTATTTAAATGGTGGACTACCTCTCAGCATGCTTAAACAGAGCTGAGTGATGTTTGAACTGGTCCACTTTGGTGTCCTGGAATGTTAGAGCCAGAGGGGGCCTTTCAGATCTGGGTCTGAGCATCTTACCCCAGAGATGAGACCCAGGGCCCAGGGAGGCCAGCCGACTAGTCCCAGGTCACAGGGCAAGGCGATGGTAGAGGAAGGTGGAGTTCTCACCCCAGTGTCCTGTCCCCACAGAGAGGCCTCTAGATTCACAGGGTGGAATCATTCAGCCTCAAGCACATAGCTGTACGGCATCCTTGCTGTATCACAGCCCGCTGACCAGTGGTGGCTTCTTCCTTCTTGGTCTCTCCGAGGTGTCAGCAACACCCCCGAGGGCAGTAGGTTGTATTTCTTGTCTTGGCCCCAGGAGAGAGAAGACTGGCCCTGCCCTCCTATTCCTAGGGGAGGGCCCCCCATTTTTGGAGGGTGGCAGGGCCCTGTAGCAGGGAGCCAGTCCCTGGAGCTGCCGTCTTTACGGGAGCAGTGTTCTCAGACAGAGGGACGTCGGACACAAAGATGGTATGTTCTCCAAAGTTCTGTTCAGTGCCGTCCTTAGGGCTGCCCGCAGGTGAGACCTGGGCTCACTGGAAGCGTCCATCTCTGAATCAGAGCCAACAATGTCCAAGGCCTCTGTGTGCCAGACCCTGTTCTAGAAGCTTCCACCATGGTGATTTATTTTCTCTCCCAGTGACCCTGTGAGGGAGGTGTTGCTGCTACAGACTGTGTGTCACAGTCTGCACAAGGTGACCAGCTTCCAACCCAGGCCGTCCGACTCTCAAATACAAACCCCTGGCACTTCTGATCTCTTACAAGATTTTACAGGTTTGTCCCTGGCTATTTCGAACTGTTCAGAATGACCTTTATCCTGACATATTTTGGCTTTTGAACTTCTGGGCCTTTAGTAAAAATGAAAGTCAATCATTATTTGTGCATGTAAGTGATTTTTATTTCAATCATTTGGAATGAAATTCCAGATTTCAGTCAAACGTGCCCCATGTTTAAAATAAATTGATAAGCTGCAGAATGTTTTAAATGGACTTATCCATTCCTTATTTTCTTTTTTAAAAAAATTTATTTATTTATTTGGCTGTGTTGGGTCTTCGTCTCTGTGCGAGGGCTTTCTCTAGTTGCGGCGAGCGGGGGCCACTCTTCATCGCGGTGCGTGGGCCTCTCACTGTCGCTTCCTCTCTTGTTGCGGAGCACGGGCTCCAGACGCGCAGGCTCAGTAGCTGTGGCCCACGGGCCCAGTTGCTCCGCGGCATGTGGGATCTTCCCAGACCAGGGTTTGAACCCATGTCCCCTGCATTGGCAGGCAGATTCTTAACCACTGCGCCACCAGGGACGCCCCATTCCTTATTTTCAAACAATTGAATTTATGAAAATGGATTATGCTTTAATGAAGCTAAGAATTATTTTAAACAGATTTTCTTTTTAAAAATTTGAGCATAAGTAGCTTTACAAGATTCTAGGACTGTTTTCTGGCTTTACTGATCAAATAGTTTTGCTCGTTGTAGTTTTATTTAGGATGCTATCTTTATTCAGAGATTTACTGATTGTGTTAAAATTTCCAGGAGTATTTGGAATATCAAATCTTATCCTTTTGGGCCCTGTTTACATCAACTTCAGAAAAGATACTTCAGTTCTGGCAACAACAGATATACTGTGACAATCCTCCTGACGGAAATAATTATAAAAGTGTGTGTGTGTGTGTGTGTGTGTGTGTGTGTGTGTGCGCGTGCTCGCGCTTAATTCCTATAGAGAGTTGGGGACCACTTATCGCAGGCAGGACTTGAGAAGGTATGACCCTGGAGAGGAGGCACACACAAGAGGTGAGCTTCACAACTACCTGGATGTATTCTCTGGAATGCATTCCATTCCAAAGGATGGAGTTGGGGAGGGGGAGGGAATGGGGTGTAGGTAGAACTCCAAGCAGAAGGCAAAACATTTCCTAGGCTGAGGAGACATAATCAGAGCTCAGGAATAACAAGTGGCTGAAAATTAAGAGAGAGGGCACCTCAGGGAAGCAAACTGGAAAATCCACAAACGACTTCCTTGCAAGTTGTGGGCTAACTCCTGAGCTGTATGTGTGACAGGTCAAAACACTGAAAAGATTTTCAGCCGCCACAGGGTGCTGAAGAGGCAAGAGTTCAAACCCTGCCAAGGTCAAGGGCTTTGGTGATCACCACAGACTATCAAGTAAGAGCCTGAAAGAGTCATACCAAGTGGTGAGGACCCCACATCCTAAGGGTGAGGGAAAGACTAATGCAGGTCGGCCATAGCAAATCCGACAACTAACCATAGACAGGACCACTAGGACCGCTGTGACCGGTGGTACCCACTTGCCTGCCAGAAAAACAATCTCTTTGGAGGAAACATCGTCACCTGAAGCCACTACCGTTTCTTTTTATCTGCAAAGCCTGCGCAATCTGATATGCAATTAAAACAAATTACAGCGCCTGGTAAAAATCAATACTGAATAACAAAGAAAAGCAATAGACCTTAGTAAGAGACCCACAGAGATTCAGATTTTGGACAGACCAGACATGAACTTTAAAATAGCTATGAGCAACATAATTAAGAATAAAGAGAAAAGGATGGAGACTTTCATCAGACACCTAAAATCCATTAAAAAACTAAATTGTAACTCTAGAGCTAAAGTAACCATAAATTAAATTAATAATTTAATGAATGAGTTAACAGGAGATTAGATACATCAGAAAAAAGAATTAGTGAGGCAGGTGATAATTCATTTGGGAGTATTCAAAGTGATGCACAAAGAAGAAGACGAATGGAAAACATAAAAATGTAAGAGACGTGTGGGGCAGAGCAAAAAGGTCTGATCTATGTATATCAGGATCCCCAAAGGAAAACAGAGAGAGAGTAAGACTGAAGGAATATTTAAAATTCTGGCTGCCAGTTTCCCAAAACGGATACTCTGTTAGTCAGCTCAGGCTGCCTTAACAAAACCTCACAGATTGCATGGCTTAAACAACAGAGAGTTGCCTTCTCATAATTCTGGAGGCTGCAAGTCCAAGGTCGAGGTTCTAGCAGGGCTGGTTTCTGCTGAGACGTCTCTCCTTGCTTTGTATACAGCACCTTCTGTGTCTTCACGTGGCCTTTCCCCTGTGCACTTGTGGGGAAAGAGAGCTCTCTGGTGTTTCTTCCTCTTCTTATAAGGGCACCAGTTCTAGGGGATTAGGGCTCCACACTTAAGACTCCATTTAACCATATTTACCTCCTTAAGGGCTGTATACCATATAGTCACATTTGGGTTAGGGCTTTAACATAGGAATTTCGGGGGAACACAATTCAGTCCATAACAGATGCCCAAATCTAATTAAAACTATCATGTCACAGATGTAAGACATCCAAATCCAAGGCAGGATAAACACAAAAAAAATGCACTTAGGCAAATTATTCTTAAATTGCTGGGAAACAGATGAGAAGATATTAAAAGCAAAATAAAGAAAATATTGAAAGGAAAAAAGAATCCCTACCTTCACGGGAACAATAAAACTGAAAGCTGTATTTCAGAAATGAGATACAGAAGACTATGGGATAAAACCATTTAGGGGATTTTTTTTGGATGTGATTTCAAAAATAGAAAAGATATAAGAATGATAAGTTAGCCCCATCTACATTTTATCCCCATTCACCAATTATTTCCATTTCTCCATTTGTCAATTGTGAATCTTCTCCTTCCATTATCATATATAACTCAAATCATATATATATATATATATATATATATAAAATACATATTCTCATTTAGAAGTAATTTTCAGACACAGTGCTCTGTCATTCCTAAACACCTCAGTGTACATTTCCTTAGAACAGGGTCATTCTGTTATATCACCACAGTAAAGTTTTCAAAGTTAGGAAATTTTGCATTGACAGGGCATTATTATCTAATCCAACATCCTTTTTCAAAGTTCTTCTGTGTTCCAATAATGGCCTTCATTCTTATTTCATTTTTTGCAGCCTGAGAGCCAAGCCAGATACATTCTGGTGCCAGGTGTCTGGTTCCTCCTAAACTAGGTCAGCTCCTCTCCGTTTTACCCTTCATTGCTTTGATGTCGTTAAAGAGGATGGAAAGTTATTTTATAAAATGTTCATTGTGGGTTTGTCTGATGTTTCCTCATGATTAGATTCAGATTTTGCCTCTCTTGACAGGAATAGCATGAGAATGATTTTGTGCTCTCGTAAGTGGACTGTAACAGATGTGGATTTGAATTCAAAGTCAAAAAGGGTGACCCCCCGTTTCCCTTCCCAGATTTGTAATCTCCTCCACCACTGCGAGAAACGCAACCCATCAAACGCAGCCCATCACCCTCAGGGTACTCACTCTACCCGTTCACACAGTCCTAGCTTTTAAGGAATGCATTTCAGAAGTGCCAACGATGCCACTGAGTAAACAAACTCACCAAACCAGAGTTCAACATCTGTTTACAGTCTCTTTTATTTTTGGTCTTTATAATCAGGCTATGTAGTCAAATTATTGTGTTCAAAGATTCTTGGGTTAGTTTTTCCTCTCTTCAGAGTCTGTGTTATTTAATTGAAATATGGTTGTGTTAATTAGCTCCTGTGTTCTATTTTAGGGATTTTGAGTACAGGAAATCTTAATATGGTTCCAAAATTCAAAACTATACAAAAAGTAATGCTCCAGGAAGTATCTTCCCCAATTCTTTTACCTCATTGCACATATGCCTGTAGGTAACCAGTCTCAGTGGTTTCTGGCTTATTCTCCCTGTGTTTGTTTTTGCAAAATGAAACAACAGATATTCGTATTTCTTCTTTGTACATACTATATATGTATACTCTCCTGCCCTTTGCATTTGCGCTTAGCAATATATCCAGTTAACATCAGTAAGAACACCTCTTAATCTTTTCTACACCTGCTCAGTACACACTTGTGTGCTGCCCTGTAACTTAGCCAAGCGATCCCCTGCATCTTGTCATTGATGACAGAGACTGACATCTACTTAAAGTCCAGAGAGTCAGCTTTTGAGGCTCCCAGGTTTTGGAGTCTCTGTTGGGTTTATCTAACTCTTCCTGTGTTGTTCAAGGCAGCCATAGATAAACTAGCAGGGTTTGGCTGTGTTCCAGTAAAACTTTGACTGTAAAAGCTGGCAAGTGGGAGGGGGCACTTAGTTTGCCAACCCTTGGTTTAAAATATTATTATTATTTTGCCATCACAAACAAAGCTGCAATGAATAACTTTGTTAATCTGCATTTTTGTATTGTCCAAGGGGCGACTTCAGGGTAAATTCATAGAAGAAGGGTTGAAGGTAAGCACGCGAGTGGCTTTGATATTGCCTTTCCTTAAAGATGCATAGATATCCTTCCCACCAGCAGTTATGGAAATGCCCACCCCACAGCCTTGCTGTCAGAAAGCACTGGCAAATGTCTCCACTTTGATTATCTAATGGGTGGGAAAAGGCTTTGCAGTGTGGTTTCACTTAGCATTCTTCCAATGGTGAGTAGATTATTTTGTATTGTCCTTATCTGGTGTAAGTGTTGTAATTCTTCCTATTCTTTAGGGAAAGATTTTTTTTTTCACTTTTCATGCAGAGAAATTTTTGTAGCCTTGGGGCTATCTAATTTTTGAATTTTTTGTGTGATTCCCTTGTGAAATTATCAGTACCTCATATATTTTTCAGGTAGTTTCTTCATAACTTTCTAACTTCTATAAAAACTATTTTGTTTAACCTTTCTGTTTCTAATAGGGTCAATTTGGAGAACTCTAATTTCATAGGAAATTATGCATTTCATCTAGATTTTCAAATTTATTTGCATAGAGTTCTGCAAATAATCTCTTATGATAGTTCTTAATTTTTACTTTTTTGGACAACTGATTATTATATATATATTTTTTTCTATATATTTTATATATTATTTCATATATATATATATGTATGATTTCTTCTCCCTTTTCCTAATCAAGGTAGCTAGCTGTTTGTTTACTTTGATATTTTGGAGGAAAAATCCATGTTTTGATTATTAATTTATCTACTATTTTTCTCTTGTCTAATACATTAAGTTTTGGTTTTATTTTTTGTTTGCTTTTTTGTGCTTATTTTGGTTTACTTTTTGTTCTTTTCGTGGTTTTTTCATTTATTTTTGTTTATAATGATATAAGCATTTAAGGCTACAGAGTTTCCTCTGATTACTGCTTTCAATGAATTCCATAACAGTTATCTTTTTTTTTTTTTTTAGAATTTCTGTAATTTCAATTTGCATTTTCTCTTTCGTCTCAGTTGTATAATTGAAGGTTTTGGTTTTTTCCATTTCCAAGCTGAATTAAATTTTTGTTTTTTTAGTTTAGTTATTAGTTTCTAGTTTATTGTATTGTGATCAGACAAGATTATTTGCAATTGTCTACTTTATGGAATGTATTGATATTTTCTCTGTGACCTAATAAATGGTCAATTTTAGTGGAAGTCCCATGTGTGCTAAAGAGTAACTTCTGAATAGTTCAATAAGATCTGTCTTCTTGATTATGTTGCCAGTGTCTTCTAGCTACTTACGGATTTTTGTCCACTTCTATACTTTCTACTTTATGGAGATATTTACTGTTATTTTTAGCAGAGTTATTTGTAACTGATACGTATTATTGTGAATTGTGGTCATAGTGTTAAAACATATCCTTCTTTGTAATATTTTCACTTAAGGTCAGAACCTCTGCTATCTCATTGCTTTCATTTGCCTGGTATAACTCTGTCTTCCTTTATATTTTTAGCCTTTTTAAGTCACGTGTATCTTGTGCATGCAACATATAGTTGAGTCTTGCTTTCTGAAACAAATTGGAAATAATTTTTAATAGGTCAGTTGAACTCATTCATATTTATATGTGGCTGTGATGAGTCTCACTGCAATTATATTATTTCATGTCACTATTGCTAGAGTTATTCATGCATATGTGTTATTTTCTTTCCTTCTGTGTTGGGTTTCCTCCACTCTTTTATTTATTTTACATTCTCTCTCTCTCTGCTATTTACATTGGCTTGTGTTTTGTTCTACCTTTATTGCATCTTTGTACTTACACACTTTAAAGTTCCCTTAGCCTTCTCTGTTCTTATTATTTTTCTGCCTTTAGAAAACATCAGTTTTGGTGGTATCCTTGACATTTCCCTGAGCTCCATACCACAATCAATACACTTATTTTCGTTTCCCTCTTCTTGTTTAGTTTTGTTTCCCTTTTTAATTTTTATTATTTCCATTTTGCCAAAATATGTGATATTTATTTCTTCTTCCACTCTCATCCCCACTCTATTAGCTTAGTCTTAAATATTCAATTAAGTATATTAAATCATTACCATTAGTTCCTTTAGCCAAGTTTCTTGGCCATAGCTTGTTTGGAAGAAGCCTAGCCTCCAGCAGATTCCTCAAGAAAGGCTCAGAGAACAGCGGTCCTGTGATCTTATGTGATCAAAATTGCGATTCTAGTCTTGACGTTAGACAGCTTCTGGCTGTGTATAAAATCCTCGGTTCACATATTCTTTCCTCATATTTATTGAAATTCCCCCATTGTTACCTTGAGATGTCTGATGCCAGACTAATAGGTTATTTTTATAGTTTTTCCTTGAGGTCCAGAGATTTTTTTTTTAAAGCTTTTAAATTGTAATAGTTTTACCAGGCTAAGTTTTTTTTTTTTTAAACATCTTTATTGGAGTATAATTGCTTTACAATGTTGTATTAGTTTCTGCTTTATAACAAAGTGAATCAGCTATACATATACATATGTCCCCATATCTCTTCCCTCTTGTGTATCCCTCCCTCCCACCCTATCCCACCCCTCTAGGTGGTCACAAAGCACCGAGCTGATCTCCCTGTGCTTTGTGGCTGGTTCCCACTAGCTATCTGTTTTACATTTGGTAGTGTATATATGTCCATGCCACTCTCTCACTTTGTCCCAGCTTACCCTAAAGTTGATCATTCTGGGTCAATTTTTCTCTGGTCCCTGTAGGCTCTGGCAAAATGTAGACTTAGGTCTTCTTTTACTTCTGTAAAATATCCATGAAGTATAGATCTACATATTAGCCATGACCCATTGTTTTGTTTTTCTGGGGGGAGAACCTCTGATTATACGTATGTTGGATTTTGTTTTGTCTGTCCTCCATTTCAACCACTTTTTTTTGACCTTTTTTATGTCTTTCCTTCTTTTATTTTTATTTTCCAAGTTATTCTGACTTTCTTCTATGACTTTTAATAAATTTCTATTTAAATATGTTCTTACTCAGGCAGTCTATAACTTTGCTTTCATTTCTGATCTTACACTATTCTTTTTCTTCCACTTTTGTCCTGAGTACAATAAATTCTCATTTGATTTCTTCTACTTTTTGTTTATTTTTAAAATCTTAATGTCTGCATTTCTGATCTCCTCAAATGCTCATATAAAGGTATTTAAGTTTACTTTGGAGTGTTGCATTAGTTTTATTCGGCACTCTTTTGGGGAGTGCTGGGTTCACCAGCTTAAATTCTTTGATTTCAATTTTCTGTTTATTCTTGCATTTGCTTTATATAGATGATGTCTGCTTAAGTTCATTCAATATTATAATAGTTTGGAGAATATTATAATTTTTATATTTTAAGAGAAACTCCTTTCGTTATATCAAAGTGTAGCTTCTGTGATGGAGTTTTAGGGGGTGGCAGGTGGAAGTGGTGTGGGATCTATTTTATCTTTCAGAGATCCACATTATGCCCACTTGCTTTGTCCTTTCCCCTTCCACAACCCAATATCCAGTAAGTGTCTTTCCTTCCATTTTCAGCCCCTTCTTCCCTGGAAACAATGTCTTTCTGAGTCCCATTTCATTTAACAACATTCCCTTTAGTCAGTGCATTGATCTGATAAGACCTTTTTTAGAATTTTTGCATCTAGGATGGATTTTCTATGTTTAGGGCCATTTGGGATCTTTCTGTGCATTTTCCCCCCATCCTACTAGGTTTCCACAAAGCCTTGCACTACACTCCAGTTGTTAATTTTCTGCCGTAGATAATTTGAAGTTTGCAGTGTTCTCTGAATTTTTGTTATGCAGAAGATGTTTTATTTCTTCTTATTTTTCTGTATGCTATTTTTGAGACTGTGTGGAGAGATTCAGATTCAGGTGGCCTGGAAATGCTAGAATGACATCTGTAAGAAGCTGGGGAAAAGCGCTCCAACCTGGACACTTATGCCCAGTTACACTGCTGTTCAAAGATGAAGGAACAAACATGAGAAGCGACAGACATCCGTGAAGAGGTGAATGATAAAGAGGGGGTGTATTTGCATGACGGGAGGCCTCATGGCAATACTGACAATGAACTGCTGATTCAACCGTGATCGACCCCAAGGACAGTGTGCTGAGGGCCAGCAGCCAGACACACAGGAGTGCGTGCTTTGTGATCCTGTTTATGTGAAATTCTAGAGAGACAAAACCAATGTGGTGACGGAAGGTAAATCAGGGATTGCATGAGGCTGGGTGGATGGTGGCCTGGAAACCAAATGCAAGGGGGCGTGAGAGACTTTGGGGGGCTGTTTATTCTGCTTGTGGGGGTGGTTACATGGATGAGCACTTTTGTCAAAACTCTCAACCGTTCACTTAATATAGGTGAGTCTTATTATGTGCAAATTATACCTTGAAGTTGATTTTTTAAAAAGGAAGAGATGCTTTCAGAAAAACAAAAGCTAAGAGAATGCACTTCTATGAGAAATGCACCCCAAGATACGCCTCAAGGAAAGGGGGTTCTTGAGATTCAGGGAAATTGTCTCAAATGGGAGCCTGGATGTGTGGGGTAGAATGAAAGGCCTCATTCTTGGGCCTTGGTGCCCCCTCCATCCACCGCTGAGGTGAGCCCTCCAGGACTTACATCCTCCATCAGAGCAGGTCCTGGGAAGGGACCCCTCGGGATGAGCACTTCCTCTTGGAACAGCAGACCTGGAGCTGGGGCTCCCGCACCATCTGTCACTATGGCCAACCCAAGCAAGTTTTCGTTGCAATTATGAGACCACTGGGCAGATAGCACTTTACAAATGGACCCATTTTTAACTCACTGTAGGACATTTTGGTGATCAGTTTAAGACAACAGTGATGAGTGAAGGAAGTGCTCCTGAACCCAGCACAGATGTGCTCACACTGTGATGATGCCCAGTGTTAGGGACCAGCAGCCCGATCTCGCAGCTCGGGATTTCTCAGGGAATATTGCAACCGTACATCCTCTTGAAATGTCTATTTGACAAGAATTTTGAAAACTGAGAGATGAATGAAAAGAGAGCTCTCGGGAATGGAACATCTGTGTTACAAAGGCTTGTGGGAGCAGTGATAATAAACACCTGTGAGAATTACAGTTATAGAACAGAATGTTTTCTAAACCTTGACAATAACAATCAAGATAATAACACCAGCACTTACAGAAATGGAAAGAGGCGAAAAGTGAGTGGATAAAATTCTGTGCCTTTTAAATCTCTTCTCCGAGCAAAGTGAGTCAATCATTACTGAGTAAAATGGAAACTTTATCTAAACAAAGGACTAAAGCCTCAATATTTTTCATAAGCTTTTTATTTTTTAAAATCTCAGGGGGATCTTGTAGGAAACAAAATATAAAGAGATATTTACCTAAAAATCAGCAATTTCCTCAGCTTTACCTCTATTCTTTTTTTGGTTTAATTCTGGTAAAGTCAAACTTAATATACTTATTAAACAGTATTTTATATTATGATTCTTTTATAGTAAAATGTTATTCTACCATACGCATAGTTTCTATTCTATCTGTATGTAGGTACAGAGAAGTCTTCATTGATATTAATATAATATTAATAATGGTTAGGATATGGGGATTATTTTTTGGTAGAGTACTCTCCTGCTCCTTTTTTTTTTTTTCGGTACGCGGGCCTCTCACTGTTGTGGCCTCTCCCGTTGCAGAGCACAGGCTCCGGACGCGCAGGCTCAGCGGCCGTGGCTCACGGGCCCAGTCGCTCCGCGGCATGTGGGATCTTCCTGAACCCGTGTCCCCTGCATCGGCAGGCGGACTCTCCACCACTGCGCCACCAGGGAAGCTCTCTCTCCTGCATTTTTATTATTTTATTATTACTTTTATAGTAATAATAATAATAATGGCAACTGTTTGCTTAGTGCTGTTTATGTCCCAGGGGATGGTGTTGGTCTTGGTATCGTTTAACTGCCTTAATCCTCAGCCTTTGAAGCCTGTGAAGTAGACCCCAACCTCACGGATTAGCACATCAAGGAACAGGAAGTTCCTGTCACTTTTCCAAGGTCCCTGGCAGAGTCCGGGGGGTAAGCCTGGGCATACTGGCTCTGGAGCCCCTGTTCCACCCTGCTGGGCTCTGCCCCTCTTAGCAGGTGTAATTTTTCATAAGGCTGTGTACTGATTAGTGGCTGATCAGGAGGCAAAAACTGTACCAGCTACTAAAGGAGGATAACGATACAAAGTTGTCAACTAGGTGACGGCTCAATAGAAGATGCTGAAGTGTTACAGAGGTAGTAACTGCCGAAGCCACTGCTAGAGGAGGATAACGGGAGAGGTGGGGATGGTTAAAACTGGGAACTGAGAAGGTGGTTCCCTCAGAGCTAACCTCAGACCTCGGAGGTGGGTGCTGGCCAGCTGGAGCAGGGGTCCTGGGGGCTGAGACCCAGAGCTGTGAGGAGTGGGTGTGTGCTCAGTGTGACGGGCTGACCCTGCTGGTCTGGAAAAGGCTGCAAACTGGTTTCGTCTATAGGAACCACTTCCCGCGCAGGGAAGACTTCTTGCTAGGGTGACAGTCCCAGGAACCACCCTAGACTGGTAATAGGAAGGAAACAAGAAGCAAACGGGGGAGCGATCCCCTCCTCACGTCTCAGCCCGACGGTCCGTCTCTCTGGCATCTCCTCTTGGCAGAGCCTAACATGGAGCCGGCTGGAGAACCAGGAATGTGGTTGGAAGAGTGGGACCACAGCATCACAAAGCAGGGGATAGGCGAGTGGGCTGCAGCTGGGAGACAGCCACGTGATTGCCAGCGCACAGCCCTTTAGCTGCTGTGAGCCCATACCCACCTGTCACTCGGGCACTTCCATACTGTGCAAGCACAGTCTGTCTCCGCCTAACAGGATCCAGCTGTCCTGCACACAAACAGAGGCACTTTCATCCTCCCCTCCTTGACGAGACCCAAGCCTGTCAGACGGTGCTCGTCTCTGGGAGACAGGTACCCTGTCCATCTGGGCTGATACTCAACACCCCTCAGGATCTGGTTACCTAAAAGCTCCAGTGTAAAGAGACTCTCCCAGGAAACATGTATGGAATAATAAGGGACAGGAGGAGAGAAGAACAGAGAGCTGCAAATGCAGCTCTAAGCCAGGGGATTCTAGCTGACCTCCAACATCATCCTCGGGGATCAGAATGAAGCGTGGCAGGGAAGTTGGGGGTGTGGGAGGTTATCCCAGGTATTTTGCTTTTAGGAAAAAAGGGGAGAAAAAACCCTACAGGCAGAAGTAACCACCCGCTCCCCAACCAGGTGAGTTTCCTAGACGGACGTCAACCTCCATTCACGGGCTGTTACCTGTTAGACAAGGTGCTGAGGGTCCCGTGAGGAGAGGGACAGTTCTGAGAGGAAGGGGAGGGGACACTGGGATATCTCTCCGGATGTGGGGAGACAGGGGGTGGGAGACAGCCGTCAGCAGTGTGGCTCTGTAGAAGGACAGGGTCAAGTCCACAGCCAGCTGAGCAGGGGCCTGAATAAGAACCAGGCAGATCTGAGTCCAGGCTCTGGACCTCGGCAGTGGCCGCTCTTCCTGTTCTCAGAGCTCGGGAGCCTGAAATGAAGGAGATGTGACAGGAGCAAAAGGGGACCTTGGCTCACTGTGGCCACCACCAGCCTGAGCTCCATCGCCTTCAGCCTCTGGAACTTGTCTTCTTCCAGCCTCACTAGTCAGCGAGGGAAGGGGAGGTGAGGACGTCACAGAGAAGAGCACGGGCATTGGATCAGATAGACTTGCTTTCAAGTCGCAACTCACGCACCCAGCTGCGTGATCTGGGACCAGTCATTTCAATTCTCTGAGCCTGGTTTCTTTAATCCTGTCTTGGTTGTGGCTGCTATAACAAAAGTGCCATGGAATTTACTTCTCAGTTCTGGGGACTGGAAGTCTGAAATCAGGGTGACAGTATGGCCGGGGTCTGGTGAGAACCCCCTTCCCAGTTGCAGATGGCTGGTTTCTCCTGTGTCCTCATGTGGTGGATGGAGAGAGGTCCAGAGGGCTCTATGGGGTCTCTTATAAGGGTACTAATCCCTTCATGGGGGCCCCACCCTCACGACCTATCACTTCCCAAAAGCCCTGTCTCCTAACACCATCACTGTGGTTAGGACTTCAACATAGGGATTTGGGGGGGCACAAGCATTCAGTCCTCAACAAATACCCACTGTTCAGGGTTCTTCTGTTGATCAGCACTGCCGTGCACTGGCCTGGTGCCTGGCTCTAGGGGGGTGGACGGGTAGTTCTGTTACTGGCAGAGTCACAATGGTGGCTTGTTATTGGGTGTCACCAGTACCTCCGTTGGGTAACCTGGAGTCCATCAGACTATTTGCAGGAAGGGGTCCCGAGAGCCATGGGCACCCAGTGCTGTCTTGTCCGTGGAGCCACAGGCTGACGGACGCTGCACGCAGGACCAGGGTTGATGAACAGGGTGGTTGTCAGCTGACACTCCCCCCGTGGCTCTAGCTGGTGAGCTGGGATCTCAGACACTGTTCTTCATGTCAAAACACTGCAACACGGACACGCAACAGAAAATGGAGTCCAATCCAGGAGGGTTGGAGGAAGCGGAGGGCTGGGAGCCGGGTCAAGGGGCCGTCCCGCCTTCTGCACCCCACGTGCACTGTTTTGCCAATCCTGCACCTCCCATCTTCCCTCCTGCTGGGCTGCCCCTCCTTCTTGGGACGTGACCCCATTTCCAGGCTCAGTCAAGCAAATTGCCCCAACCCTGCCCTCAGCTCGGTTCTTGCCTCAGCACTTGCTCTGCCCTCTCCCGTCTCTGACAGTTGAAACCACACTGTCCATCAAACTGTCTAACACGCCTCCTTCAGGAAGTCTTCCCAGATTGACCTGCTTCCCTTTCACCTTTCTCTGCTCAGAACATGGCTCTGGTGCACTGCCTTCACATGCATTCATTTCTGTGATGCTTTGCCCGGGCCTTCCTGCTTTTATTTACTTTTGTCTTTTAGGTTTATCTGCCTGGACTGGTGACTCTGAGGTTTGGGGACCCTCACACGGTATTTATTTTTCCCAAATAATGGGGATGCAAACAATGGGGGTGCTATTTGGGGAAAGCCCCTTTATTAAAGTTAAATGTACTGACATTTTCCTCACCTGCAGACACAACTTACCGAGCATAAAATCAGCAAGGATGCTCCCAGAGGCATCCCAGTGTCTGGAACGAATTACCCGGAGCCTCTGGGTGGCCATAATTGTCATTAGTAACACAGGGATTGATGCTGCTGAAGTCATTACCGTTGCAACTGCGGAGAACGTTCTGTCAAAGCAGCAGAACAAACTCGGCGCTTCTTCCTTCCCTTGCAAAGGACTGTTTGGGTTTTGAATGCATCCTGCCTGCTGGCACGACCATGGTTATTTCACAAAGCCAGAAAGAAGAGTTTTTTTGACGTGCACTAGTTACCACCAAGCGATGCTCACCGTCTGATTCTTCAGTAGCCGGAAGATCCAAGCCACAGTGTGTCCCGTTGCCATGGGCACAGCTGTCCCAGGGAGAACTAC
Source organism: Neophocaena asiaeorientalis asiaeorientalis (assembly GCF_003031525.2). Classification (NCBI taxonomy): domain Eukaryota; kingdom Metazoa; phylum Chordata; class Mammalia; order Artiodactyla; family Phocoenidae; genus Neophocaena; species Neophocaena asiaeorientalis. The sequence continues at coordinate 303,939 of NW_020173770.1, read as the reverse complement.
CCAGTTCCCGTGTTAATGGGATATCCGTGACTTGCTAAGTATGACTCCTCCCTTCATCCTGCATATAAGACGTGATCTCCTGAGCAAAGTAGCCAGTTTTTCCCGGCAAGGAGACAAGAGCTGCATACCCTTCCAGGCTTAGGGTGGCACACGGGGTCCACAGACAGGAATAGCATCCATCACTCTAGGATGACCAGTGAGGTGCTTTATGTTCTGCTGCGATGCCTCTGTAAGTGAAGTGTGTGGTTTTATCATTCAGACCTAGTCACTGTCACCCAGAACTAGTTATAAAATGAAGACCTCAACCAGAATGGAATTCGAGTTTCCCAATCTCATTTCTAGTTGCCATTGTTTTCGAAGCCGAAAACCTCAGGCTTTGTGGACCAGAGCAAAAAGAGCCTTGGAATAAACACCCCTTACTACAAACACTGCTTCTAGGTGTGCAGGCTGTAACACAGGCGCTGCTGTGTTTATTCTTGGCGGTGGTAACTTGACCCAGCAGTGCATAGAGGATCAATACTCTTTTTAAAAAAAAATTTTTTTAACATCTTTATTGGAGTATAATTGCTTTACAATCAGGATCAATACTCTTTATTCCAGTATTTAAGTAGTTGGAACATGAGGGACAGCACTGACCTCGTTATATACGACTGAGCAGGCCAGACGCTGAGAGATGGGCCACAGTTACTCCTCTGTGTGCACGGGTGAAGGTACAGCTGAATTCAACATTCAGCCGATTGGGAGCCTGGTGATAATGGCCCCGAGAGGGTCCATTGGCTCTGCCTCCAAGGGTCATGAAAATTGACAGTGGTCAGACCAAGGCAGGCCAACAGTCCTTATCTATTTTGGCTTTCATCTCCTCTGAGCCAGATAAGCTATTCCTGGGGCTACCCAGCTGCCTGCCCTGCCAGCCCTCAGTCCTGGTCTTAGAGGGCTCTTCTTGGGCGCTTTGAGGTTTCAACAGGTCACAGTCATATAGATGCACGCCTAATGCCATTGCAATAAAACTCACATCTACTGAAACGTCTGGAGGTCATGGATAGCCAGGCAGGGAAACCCTAAGCTTGAGGGCTGTGCGGGGTTATGTGCCTACCTGGATGGATGGGGAGAGTTGTGGTGAATGGAGCGATGTGTTGGAATTCTGGCTGAGCCGGGAGAGAGAAGGTGTGGGTTCTGGTTCTGGCTGTGCTATTGGCTGTTCCTGGACAAGTGAATGATCTCTCTGCGCCTCTGTTTTTGCAAAACCTGAGTCGGTTTTCTTGCCTGTGTAGACTGCTACCATCCGCACTTTCTGAGCCTTGCCCTGGAGAGGTTCTGCCTTCACGTTCAGCATCTTTCCTGCATGTCTCTTGTCCCTCTGCCACAGCCCCTGGCAGAGCACAGCCCCGTGGACCCCAGGGGACATGTCCCATGAGTGAAAAATGAACTCTGTCTTTTCAAACCGTTGACTGCTCCAAGTGTCACTGCCGTACCACCAGGACCGTCCTGACGGATACTCCTCTCCTTCCGAGTAAGGAGGTGAGTTCTGAGCACCAGAAAACGTCGGTAATGGATCATCTGAAATCATGGCATTTGGGATCCAACCTGTAATTACAGAGACTTGCACTTTCTCATCTGTTAACAACAAAAAAAGGGAAAGTAATTATGTGATTTGCAGAGGTAATAAAATTCAAAAGAAACAAAAGTGATACCCATTTTTTCAATGTTTGGGTGAAATGAAATGTGTTTGTGTCTTTTTTTCACTGTGAATGGAAATTAAACGGGAAGACCAGAAGGTTTACATGGAGGAATAAACAGATTCCTACTGAGAGACAAGAAGTAATCATCGCCGTTGTAATTATGCGAAGGATAAAGAAGCTTTCTACCAAGTAGGATGGGAAAGCATTCTCATTTATACAAGAACAAAGAGCCTAGAGGGGCCTGGGAAGGGGGAGATCGCTTCTCATCATCGAATGAAATAGATTAAGCAAGGACGGGACCTTTGTCAAGGGCCCGGGTGAACGACCTGGGAGGCCTGGGAGCCAGGACCACTGGCCGGGGCTGGTGTGTGGGGGGCTGGAGAGACCAGACAGCTCGAGACACAGGATGAGGTGCCCAAGAAGGTGGGACAGTGGAAATGTGCAGCTCCCCACATGGGTCCTGGGGATCCACCTGGGGATGGATTGTTTGCTTCAGGCTGTCAGGTCCTGCAAAAGTGGCAGGTAGGGAGGAACCTGGTCTAGGAGAAGGACTCAGACTCATGGATTCGGGATGGAGACCCAGTCTCTGGCATTGGGATTCATGTGGGTGGATACTCCAGGAGAACAAGGCAAGGCCAGTGCCTGGGCCTGGTCAGGGAGAAGACCCCAGTTTAGGGGGCCAGCCGTCGGCTGGGTTCTCCTAGGGAACCTGCTCCAGCACCTGGGACAGGCAGGTGGAGCCCCAGGCATCCCAAGGGCAGTGAGAAGGCTGGTGAGAAGCAGCTTCTGGGTTCTTCTACTCACGAAGGGCAGGCCTTTCTCAGCCCTATTTCCCTTGCCTGCGAAAGGCAGGAGCTGGAGGGTTGCTGTAGCACTTGAATGCCGTAGTGCGTGTTACTCAATAACTATTGGTTATAATTATTCAGTCATCCTCATGCTTTGACTTTGGCCTTTGCCCTGAAAACCGAGACCAAGAGTTATGGCAGAAGGCACTCGGAACGCCCTGTCAAAACAAACACTTATCAAGCCTTTTTAGAAGAAGCTTTGATCATATATGGACTATATGTAAGCACATTCCTGAATTTTCATGTAATACAGACATTCGGCCCTTCCTACCCCAGCACAAGGCATCCAATCGAATCCTGAAAGCAACAAATCTTGCAAAGGAGACATTCTGGGTTCAAACCCATATTCGGCCACTCGCTAGCTGGGTGACTTTGGGCAAGTCACCTCACATCCCTACACTTTGCTGTCCTCGATTTTGTAATGGGGCTAAAGGTCCCCCCTTCCCTGCACCCCACGGATTCAGTGGGCTGAGGGCACGAGAGGGTCATCTGTTCCCTTTCATTCCCAACTTGCCATAAAGTAAAAATCTTTGGTGCAAAATAAAGAGCTGTCCCAGTTTTCTGTTGTTTTAAGTTAAAAAGCGACAGTAGAGATGGTGAAGCAATGAGCTGGAGCCCCTTCGCGGGGCCCGTCGGTCACACGAGACTCAAACCCCTCTCATCGCCTCCTGAGCGTGAGACCCGCCAGCTACGTCACCTCTCGCCCCTCAGCTTTTTCCAACTATAAAAAAATGTAGATTGTGAGGGCGCCCACCTGCTGGAGGGGTGAGATGTTACATTGAATAATTCATGCTACAACCTAATACAGAGCGAGTGTCCAGTAAATTACTATTACTGTTCCTAGCATCACCCTGACCCCACCCTGACCCCCAAACACCGTTTTCCAGGAAGACGTGCCAATGTCTCCAGAGCAGCAGTAAGGCCGTGAGCGCTCAGGCTCTTGGCGGGGCTCGTTCTAAATGATCAGGCTCCCTGATTGATGGTGCCCTCTGCGTGCTTGCTCAAGATGGGCCTTCAAATGACTCCGTTTGGTTTCAGGAACCCAAACGTGGTAATAAGCACACGTCAATTCCACCAGCCCTGAGGTTGACCCTCCAGAAAGGTAGGTGATCAAATGCTATTTTAAAATTAGCCAGCTGATGGTATTTCTGTGCTGGTGTGTGCTTGAAACGTCAGGATTAACACAATCGTGGGGAATCGTTGCGAGGCTCAATGTCAGGGATGTAAATCCGGGAGGAGCTGAAACGTGAGAGGAGCCATGAGCATCCTTGGTCAGCAGCGCCTGGGCGCGCGGCCATCGGCAGTCCATGAGCTTTGGTGGAGAACGCTGCAGTGTGAACCACGCTCTGACCCGGGTCGGGGGAGATGTGGGCCGGTGGTGCTGGCGATCTGCACTCAGGGCAGCCCCAGGCTCCCAGCGCCTTGCACACAGGGGCCCGTCGCGGGGAGAAGCCAGTGCAGGAGAGGTGCGCGAAGTATCACGGAGAGATTTACACGCGTTCCTTGGACAGAGGGCATGACAGCCCCTCGGAATGCAATCGTAAATCTCTATTTGATGATAGTGATCATAACACAGCTTTATTCCAGTTATTCCAAGTACTGTATTTAGCTAATGTGAGCTGCCACAGTAAACACACAACGAAACCTGCAGCTAAGAACAGAAATCCAGTGCAAAGGGATAGATTTCCCTTGGTTCAGATCCTGGGTCCTTACCCATATTTTCAGTTTTTACTGCTCAGAATAAGGATTTAGGAAAGAACTTTCCAACATGCCATGTTTCTGTGCTAAGGGAAGGGAGATGTGACCTTCCGGATGTCTGCAAGAGAGAATCAGGGGTGCTGGCTCCCATGGCCCACGCTGGTCCCCATCAGGGCACCCCGTGGGGCGGTCGAGCCACGGGGCACCCAGGACAGAGCATAGCGCCCAGGCTAGAAGGAGTGGTGCTGGGCTGTCTCCATGTCAACATCCAGGGTTCATAAGGTGACAGCAAACACCTCCTGAGGTGTATTTCTTTCATGCATTTAATGCATTTTGAAGGGAACATTAAGATGATTCCCCACAGTTTGGTGGGAGGTATCTGTAGATTCTTTTTAAGAGGACTGTGTTAGACACCACTCTGCCCTGTAGGGTCTCCCTCAGAAATGTCGATTAATCTGTCCCTACCTATCCACCCCCTGACAACCCCTCACCAGGCCCACTGTTCCGGGGTGGTCCAGCAGGCTCCCACCCGCTCCGACTCTCCTGGAGGTGGAGGCTACTGTTGGCTCTTTAAGACAGAATTCCCCATGGTGGGGGCACAGCTCGGCGTCCTTGCCACCAGGAGACATAGCTTTACCAGCCTTCACTGTCTGCACCCAGAATGTCCATGTTGGCACCGTGTGCCCGGCTGCCCTGGCTGCACCATTTACTCAGAGGGTGACCTCCCCTCCCACCTTTGTGTGTCTGGAAAACATCCATCTCCCGCCCTTGATCCAGCTCGATGGCTCTGGGGTCCCCTCCTCCCCTCTCCAGGACCAGGCTCCAGGCAGCAGGCTTAGGCTGTGATGTGACGAGTTCCCTCACTTTGATGAGGGTCCCAGCACCTGTGCCCCACCCCAGTCCCATCCTGCACCGTCGGGAATCCCGCAGGGGCTAGTGCGGCAACTCAGCTGCCTCCCAGTGAGAGTCCTTATCCCCGACTCACGTCTGTCACTGCATGATTCTTGGGCATGTGGTGTCTGTTCTCGGCAAAGTTTCCCACTCGGGCAGGACTACGTTTGCTGAGTCCTCTGTGACAGCCGGCCACTTGGGAAGGGTGGTGCAGTCCTGTTGCGGAGAGAGATAGCAGGAGCCACGAAGGGATAGGGGCCCAGTGTGAAGTGTTATCTTAAGTAAATAATTGGGCTTCATCTGTAATCGTGAGAATCAGGAGCAACACAAACATCCGGCAAGTGACAGTGAAGAACGTGATGGCCCAGCCACAGGACGATGCAGGGTGGACCCAGACAAGATGGAGCTGGCAGGGCTCGAGGGAACGGACGCATCCTCGAGATGCCTCATTAAGTGACCGATGGGCACTTGCGTGCCCTGCTGCTATAAGAGCAAATCTGCGTGTAATAAACTAGGAAAGAATAATCCGCCTGCCGATGCAGGGGACACGGGTTCGAGCCCTGGTCTGGGAAGATCCCACATAACGCGGAGCAACTGGGCCCGTGAGCCACAATTACTGAGCCTGCGCGTCTGCAGCCTGTGCTCCGCAACGAGAGAGGCCGCGATAGTGAGAGGCCCGCGCACCGCGATGAAGAGTGGCCCCCGCTCGCCGCAACTAGAGAAACCCCTCGCACAGAAACGAAGACCCAACACAGCCAAAAATAAATTAATTAATAAACTCCTACCCCAACATCTGAAAAAAAAAAAAAAATTACGATGTAGGAAAGGATGAGAGGCTTATGCCAGAAGGTTAACCATTTTGGCTGTCTGATGAAGCATGGGGTAGTTTGCTGTCTACTTTTTATGGTATGGTTAGATGAGTTTCTAAAGAATGAATTATTAATTTCAAAAAAATTAATAATAAAACAAAAAATCAATTTAGAAATGGGCAAAGGACCTAAACAGACATTTTCCCAAAGACACGCAGATGGCCAACAGGCACATGAAAACAGGCTTAACGTCACTAAATATCAGGCTGATGCAAACCAAAACCACGATGAGATAATATCACCTCACACCTGTCGGAACGGCCATCATCAAAAAGACAACAATAACAAGTGTTGGCGACGACGTGGAGAAAAAGGGGAAATTGGTGCAGCCGCTGGGGAAGAGAGTAGGAAGGTTCCTCAAAATATAGAAAAGAGAACTACCATATGCTCCAGCAATTCCACTTCTGGGTATTTATCTGAAGAAAGTGGAAGCGGTAACTCAAAATGATATATACGCTCCCATTTTCATCGCAGCCTTATTTACAAAAACCAAGATACGGCAGCAATCTAAGTGTCCACTGATGGTTGAGTGGATAACAAAGATGTGGCATATGTATACAATGGAATATTACTGAACCATAAAAACCAAGGAAATCTTGTCATTTATAACATGAGCGGACCTTGAGGGCATTATGCGAAGTGAAGCAAGTCGGACAGGGGAAGACAAATACCACTTATATGTGGAATCTGAAAAAAAGTAAAACAAAAAACTCAGGCTCATAGACACAGAGAACAGACTGGTGGCTGCCAGAGGTGGGGGAAATGGGTGAAGGGGTGAAAAGCCTCAAACTTCCAGCTAGAAACTAAATAAGCCACAGAATAAGCCACTATACTGCATGGCGACTGTAGCCAACAATATCGTATCGCGTATCTGCCAGGTGCTAAGAGGGTAAATCTTAAAAGTTCTCATTACAAGAAAAAGAATCTACAGCCGTGTGTGGAGATGAAGGGGGAGATGAAGGGCACTGGGATTCTTGCAGTGGTCATCTTCCAACACATACACACATCACATCAGCATGCCACCCCCCCAAAACTAATAGAATCTATGTCACTTATACCTCAATGTGCCGCATGCCAGATGATCACATAAAATTCTCCATCACAGGGGTACCCGCAGTAGCAGGAGAAATGCCTCCTAACAGCCCACAAATCCTTCTTTTCTCAAGCTTTGGTAAAATCGTCCAACGTAAGGCTTAATTCATATCACTGATAAACATACCTAAACTCACTGATGAATACAGCTAAACTCTGGAGGAAGGTCAACACCTAAACGTCATGGAGGAGCTAGCTGCCATCCAGAATGTTCTAGGCCATTGTCTAATCCCAGCTGGTTTCCCCTGAGTGGTGTTGACACACTGGGACACATTCAGAATCTTTTTCTTTAAGTACAATGTTTTTTTGTTTTCATTTTCTGGGGTTTTTTTCCCACCTGAACCTCTTGTCCATGTTTAATTTCAGTTGCCAAAGAAGAAAGCTAAGAGTTCTTCTCTGCTCGTTTCCTGTTTTGTTTTTTTTTTTTGCGGTACGCGGGCCTCTCACTGCTGTGGCCTCTCCCGTTGCAGAGCACAGGCTCCGGACGCGCAGGCTCAGCGGCCATGGCTCACGGGCCCAGCCGCTCCACGGCACGTGGGATCTTCCCGGACCGGGGCACGAACCCGTGTCCGCTGCATCGGCAGGCGGACTCTCAACCACTGCGCCACCAGGGAAGCCCTCGTTTCCTGTTTTAAAGTCTTTGTAAAGGGTGTCCTGGGTACGAAAGGCAGTGACAGGCTGGGGCTCTCTGCCCATTCACTGTCATTTCTGTTTCTGTTCCCTTTGCTGGATCCCTTTAAATTACTTTCCTAAATTAATGAATTAATGGCAATACCCTCCTGCAGCTACTAATAAGAAAGCCTGCAGCCGTCTTCTGTCTTTCTCGCTCAATTAGTTCTCACATTCGATCAGCAACCTCCTCTGGCTACTTTTACTCCCTGGACGCACCTAAACCTCATCCTCTCCCAGCCTGTCTGCTCCCCACCTGCTGGCATCACCCCTAAGCCAGCTCACTTGTTTATTGCAACAGCCTTTAATCGGTCTCCTCACCTCCAGCCTCTCTGGCTCCAATCCATTTTCTGTGCTTTACTTAGTACGTCGTAAAGAAATGTCGTTTCACTCCCCAATTTGCCAACTGGCAGTTCCTCTTCTGCCACAGGATAAAGATCAGTTTTCTCCAGAAGACACGTAAGGACCCTTTGTACCCGACTCCAGCTTGCGTTTCCAGTTTTGTCTCTTGCTTCCAGGAGACAGCTGGCCCCTGTTTTGTAGCCACATGTATCGCCTGACTCTTCTGCGGGGACATATCCCTCTGTCGTCTTTTTTTTTCTTTAAATAAAACGGTATTTGTAATTGAATTGTTGGAAATATCTTTTTCACTCCTAATTTTGAAACAATGATAGTACAATTAGTTGCAAGGAAATGTCAAACCCTGATTCAGTCATAGTTTTTGAACAATAACCCGTAGGAGAGCAGCTGTCTTGACTGAAGCAGGAGGATGGCCTCTGCCTCTGGCCAGAGAGTCCCTGACATTACGGCAGTGAGAACACCAGATCTTTAACAAACGACCAAATGAGGAATTTTATACACTGTTCCGTCTAAAATCCACAGTTGTTTTGTAAACCATTAACGAAACAACAGAGGGTAAAGTGTGGGAGAGGGGAAGTACCTCTTAGAATCAAGGACATACCCAAGTTACTGGTGAATGAATATCCTCACAGTTACCAGCCTGTGACATCACATGCACTCAAACACACTCATCCATGGTTCTCTCTGCCTGGAGTCTTTTGCACCTGCCTCAGGCCTGGAAACTGTTGGTTCATCCATCAAGACTCAGCTCAGCTGGTACTTATTCCAGGAACCCTTCCCAGAAATCCCCAGAGGAACTTGGTTGTCTCGCCCTTAACTGGGCATCTTTCCCACCAGGCTCCGAGCTCCCCGGAGATGGGCTCACCTTCCTCATGTTTCCTCCCATTTCTGTGACTGAGCCTGGCACACAGTATCAGCCACTCAGTCACGTTTACATAGATGTAATACGAACACACACATTCTCCGTGGGGAGAAAACAGGATTCAATACCAGGAACACCTGTTTCTCAAGGGATTATTCTCATTCTTCACAGGTGAAAAGTCACTCCTGGGCGTATACCCTGAGGAAACCGTAATTCAAAAAGAGACACGTACCCCAATGTGCATTGCAGCTCTGTTTACAACAGCCAGGACATGGAAGCAGCCTAAGCGTCCGTCGACAGACGAATGGATAAAGAAGACGTGGCACATATATACGATGGACTATTACTCAGCCATAAAAGGAAACGAAACTGAGTTATTTGTAGTGAGGTGAATGGACCTAGAGTCTGTCCTACAGAGTGAAGTCAGTCAGAAAGAGAAAAACAAATACCGTATGCTAACACATATATGGAACCTAAAAAAAAAGGTACTGATGAACCTAGTTGCAGGGCAGGAATAAAGAGGCAGACACAGAGGACATGGGGTGGGAGGGTGAAGCTGGGGTGAAGTGATAGTAGCATCGACATACATACACTACCAAATGTAAAATAGTTGGCTGGTGGGATGCAGCCGCATAGCATAGCGAGATCAGCTCGGTGCTTTGCGAGGACCTGGAGGGGTGGGATAGGGAGGGTGGGAGGGAGGCTCAAGAGGGAGGGGATATGGGGACGTGTGTGTGCATATGGCTGATCTGCTTTGTTGTGAAACAGAAGCCAACATGGTATTGTGAAGGAATTATACTCCAATAAAGATCTATTAAAAAAAAAAGTCCTTGGAAACCAATGTTAGTGAAGCCGTTACTCAGATGTCCTCATTGGGAAGATGTGACTTACAAGTTTGGGCTGAAATAAAATTAAATTAGAAAAAAGTAGCCGTGCCAACTGTGACGTGGACAAACATGGCAAATGTACTCCCATTTCGTAAAATAAAAATATCTTATCACTCGAGAGGTGTCGCCTGCATCAGCACGTGGGCTACGCCAAGGTGATGCTCATTGCAGAATTCCCAATCGGTACTCACGGTTCTAGAAGGAGGGGTAGCACCCTGCCATCGAGACGTTTCTGGGACTAGTGTCCTATTTGAAGAAGCAAATTGTGATAAGGAAGGAACATAGGCAAGCTTTCCATTTTCCAAGTTATTTACATGATCATTCATTCAGCAAATAGCGACATTTATTCAGCATGGAATACGCATGAGGTGTGCTTCCTGGGGCTGGAGGCGAGGAGAAAGACAAAGATGAAGCATACACATCTCTGTTGTTAAGGAGATTATCTGGGCTCTATAGCAGATGTTTAGCACAGTGGAATATCGATTTCCAAATATTTCGATATTGTGTAGTCTAGTGAAGAATCGTTTCTGTTTAACATTTGGGACTATCCAGGAGCCACTTTAATTTCAATACTGGTTTTTATTTTTCCTAAAAAGTAAAATCAGTGGACCTAATTTAATATATCGAGAGTCGCCCGGAATGAGTCACCATGACAGACTCTTCCAGGGACGTTTATTCGGGACTTTGCTATGGACTGCTTGAGAGCCACAGACAAGAGACAGGGGAGCAGATGACAAGAGACAAAAAACTGAAAATGCCCAGGGCTCTGCTAGACGGTTTCTGATAATGTGAGAACATAAAGGAATGTCATTTGGGATCTTCTTACATTTCAAACTCGTGCCAAAACCCAGAAAGTCACCTTGACTTTTCTTGCTTGTCCGGGCATCTCGCTGCTTGGTTCCGAAGTACTGTCCAGTGATACCTTGTAACCCTGAGACCCATCCTCTGGCCTCCATCCTTAATCCTTCTAGCCTGAAAAATAAAATAGTCTTTTTCTGTTCAGACTATTTCAGCGGTTTCCCAATGGGCCTGATTTGCTGTCCTATCACCAGAGTTATCTTTTAAAAATGAGAATCTAGTCCTTTGTTCTTCTACTTAAACCCTTGTAATGATTCTTCAGTGTCTACAGGATAAAACTAAATCCTGAATGTGACAGAAGATGCTTCATGGCATCTTCCGGGATTATTTTCTGTACCTCCTCAGACTCGTCCCTTGTCTGTGCCCCGGCATGTTGAGCCACTGTGTCCCGAGTGAGCCATGTCCTCTACAAGTTCCTCCTTTTGCTCCTGCTGGCCCCCTCCCTTCCCCGTGTGGCCTGCGGGGCTTGCATCAGAGCTCTGGTCAGGCATCTCCCAGGCGGGCCGTTCCCTGACTCTTCCTCAGAGGTCTGGTTCTCGGGTCTGGAGGGACTGACTGCCAAGCACCTAAGCCCTCACACTTGTGACCTCTCTCTCTTGTTTCTCCATCCTAGGGTGGAAACCGCTTCCTGGAGATATAGTTACCATTGTATGACACTCTATGATACTTCCTGTTTGCCTTTTTGGTTCTCTACTACCTGCGTCAAAAGTCTCCATGTTGGATTCTCTCTGGTGCGATATCTGTTTACTGACTGGACCTTGGCTGATGTAAAAATTATCACCAGAAATGGTCTCAGGAAACAGACACTCAAAATGGTATTTGGAGATTCCATTGGTCATGCCATTAGATTTGAAGGCAGGGCTGAGTTCCATGCAAATGGGAATTAGGACACTGTCTCCAAAGCACTGACATCATCATTATTCAAATTACCACCTGCGATGGATGGATATGGAGTGATTACTAAAAAAAAAAAAAAAAAGAGTGACTTGGGGGACTCCTGTGGCGTTCCTGGTGACCATAGGATGGTGGGATTCGCTGACTGCTCCTTGGTGCCATGAAATGCTTCTAGAAAGAATTTGACAAACTCAAGTTTTGAAACTCTCAGGTCAGGTCATGGTCAGAGGAAAGCAGGACTTCCATGGTAACCATAAAAGGAGCTCTTAACCCCTCATGGTTGCAGGGTTCACCTCCCTGACAACCAGACACAGCATGAACTGTGCAGGTTGCAGAATAACAAGGTGGGTTGAATTCACAGCCTCACATGCTCTGAAGTAACCTCATCTTGGAAAGTCACCTTGCAAGGGGTTACCTATTCCATGAAGACCCACCACACATGTTGTCCCCAGACATGTAACTAGGCTCAGATCTCAGCACATGCCTGGGTGGAAGTACAAAGTCTGACTCGGGAAGAAGTAGCTTATCCTCTACAAGAAAGTTTTTAAAAGTTTGTTAGTTTATATTGCAGAAACCTAAGTTATATGTGTGGAAATGGATTCTAAGATATTAGACCCAGAAGGATGGAATATGACCCTGGGATCGGCCAAAGCAATTAACACGCGTGAGCTTCCCAGAGAGCCTGGGTGCGGTGAGTCAGTTGGTGTGGTTGGTTGGAGATGCCTCTAATGGTCGATCCACGTTATTGGCAGAAACTTGAACCAACGGTGGCCTGCACTCAATGGAGTTGGGATGTTAGAACTCTCCTGGTATAACATAGTACATATATACATGGATCCAAAGTTTTAGAGGGTACCAATGTTGGAAGGGATTTATTCTGCACAGCCATACATCCAGACTAAGACCCGCAAGACAGCGCTTTGCTAAAAAAACATTGAGAAATACCTTAGCGAGGGTAGCAGCGTGAGCCTTGGAGGCTGCCCTTGGAGGCGAGGAATGACGGAGGGAGGAACGACCAGGTTCCCTGCTTCACTGGAGGGTGGCGGGGACTGAGCTTCAGAGAACAGTGAGCTAAGCTTAGAAACAAGTGGCTGCCTTTGCCATGACGAGCATCAGAGACAAGTGGTGATCAGAGTGTTTCCCTGACAGGGAGTCTTGGCAGAGTGTCAGGGGTGATGGTGGTCCTGGGAATGAAATAGACAAGCCACTCACCAAAACGTTACCCGGTCTACATACACCCACGTAACAAGAACAGCAGGCTGATGGCCAGAAACCAAATAGAGTCCATATGTAGTGAAGTCCACCTCCTCACCCATTTTCTGGAACCGAACGAGATCACAGATGTGACAGCCTTGGGTCAAGGGTGTTGGGTACACCTGAGGAGGGGTCCTGAGACACTGCCACACACTTCAGGGAAGTCTTCCACAGAGCTTGTCCTATATGGACCTGTCGTCATGTACCAGGGGGACTGGTTCTGGGGAAAAGAAAATGCCCAGTTATCTCAGGAGTTTCTAGACAACGTATAAGAATTTATACCTTTCCTAGAGTCCCCTCGCCCACCAGAAAAGCCCCAGAAGCACCCTGTGACCCAGCATCCACAGTATGGCTGAAGGTGGTCAGGTGCTAAGTAGTGTTTTGGCTCAATTTTGAATCATTGTGGATTTGTACACCCACCTGGGGCAATTTTCTCAGGTTCTAGAAGTTTTAACTGGAATGGACATAGTTGACAATGACAGAATCCCCATGCAATCCCCTGACCCCGGAAGTGAGGGCTGCCGTGACCCTGAAAGATCTCCTACCCACCAGAATATTAAACAAAGACAACACAACATCCTTGGAGAAATGACAGATTAGATCCATCACTGAAGACTTGAAAGATTCAGAACATGTACAACAGCATTTCACATGATTGAGCCATCTGCCCTTATGTGTACAGAAGGTGGAAGGGTCTTGGAGAATAGCCCTGGATGATGATAAATTGGGTCAGCTGGTGGCTCTAATTGCAGCTGCTGTTCCAGACGTGCTCTCTGTACTGGAGAAAACCAACACAGGTGCCGGAATGTGGTTTTTAGCTATTGTTGGCAATTGTCTTTTTCTCCAAACCAATTTGCACTAGCAGGTTCCCTTTAACCTGAAAGGGGCAACCACACAACTCAACAGTCCTGTCCCCAGGCCGTGTACCCCATCTCTCCTGTTCTCTGCCGTGAAATGGTCCCCAGCACCCTGATTATCTGAAATTCCAAGGAAGATCACAGTGGTTTACCACATGGGTAAAGTTATGCTCGTGAGACCTGGTGAGCGGGAAGTAGCAGATACTTTAGGAGCCCTAGGAAGATGAAGGTAAGCCAGAGGGTGAGAGAAAACCCCATGAAGATGTGGTGGTCCATCACATCGTGAAGTTTCTGGAGCTCCGGAACTTGCTACGAGAGCCGCCAACGTGAAGGATATGGTGCTGACTTTCCGCTCAGAAGGAAGCACGATGCCAAGGAGGCTGTTTTGGATTTCAGAGGCAGCATGCATCATGTACAGAGGGGACGGGTCCTGCACACACCTCACACTCTAATCCGTTTACTGAACCGCCCGTGAGATCGCCAGGTGTGGGTGGGGCCAGAGCACTGAAGTGCTTCAGAGGGAGGCCCGGCTGTGGAGTGGGCGGATCTACTGGAAACAGGGGTACTGGGGTGCCTGTAGCAAATAGGGACGCTCTCTGGAGCCTCTGCCATGCACGGGCTGGAGGTCAGAGCCTGGCCTCTTGGGCAGCCCTGTTCCATTTTAACTCCTGTCAGAATCACCTGGAGGCTTGTTCAGACACAGACCGCTGGGCTGCACCCCTGGGCTTCTGATTCAGGCATTGGGATGAGGACCTCTTAGGGCTGTTATCCAGCTGACCACACCTACCCTGAGCTCTGGGTGGAGTGATGGGAAGAGGGAACGCAGGTGGCTTCTAAAACTTAGAAAAAGCAAGGAGACAGACTCTTTCCAGAATCTTCCAGAGGAAAGCAGCCTTGCCCACACCTTGATTTTAGACTCTTGGCCTCTGGAACCGTAAGAGAAAATGTGTGCTGTTCTCAGCCATCATGTGTGTGGCACCTTGTTACAGCTGCCACAGGAGACTCACGCAGATGGAGCGTGCAGGTGTGACCCAGGTGACTCTTGGGACTCTGTGTCCCCTCATTTTGGGACCAGAATAAGAGCATCGTGTTTTGCGTAAAGTGAGAGGAACAGCTCCGTGTCGTGTGTACCGTGCGGAGGCGTGGACGTACGGGGAAGGGAAAGGATGCTGGGCGGGGGGGAGGGTGGGCTGTGCTGTTAGGAATTCACGGTCTCAGCTGCAGAGGCACTTCTAGGCTGCGCTTTGTGAAGCTGGGGCTGCGCCTCTGCAGATCGAATTTCTGCTTTGCCCGCTGTTCCTGGTGGGCCGTTCAAAGGGGGCGAGAAGGAGACAGGGTGCCCTCCTTCCCATTTTGCTCCCTGTTGCTCAGCCGCGGCCCTCCTTGCAAGCAGCAGTAGCAGCTCATTTCGGTGCCGCGGTTGGCTCTGCTTTGCTTTTATTTTTTGCTCGCTCCCCCAAACCATCCTCCTTGCTCAGGGCTCCCCCAAACCATCCTCCTTGCTCAGGGCTCCCAGCCACAGCTGACTAGCGTTTCCTTATTAGTTGCCCGAGTCTCGGAAAACTGGGGTCCCTTCCCCGAGCTCCTGGGATGTCAGCACCAGCCGCGCAGTGACCCTCCTCTGTAGAGGTCTCCGTGATTCCCAATGTGAACGATCCCAGCATCTTCCCTTCGCCCCCACGGCTCCAGCTGCCTCTTTAACTCCCTGCCTCTGTGACATCTCGGTTTCCTTTTTGCTTTTCTCAGTTTT
Source organism: Neophocaena asiaeorientalis asiaeorientalis (assembly GCF_003031525.2). NCBI lineage: Eukaryota > Metazoa > Chordata > Mammalia > Artiodactyla > Phocoenidae > Neophocaena > Neophocaena asiaeorientalis. Next base: position 288,474 of record NW_020173770.1, on the reverse strand, counting down.
TCGATATCTAGCTTAAAATTATTTAATTAATTCATCTCTACTAAATAAAGGCGTGGTTCCTGTTTTATGACTGCACCCTGGCTGATACACTCTGCTTTCTGCAGAGTCGCTGTGATACTTCCAAGGGACACCAGCAGAGAGACCATGGGGAGGCTGAGTTGGAACACAGTTTTCTGTGAGGCATGTCTGGTGGCCATGACAGCTGACAGTGGTTGACCGCTTACGTTAACACCCGGTCTCCAAGTCACCGTCAACTGTTGCTATCATAGCACCAAAGGATGTGAGTCGTGCGTTCACCAGGTGCTGCTGGGGGGGTCCAAGCCAGCTGCCCATACAATCAATCTTGGTTATCATGACGGTGATTCAGGACACGCATACACAAGGCCGCCGCTCTTATTAAAGTCATCAGGGGTCACACCTGTGCATTGAGAGAAGCCGTGAAAATCGCTTTCTGTTCGACCATGACAACAGAGAAGATTTAGAAAGGGACAGCCACTTGTTTTTTTGTTTCTGAGCTCAGCTGTGGTTTTCAAAACATGCTGGTCTCTAAAAAGAAACAAAATAAGGTCATTTGTAGAGACGTGGATGGACCTAGAGAGTGTCATACAGAGTGAAGTAAGTCAGAAAGAGGAAAACAAATACCGTATTTCAATGCATATATGTGGAATCTAGAAAAATGGTACAGATGAACCTATTTGCAAAGCAGAAGTAGAGACACAGACGTAGAGGACAAACGTATGGATACCAAGGGGGAAAGGCCGGGTGGGAGGAATTGGGAGGCTGGGACTGACACACACACACTGTTGATGCCATGTATAAAATAGACAACGGAGGGGAGTATAGTGGGCGCACGGGGAGCTCTGCCCAGTGCACTGTGGTGTCCCAGATGGCAGGGAAACCCAGGAGCGAGGGGATGTATGTGGTGTCCCAGATGGCAGGGAAACCAGGAGCGAGGGGATGTATGTCTGCGCGTGGCTGGTGCATCTTGCTGTGCGGTAGAAGCAAACACAACATCCGTAAAGCAGCTGTGCTCCAATAAAAATTCATTAAAAAAGAAAGAAAAATTAAAAAAAAACACGCTGGTATCTAATAAAGACCTCATGGCGTCATGTCCTCCCGTGGTGGTCGTCGTGCCTCGTGTTCAACGACCCAGGAACAATCAGACCTTTGGGGCTATTTTCAAAAGCAAAGGAAAATAAGTTTTTACGTGAAACTTATTCAGGATTCAGTCATCGCCATTTAATAAAGTGAAACAATTTCTATTAGGTCTTAAGCTGTTGAGATTTTAGGGGTATCCTTATGCCTCTCAGATGGACCGATGGCTGATCACTTTCTGGGAAGCCTTGAGTGTTTTTGAGAGAATATCCCTTGGAAGAAGAACACACAGTCTGGTGGCAAAAATTGTTCCCTGCGTTTAAAGCCTTCACAGGTGCTTAAGAGTTTTGCAAATTGCAGGAGAGAGAAAAGTTGCATGAGCTTGCAAGAGATGAACTTTAGAAATTCCCCCATTATACCAAAAAAAGAAAGAACCTTATCCCTTTGGCCTCCTTCAGTTGGAGGCTAAACAGAGGAATGTTTCAAGTACGTGTTTAGTCTCAAGTCATGACTAGATTATCTGTACAATTTAAATACAGCTTAAAATTTAACACTGTACAAATGCATCTCTTTAGAAATCATTATTTCTACTCCTGTAAGCATGACATGAGACCCAGCATACATTAGAAGTGTATTTCATTCTCTTTTTCTTTTGCTGTTGCATGGGAATAATCCCTGCTCTGCCCTGGGGACAAATAGCCCAATACATCTGGAGTAAAAGCCAGGGGATGGGCTCTGTGACGGACCCCCGGGTCCATCAATGTTAGTTCCGCGTCCTTTGAAAGGTTTCATGTGCCGCTGATTTCCCTCGATAAACACATAATCTACTGCAGATAAGCTTCTCTTTCTAGATGCATGATGTTTTGCCTTTATCTAAACAGTCTCTATTTATAAATCTCCTTTATTCCTTCCAATAAGCCATACCGTGTGACTCCCAGGCAGGGATGCCAAAGCAAAGCCTTAAGTGGAAGGAGCACAGAGAGGGTCACTGGGACACAGAGCACACGTTGCTGAGAAGCCGCGAGGGAGAGAGAACATTTTAGAGGATCCCCAACACCATGAGTAGCATATACATGAGAAAGTTTAGGAACGCCTTCTTTAAGTTAAGAAAAACCCAGACTGCTCCCAGCCTGAACTTCATTATGCACTCTGGACTAGCAAATTCCAAGAGCCAGCGTTCCTGCTGAGTATACATTAAACACGCCTTGGGGTTCCAGGAGTGTCAAACAGCTTTATCCCTGACATCCCCAGAGAGTTCACCTTTCCTTCAACCTCCGTACAATACCTGCATGCATGGCTTACGCTGGGGATAAGGGTAGAGAGATTTGTAGCCAAGCATAGTTCTTTTCTCATTTTTACAGGTTTTCAAATGAGCACATTTTCTTGGTAATGCTGTGTCTCTGTGTTCCTTTACTGTATTTGAAGCCGTGGCCTTGGATACGGAAACACTGAAGCTGATAAATTGCCTTTCACAGCTAAAACAATTGAAATTCCTGGCACGGTGGACTTTTACATAATGTTCTTTGCCATGGGCAAAACTTTTTTCTAAAGAATTTGAAGATTCTTTTTTTCCTCCCTGCGAAGAAGGAAATCGTGGATGCGTCTCAATTTATCCTCAACTGAGATGTTTGGTTTCACAGTTATTCAAGAAACTCCAATGGCGTTTTATTCCAGTAGACTTAGTGCCTCACTGCTCTCTCCCCACTTTGTCTTGTCCCTTTGGGTTCGAGTGAGGAAATTCTCCCATTTGACGGAAGCACGGCTCTCTGATGGAGTAGAGCTGGGCAGAGGACACACCAGAGCACAGAAGAGGTTCTTGGCACTGCGTCAGATCTGACGCTGCCCTCTCTTTCTGCTTGGGCCTCTGCTCAAGCAATGCCACCTACTTCAGGATTCCATAGAGAACCTATCTTTAACTGTCATTAACACGGAGAGTACTCAGGTGGACAGTCCCATCCCTTCCCTCACAAACAAGCCCAACAACAATATTGGTTAATTGTCCACATGGTCCTGGCCAGGGCCTGGTGCTCTATTCCTGGAGCAGCTCAGAGGCACAGAATCTAAGCTCGATTGTGGTACGGGGTCCATAGACAGTGGGAGGAACGTGCCCCGGTACCCTGCGGTCCCACTGCTCTGGTTCCATCGTGAGAACAGTGACTTTGCTGGCAGATCTGCGTTCAGGGAGTGAGCACATCCAGACGGCACACTTGGGAGCCGGTGGCGGGGGTGAAAGGACGGCAGCGAGATCCGGCCGCGGAGCAGGGCCTGTAGCCCCGTGAAAGGGCGTCACACCACCTCCTCCACGGAAACGCCTCGTGTCACCACCCATCAGGGCATTCTCGCCAGCCCCGATGCTTCGTCCACGACACCCTCTGTGCTTCATGCGAGATAATCCCACTTCTCATTTACCCCAGTGAAGTTGCATCGGCCTCTATTGTAGTTAATAGTTTTTTTGGTTTGTTTCAAAAATTATATTTAATCATGATTCAGTATCTCACTGATGTGCTATGTAGCCCAGATAAATAGGTTTGGTTTTTTTCCCACCCAGACAGACTACTCCTTTCCAAGTGTCACTCTGAGTATCTAATTATTCCTTAGAGCTTCTATTTCTTCCTCAGAGCACAACAAAAATGATCTAATTTTATTGTAAAATCTAGTGGGAGGGATACACCAGCTTCAGATTTCGCTTATCCAACTTGGAGATGATCATTTGTGACAAACATCTCGATTCAGACATTGGTATTTTTCTGTGTTTTCCTATAATCAAATAGTAAGCAATTTCACACCCCCAAACAGGTCCTAAGCAGCAAGACTTTGGCACAGTGAGTGAGCAGGGGCGCCTGCCCACAGGCCTGCACCCCGCACATCTGCAGACGCTTACAGGATGCTGGCCCACAATTCGAGGGCTTCCTCGGGTCACGGGGACTGTACCGGCCCGGAGGTCCATGCCGTGTGCACTAAACACTCTTGTCTACTGTCCGATGATGCCCTTTCTCTTGTCAGCGCTAAGAAATAGCATCGCAACCAGGTATTGAAAAGAAGCACGGAGTAGAAATTCAGAGCAGGCGAGCACCCTGGCCATGGCGGACTCTCAAAGACACAGGGCGTGAGGGCTGGGAGGGACCTTGGGCCTTACCTGGAGGGACCTGGCCTTTGAGTAGGGAACAGGGGGCCGGAGCGGGAGAGGTGCCCTGGCCAGGGTCTCAGGTCAGCAGGAGAGGCATGGGCACCAGGGCCTAAATGTCGAGGCCCGATTTCCCACACTGCCCTTCCCTTCCCGGTGTGGACCTACGTGTCCCCTCACCTGGATCGCCCATCCTCCAGGGGAATGGCCATCTGGAGAAGGCCTACTACAACCTTCCCGATTTCCAAGTCAACGGGAGCCAGCGGGGGCGATGCAGATGCTGGGGACCCGGGCCTGTAACCGGGATACTGGTACGATGTCTGCACTCAGGGCTCCCTCGCCGGGGGGGAGACCATGGACTGTGGGCCCCGTGGCCACCTAACTGTGCAGAGCCTGGGGTCAGTGTGCCCGCCTTGGCCTCCCAGCCCCTTGTGTGTGTGACCGAAGGTGGCCGTCGGTGAACGCGGCTGGGTTCCTGGGAGATAATGAACATGGGCTGCACGGCGGGGTTTGGGGCTGCAGCTCTTGGGCCAGACCTTAGAGGCCTGCTGGGCCGTCCAGAGCTGAACCATTTGGGCAAATGATTCAAGCCTCACAGCTTCATTTCCTGTGTGTGAAGTGGTCAGCAGGGGGCCTGGCTAATTAGCTGTCAGACAATAATGATGTACGTGATTATGCTTATACTGGAGGCTTTTCTGGTGTTTTTAGGGCATTTGGGTGTTTTGGTTTTAAGAAATTGTAATTCAGAAGGAAGGAGTGGGAGAGAATGGAGACCACAGAGCAGAGGCTGGGGCAGTGGTCCTGGTCACCACTCAGCTCCTCTCGAAGAGGCCCCGGGTGGGGGACACCCAGACCTACTAACTCATAATCCAGGAGAGCCCATCGGACGTGCACATGTAACCCACGGCCCCCCTCACTGCCCGCGCAGCCTCAAGCCCACCAGATTCCAGCTGGTCTGGAAAACTGTAGCCACAAAACCGCAGGTCGAAGCCGAGCCCCAGGGCATGGCCTGGGCTTCTCGGCTTCAGTTCGCCAGCACTGGTTCCTTTCTCTACTTTCTGCTTCTGTTGATCAGCACGAGTGGTTCCCTGTGTTTGCAGGTAACTCACTAAGCACCAGGAGCAGGCAGGGGCCCGTCGGGACAGAGGCCCCAGGTTAGAGAGGCTGACTTGGCATCGGAGAAGTAAAAATGCAGAAAGGGAGCCCGGCGGTGCAGAGACTGCAGGAAGTAGTATCGCCCTGCGGCAGAGAAACGGGGGAAGAAGTCGGACGATTGTAACGTGGCAGTTTGGAGGTGAAGCCCGCAGTGCTGTGGCTCAGCACGCCGGGGGCTCACCCGGGGTCTCTGAGCGCTAGGGAGGAGGGCCCAGTTGGCCCATGGGGGCATCTGAAGGGGTGCGGTGGGGCTGCCCGATGGTGTTGGAAATCTGGCAGGTGGATGCAGGTGCTTCTGGAACAGACTGCACTGTGCAGGGAGAAGCATTCCTGAGTGGTCACTGCAGAGCAGAGAGCAAGTGGGGGACCTTTTAGCACCATGCGGCGGGGCCTGGCTGGGAGCAGCTGGCCGTGGGGAGAGGGGTTTGCAGGGGCGGCCCCGAAGCAGAGGACAGAGTGAGGCTGGAGCTGGGGGTCTGAAGCCGAATCCGGCCTCTGTACCCCGACACTGAATTAAATCTTGGAGACAGAGTTTTGGGTGGAGTAGAAAAGAATAACTTTATTGCTTTGCCAAGGCAAAGGGGGCCACAGCAGGCTAACGCCCTCAAAACTGTGTGTCCTGCCCTGGAGGGGGTAGTGAGGCGTTTTATAGTCATGGTTCAAAGCGGGCACGGTCAGCACATGGACACTCTTCTGATTGGTTGGTGGTGAGGTCATCGGGAGTCGGCATCATCAACCTTCTGGTTCCAGCCGATCTGGGGTCTCTGTGCTTGAGGGCAGCATGCAGCTAGTTAACTTCTCCCACCTGGAGGAGGCTTCAGGATCTGCAAAACAGCTCAGAGATATTGTTCTGTGCATCCCTTGAGGAGGAACCAGGACCCCGCGCCCAGGCTGCACTGTTGTTTCCTGACCGCTCCTCCCTTGTCTCTGCATCCCCTCCCTTCTCTGATTAACATCTCTTGGAACCTGCCCTTTGGAGCTAGGAAAGGTCACGGAGGCTGAATGAAGCCTATTACCTGTAAGCCAGAAGTGGGGAACAGAGAAAGGCTTTTGTGCCCTGGAGCCCCACAGGGCCCTACTCGGCGCTCTGGTGAACTCATCACCTCCCTGAACAAATGGCTCCTTGATAACAAGGTAACAACCCACATCCCGCCGTCTCATACCTCACAGCCCACCTCTCTCCCCCTCAGATAAACTGGATCTGCTACCCACGTTATCATTCCTGTGCTTTGCTTTTTACATAGATTTCTTGTGTCTGCATGTGTACTTAAGTTTATTTTTAAATTTTTCGTTTTTCATCTTCATGAAAAAAGGTAGAAATGTTGAAAGCAATCTTGAGTTCGTTCTTTTAATTTAAAATTATATCCCTGCGACTCATCGGTATTTCTTCCTGCTGTGGCGGTTTCCCTTTTGGCCGCTGGATTACGTTCATTCTGTTACCGAGTCCAAGCTCGCTCTGCTCGCCGCACAACAGGCCAGTCAATGAGAGACGAGGCGCTGAGACCAGGAGGACGACTTTATTCGGAAAGCCGGTAGACCGAGAAGATGGCAGACTAGTGTCTCTGAAAAACCATCTTACGGGGTCTGGATGCCAGTTTCTTTTTTTTTTTTAAACATCTTTATTGGGGTATAATTGCTTTACAATGGTGTGTTAGTCTCTGCTCCATAACAAAGTGAATCAACTATACATATACATATGATCCCATATGTCCTCCATCTTGCGTCTCCCTCCCTCCCACTCTCCCCATCCCACCCTTCCAGGCTGTCACAAAGCACCGAGCTAATATCCCTGTGCCTTGCAGTTTCTTTAATAGAACCAGAGAGGGAGAGGTGGTGAGGAAGTAAAGTAAAAGGGCCATCAGTCTTGCAAAACATCTGGAATAGCCAGCCTCCGGGAGGGGATGTGTTAATTTCTTCTTTTCTGCAGCCATCCACAGGTGGACAGGGTCAGGTTGTCTCCCTGTGAGCTGAACAAAGGCACTTTAGTTTAACCTTCAGACAGAGGGGCAGGGTTCCCAAAAGCAACGAAAAGCAAAGGTTAAAGTCAAAGAAACAGCTGGAACAAGGAGTCCGATTTAGCTCTTCCCTGACAATTCTTTGCCTGTATCCTCTGGTTCTCTCCTCCTCTGCTGGGATCCTTTGGATCTCGTCCACCATCTGTGAGGCTCTGACAGTCCGTTTTGACCAAGTCTCCCCAGATATTCAAGAATTCCTCAATGCTTGTACACCAAGCAGTAGCGCTGGGGGTGGGGGCAGGGTGTGCGTCTTCTATTTTAAGAGAAAATCCCCAGCTGTTTTCCAAAGCAGTCGAACCCACTGACCGTTCCACCAGCTACGTATGGAAGAGCGGGTGAGCTGCACTTATCCAGTGCTGGTGTGGCCAGGAGTCCTCGTGTCTTCCATGCACTGGGGGCACAGCGGGACTCCCTGTGGCTGTGGTCGGTCACCCCTTGACCTTGAGGGCAGGGGCACAGCCTCCGGATTGTTCCCGCAGTCTATCCTCTTCTGTTAACCGTCTCCTGCATCACTTTCCTACTGGGCCCTGATTTCCTAGTGATCTGTGGGCGTTCCTTATTCATCCTGACACCAGCCCTCCGTCAGCGTCGTGAATAATTTCCCCCAGGTTGTAACTTGCCTTTGCGTTTTCTTATCTCTGAAATTAGAAAATCAACTCCAGTGTACACTGTGGTGATTCAGGGCTCACTTACATGACTCCTGTTCCTGGCTTGGGGGGTGTCACAGAAGGTGGGGTGACCACCCCTCTCCCACGCTGCTTCCAGCCCTGAGTGATGAAGACCAACACTGTCCCGGTACTGAGAGTCGAGATTCGAGTTAGGATTTGGAACCGGTCAGAACAAGGGACCGATTGGAGTCCTGGTCCTCCTGATTTTGTCATTTCTTTACTGTCTCCCGGCTGACGTTCCTCCACGGAAAACAGAGAAGGTGAAATTTCAGATGAAAAGACATAAAGCAAGATACTGGCTTAGTGACTCCGAGTGAGGAGTAAACACAGGCTATCGGTGGCTCATTTTGTAGGTGATGATGAGATAACTCAGGTGCTCTCTTGGGCACCTCCCACTTGACAGACAGGTTGGACTTAAACCTTTTCACAAACTGTAAGGTCAGCACCCATGTGACAGATGAAGAACGCTTTTTCTGGGACTCTGAAGATATTAACAGCTCGGAGCCATTTATTTATCCTAACTTACAAAATATCACAGTTTCCAAATCAGTGGGAATGGAGAGAGCATCTCCATGTGTCATCCTTAAGTTAAACTAGAGGGAAACATTCAAAGATCAAGACTCCAGAAACTTCCTGGAATCCCTGTCACCCTCAGTTTGACAGGGACAATCGGAGGAATAGGGTTTTAAAATTGCTTCTGATATACAAATGACCCAGTTGAAGCTCTGGAGCCAGAGAACCAGAACTTAAGACACATAATCCTCTCTGCTTTCAGTAGCCCCATCCATCAGCCCTAAAGGAGGAGAGCAAGAATCTCCAGTGAGCCTGGAAGGTACAACTCCTCCTTTTTGGTAGTCTGGGAGAGACTGGGTGCAGCACTGCCTCATCCATCAACCAGAAATGTAAGCCGTGGCCCCAGCTTTCTTCTCAGCATCAGGTGGGGCTTCTTAATAGGTTGTGAGCCTCTTGGGCAGTCTCTGCCTCCATGAGTGTGTGTGTTTAAGTGAATGAATGTATGGATGGATGGATGGATGCATAGATGATGGATGGATGGATGGATGGATGGATGGTTGGTTAGATGCATGCATGCATGTACACATGGGTGGATGGATGGGTGGGTGGGTGGATGCATGGATGTATGGAGGGATGGATGGAGGCATAGATGGATGGATGGATGGATGGATGGTTGGATGGATGGATGGATAGATGGATGGGTTTGTGGGTGGGTGGATAGATGAATGGATGGATGGATGGATGGATGGATGGATGGTTGGATGCACGCATGCATGCACACATGGGTGGGTGGATATGTGGGTGGATGGAGGCATGGATCGGTGGACGGATGGATAAGGAAGGGCCAGGGATTTTCCCAGGCACACTATGGGCCCCTCCCTCACCTCAAACAGGCACGTCTAGACTGTCCTCTCCACACCTGGGGGTTGATCCTTCACATACCTCAACCCCTGTGGTCTTGCTCTACTTTCTACTTCTTCAAACAGTGCATCTGAGTGTCAGGGAGAGCAAAGACGGCTGACCTCCACCCAGAGAGAAATCTGCCTGGATGAGGAGTTCCAGTGGTGGTCTGGGACCAGGAGCTCTGTGAAACACACCCTTGCTTTCTAATTTATCTCCGTGTTAGCCCAACTGTTGCTTCCCCAAAGAAAAAGTAACTTTAAATCTCAGTCCCCAAATGGAGTGGAACCCCCACGAGGTTCGCTCTGTGAGAGAGCAGTCAGATTGCAGGTACACAGGCAGGTGAGACCCAAGCATACACACTTCGTAGTTAAGGGGCTTCTGCCCACCGTGGTGAGGGGAACAGTGCAGGGCCAGCTCTTGCCCTGTGTCCTTCCAGTGGTGACTTGCTGTCTCTACTTGAGGATGGATCAAGGTCATACCACCCAGGGGTAGTGGACAAGACCTGTATTTGGGTCAAGGATCTGGACCTTAGGCCTTTGACCATTCTCTCCTCTGGCCCATGGTCTGGTCAGTGATCTGAGTTGGTCACCAAGGGCCCAGTGACAACAGGAAGTGTCACAGTGATGTGGGATCCCAAAGGCCATCACCACCCAGTTCCTGAGCAGAAGCAGAAGCAGAACTCTGGCATTGTCAAGAATGCAGACGCAGGGACCAGCACCCCGAGGCTGGTGACACCGTGGTCCTGGTAACCGCCATGCCACACGTGTTACCACCTCTTGCTGGTTTTCTGTGAGACAACAAGCTCCTCTGTGGTGCAAGGACGTTGACCTCTCAGTGTGCTGAACCCAGCAGAGTCTGGACTTGGTGGGAGGCACCGCCCACACCTCCCCAAAGCACCTACCCTCAGGAGTGCACAGGTCAGCCAGTCCTGGTGAGGCTGAGGACGTCACCTGGCTGGAGGGCCTGGAATGTGCCTGCCCTGCCCAGCTGGGTCTCCTTCTCCTAGGATCCCATGGGCAGCTCTGCCCTGTCTCTGCCCCGTGAGGGGATGTGGGAGGAGGGGACTCGGGAAGGCTTGGATGGATTCTGAGGTTTCATAATGAAAACATAAGCCAGCCTTTAACTTAAACATCTATCTAAATAACAGACTAAAAATCAAGCTGAGGAAGATGTATCTAAATGACTCCTCAGCCATTATAACTCCAGTAATAACCGTACATTATATGCTGATGGAAAATAACACAATCCCACACCCGCTGGTTAGTACTGCCTCTCATCTTTCACTACCATTTGTTTCTTGCACGAATAGTTCGCTGTGTATCTCTGCCACATCTGTTCTTGGACCCCACAAGGAAGCTCAAGAGATGAGCACAGCTGGGCTGGGGGACGCCTTGGGGACCTTGACCTGACACGACCCCACCGATTGCCCTCAGTCTGGAGTCTCTTTATGAAACCTGCAAACCTCATACTGAAACAAAAATGATTCGATGTAGTTGCCTTTTCATACACTTCCTCTTGCCTTTAGCAGGTGAAAGAAAGTTTAAAACATCAAAACACACTAGATCACAGTGTAGCGAAAACCAGGGGGAAGGAGAGAACGCAGATGGAGAGGGGAGGGCAAAGAGAGAGGCTCAGGCAGAGCGTGGGGACCACAGGCTGCTCCGGGTTGATGTGGACGGGAGCGCGCTTTCCGTGATCCATCCTGCGGTCCCTGCTCTGACAGCCCTTCTCCTTGGCAGGTGTGGGCGGCTTGCTATCCAGAGAGGAAAATGTCCTGGAAGAGGTAGGTCCCACTCGGCCTAATTCTGAGCGGAGGGTCCCGACCACAGTCCCAGATCCCACTCGGCGGGGCACGAGTTGGGTTTGTGCTCACGCCCAGCTCACCGCGCCCCTCCTGGCTGGACCCTGTGCCCTGCCAGTGCTCCCACAGCCCCCCAGGCCCTCTCCCCTGCAGCATCTTCAGCTGGCTGGCTGTCTCCTCCCTTTAGAGAATAAGCTCCGTGCGGCCGAGGCCCCATCGCAGGGCTTCTGGTTTTCCTAGCTCTAGAATTCTGCTCGGCACACGGCAGGTGGCTCCGTACAAGCTGGTTGGCGAAGGGGCGGTGGGAACCGGGCAGGAACTGATCGTGTGTCCTTGCCAGCGTCCTTGCCGGGGCTGAAGGGCCCACGGTGGTCCCCTGGGTGAATTGAGGGCGCGGTCAAGCTGGCCGTGGCAGCGGGTGCAGCTCCCGGATTCTCACAGCCTTGGGACCTCGGAGCTTCACTGAGCTGAGCTAGGGAGACAGTGGCCAAGTCGAAATCCAGCTCGAGACGCAAGGTCCTCCAGGAACGAGGGCTCTGACCTGTGCTCTATTTTCTCATCGCGGTAGGGAGCTCTCAGGTTTACAGCATGGCTTTCTAGTTTGGTACTTTTACAAAACTTTTAATTTTATTCCACTGCTTTTTTTAAAAAAATTTATTTTATATTGGACTATAGTCAATTTACAATTTGTGTTAGTTTCTGGTGTACAACAAAGTAATTTAGTTTTATGTATGTATAAGTATATATATATATATTCTTTTTTTTTAACATCTTTATTGGAGTATAACTGCTTTACAATGGTGTGTTAGTTTCTGCTTTATAACAAAGTGAATCAGTTACACGTATACTCTTTTTTATTCTTTTTCCATATAGGTTTTTATAGAGTATTAAGTACAGTTCCCTGTGCTGTACAGTAGGTCCTTGTTGCTTATCTATTTTATATACAGTAGTGTGTATATGTTAATCCCAAACTCCTAATTTATCCCTCCCCCTTCTAGTTTGGTATTGAAAGCATGTCCTCAGACCTGGGTGTGGAAGGTTGAAGTTATCTTTGCGCAGGCTTGACCCTTCACACACACACACACACACACACACACACGCACACACACGCACACATGCACGCGCCTTTTCATCTTGGTTTTCTCCAGCTACTGGCTAGTGGGAATGTCCTGGAGACACAGCATCACTGACATGAAGAAGCTGTGTCTGCTGGGTCCATGATAAATGTACTCAAGTTCCCCATGACCCTGTACATCTTGCTAAAGTTGTCTAAGTTCAGGGACCACAAGGAAAATGGCCTGCAATTAACACTCTCACCTGAGGACGGGAGGGAACTGCTGTCTCCGTGACAGCCTGCTGCAGGCAGTGCAAGTTGGGAGGACAGATGACATCCGCTCAAAGCATCCTCACGCCGATTTCAGACAGGCTGTCAGTCTTTGCCAAAAGCCGGAAGAGCAGCTCTACACGATAACGTAGACTCTGCTCTGTTCAAGCTTTGGCTCTATTATGAGTTATTCTAGCCTGGGAATATTACTTCTTACATCTGCCACTGATTAAATACAGGGTTTGGGGAGTTTTCTTCTTAGCATTTCAGAGTTTTCTTTTAAAGCTGTTCCCTAGCTAAAGAATGGCTGTGTTCACATAAAGTGACATTTTGCAGGTTGGCTTTGAAACTGGACAGATGTCTGGTGGAAATATTGAGAACAAAGTAAATATTTGCATGTTCTGGTTTCTGTAGAAATAGCCTGGACTAAATGAAGGACTGTATTTCATGGATCCCCAGAAAGAGACTCAAACCAACCCACCTCTCAGCCCTCTTTTTTTTTTTTTTTTTTTTTGCGGTACGCGGGCATCTCACCATTGCGGCCCCTCCCGTTGTGGAGCACAGGCTCCGGATGCGCAGGCTCAGCGGCCATGGCTCACAGGCCCAGCCGCTCCGCGGCACGTGGGATCTTCCCGGACCGGGGCATGAACCCGTGTCCCCTGCATCGGCAGGCGGACTCTCAACCACTGCGCCACCAGGGAAGCCCTCTCAGCCCTCTTTTTATCTGCCTTTCCCGCTGCCATCAGTCAATCTGGGCCCTTTCTGGGAAGAATAAAAAGCAGAATGCAGCAGGAATCGTTTTCCTGGCCAAGAAGAGCTGATGGCTGCCTCTTTCCTTCCTCCTTGATGTTGACAGCCAGGTTTTAGATCATAGACTCGTTTCAGATGCTGGAAAAGAAGGTTTTCAACTTTGGGTGTCAACGCAAGGGTAGGCAGCCTCCTTGGGGCTGGGTGAACTTGTTGTCACAGCAGAGAAAATGTATTTGTTTTCTGCTGACGAGCTGAGGTCATGGGGATAGGAACAAGTCATCTCCGTCAAATCAGGGCAGACGGAGGAGAGAAAAGCAGACAAGCTGGTAATAAAGGACCACAGAGCGTCGCCAGGGTAGGGCCAAAAAAAAATCACCTTTGGTGGGAATCTTTGGCATTTTGGTCTAGAGCTGGCCTGTGGAGATATTCACAGCTTCAAAAGGGGTGCAGTAAGATGGAATTAAAACTTTAAAATCTGACAGGACCATTTTCTTTGCTGGGCCAGGGCCTGCCATGTCCTTCTGCTTCTACATGTCCCGGCCTCCTGTCCCTTAGCTCGAGGGGAGGTCTCTGCTTCTCCTTACCAGTCATTCCCGGGGCTCCTGTTGGGGCCAAGGACCCCAGCCCTGTTTCTCTGAAGCTACTTTGGCTGCCAGCCCAGGGGTCAGAACCCTTGGGCTGCTGATAAATGAGCATGGGACCCTCAGGGCTGCCTGTCTACCACGCATTGGCTTGCAATTCTCCAGGCTGTTGGTCCGCCGGCCCGGGACCGTTGGGACTGCGTCCTCGATGCCAGTTTGGGGTCGTGAGTCAGACTGGAGAGGATGCTTGGGGCTCTTTCCCTTTGGTAACACCAGCAATAAATAGAGCTCATCTTCCCTGGGTCTCCGGGCGGTGACTGGCACCTACAAAGACACAGTGGAGGGAGAAGGGGGCCACAGTCTCCTGTCTGCAAGTGCAAAATCCAAAAAGCTAACACCGCTTTTTGTTCTTCATTATGCCCAGAAACTCATTTGGTAGCAAAACCTGATCTGAGCTGATGCGGAGCCATGTATAATCTTTATACATGCCTCTCATAATGAATATTCATGCATTTCTCTGCAGAAATATTAACGCATCTGACTACAAGTTGCTGCCTGGATTCTACTGGGGGTGTACGTAACAGACGGAACACACGACTTTCTATCTCCCCAGCCTCTACTGCCCATCCTGACCCATCCACCGCTCAAGAGGCGAACCTCCCACAGACGCCTGGTACACAATTTTCTTTTTTATGTAAGTTGTGCATAAGCAAGGCAAAAATTTGCTCTTTATTTTCTGGAAAGAGAATCATTTTGAAAAGTAAACCAGAGGTAAAGACTGCACGATATACAGCACGGCAGGACTGGAAATACGACCACACTTCAGAGAAAAAAACCGATCTTTGCAAGATTGACTTGTTCCTGGATGGGTTTTGAAAACAACCGCAAACTCTCTTTTGGCTCACCAATGCCAATCATTTGCCTGTCTCATCCCTCGTGGGGAAACCGCTGGGACCTCCTGGATGAGGAATAAACTGTGGATAATTAATTGAGGACTGCTGGAGTAGCTAAAGGATCAGGCAGTAGAGAAACAGTGTTGAGGGAAGGTGATTGATATTGTTTCCAGTAGCTTAACATCAAGAACCAATTTGCTAGGAAAAAGAAATTGGATTATGTAGAGAGAACCAAGCTACCCCTAAGCGTTGGGTTACAAGCCTTTCTTTTTGATAAACACCAGCTGAAGTTGCCATAGACTCTCAAAATGACTCGTTTGACTTACAGGTTTCAATTTGACACGAGTTTCTCATCACCTGTTTATAGGGGAAAAAATCCTCAGCCCCGAATACACCAAAGGAATGTGAGAGGATTTGAGAGAATCCTCATTATTTGATGGAGTTTGGGAAGCTGGAGGCGAGGACTGTAGCACCTCGAATTAAAAATGGCTGGTGGTGAAACTCATCACTTGTGTTTGATGAAAAGATGCAGTTTTGGAGAAAACCTAGCTCACTGCCTGGAGAAGTCCAGCACTTGGGCGGGCCATGGACCCCTGGCTCGATGGGAAACTCAGAGGCTGATCCTGTTGACCTAGAAGAGAAGTGTGTTCTGAGAGCATGACAGGGCAACCACCCGGGAGGCTGGGGAGGCCGTGCGCGGAGGCCGACTTCTCCTGTTTCCTAGTTTCTCGCCCTCCTCCCTTCTGCAGCTGGTACAAGTGGATTTTTATCAACTTTGGGCTTGGCTGGCACAAGATCACAAATGACTCAATAAATGGATTCATCAAATATTTGCTAAACACAATGGAGGTTAAGACTCTATACCTATCTCCACGACAATGAGGGTTTAGGGGATAATTTTATTGAAATCATTTTGAAAATGGATTAAGCCCCAAGCCCAGCCAGCCCCCGCCTTTGCTGTGGCTCTGTCCACAAAGACCCCTCCAGCCTCTGGCTCTGTGCACTTGGGTGCCCCCTGGAGGACCTCTGAGCACCGCATGTGGCACCTTCTCCAAGAGGACAGCAGCTTCTGGATTCTGACCACGGTCTGCGGGGGAGACGTTTCGGGCGCAGACGGCAGCAAGGGAACATTCACAGGGATGTGAGAGTGTGGGGTCTGCTCAGCATGCAGTGAGGGGTGTCTGCTGGAACCCAGGTATGTAACAAGAGGGATGGGAGGAGTGTTTAGAGAAAGTGATGGAGCTTTGTCTGGAGAACAGTGCCATGGGACTTTGCTCATGTGGCAATTGGGAGCCATGGGAGGCTTTAGAGTGATGGCGTGGGCGGGATGCAGTTGTCACAAGCACACTCAACCTGCTTTCTTGGTACAGGGTGCATACCTGCCATCTGCCTGGGAGGGGCTCAGAGCTGGACCTTCTAGGGCCCAGGTCAGTCGTCAGAACCAAGTGAGTCTGTTAGGCATTTCTGCTGACACCAGGGCCAACTTTGCCCCTTGCTTGCCCTGCACAGGGAGGTCTGCACCACTGAATTACGTGCCCCCTCAAGACTCCAGAGAAGATGAAGGAGCAGCCCAGGCTGGACTCAAGTCAGAAGGTTGTGTCTGTGGGTCAGAGATGTCCAGAGAGGCCTGGGGGTGACAAGAGCACAAAAGGGAATGGTCGAGACGTCCCCAGCCTCACCAAAGATTCCTGCCCCACAAGCCAGGAACCGTGTGGGCTGGGGCCAGGGTATCCACGTAGTACCAGGATGCAGTGTTGACCAATGGCTGGAGGGTGCTCCCCACAGCCTCGGAGCCAATGTCCTTTGGCCCTGCACCCCACAAAATCCCCAGGAAGGGCTGAGGTTGAATTCCTTATTAACCCAGCTGGATGGAAATTTAGAGGGAGGCAGTGACTCCAAGAAGAAAAAGGATGATGTTCCTTCACGGCTTCCATATGACACAACCACCCACGGTACCACTGAGGAGACCTGGTGTGGTGCAGTGCCCGTGCCGGGCAGCCGTCCTGGGCACCCTCAGCCTCAGACGCAAGGATGCATGCAAGAAACAAAGAAACACGAAACCTCTCCACATGAACAGTGCTCAAGTCAGCACCTCCTACACTTGCCTTTGCTAAATCTTGTTGTTTAAAAAAGTCTTCTTTCAAGATATTTGGGGTCATTCAGCCCCTCCAAGTTAGATCTCCTCTGATCCTCGGGCAAAGTCCCGCCACGACATCTCACAGCCTCTGACGCCTCGCTTGCCTCTCGGACCTGGAAGTGCTCAGCATGAGAGCAGCGTCTTCCTCCTCCCAGGCCTGAGCCTCTCAAGACTTAGGTATTTGAAAGATACACAAGTTCACGGTTTCTTTATATTTCAGAAGAATCTGCTGCGTCCACTGTTGGATTCAACGAACACACCCATCATCTATTAAATAAATAAACAAAACAAAACACAACTGCAGCCTGCTTACCCAGAACCAGAACGTGCTCCAGTTTAAAAGATTTTGCCCTTAGAAGTGATTTTTATTTCAGTCTCTGCCCACGAACGATAATAAAAGGCCTTCAGCCCTCTGCTCCACCAGCTCAAATGTGATTTTTTTTTTCATTTTTATGTGTGATAACACTTGCCAAAAGTATGACTTGAGTTACCAAAATGAAGATGTATGCCGTTAATTGGCATCGTTTATAAGGGAAAATCACATCTTACTCCTGTGTGAGACTAGGGCTGCTGTGCAGAGTTGGGGCTTTGAGAAAGACACAATTTTTCTTTGGCCTTTTTCTGTCACCCTCAGGAGAAGAGCGAGGTTCTCCCACCTTCTCTGCGTCCCTCCACCCCAAGCTCTGGGGGTGGTGGTCCTTCCCGGGCTGGGGAGGGTCACCTGGACTTGCTCTGGGGGGGACACATCCTGGAGTCCCACCAGGGTCAGAGCTGAGGTCGGGAGAGACTCAAGCTGGCTGCTGACCCACAGATGGGGACAGAAGGCCGGCGGGAAGTCTAAAGGGCAAGGGCCCCGGCACATAAGCCAGCGTGCGGAGGCCAGCGGGACGGGCTTGCTGCAGCCCAGGTGAGGTCCACGGGTCCACGAAGGTCAGCCCACCCACCCTGCAGGCTGAGAAAGACCCAGAGAAGTCTCAAGGCTCAGCTGGACTCCTAGGGGGCCGTGTCCAAAGCAGCAGACAGACCCTGTGACAAGCTCTAGATGGGACACCCTTCTTGCCCACCCACCTGGGGGAGCTGGGCCCCGTGCACAGATGCGTCAGAGCCCAGCCACGCTGGCTTGTGGAGGCGGCCTCTTCCCGACGTGCCTGGACCAACAGCCGGCAGGAAGGAGGGCTGGAGATAAGCCTGCACACCCTTGCTCTCTGTTCTCTTTTGGGGCACTGACCAGTCAGCCGGGGGTCCCAGCCAACGACGGGGTCCCGGTCAGTGACAGTCCAGTCAAATGAGAAGTTCAGGTCAGGGCTGCGGCTGGGCCCGTGAGCCATGGCCGCTGAGCCTGCGCGTCCGGAGCCTGTGCTCCGCAACGGGAGAGGCCACAGCAGTGAGAGGCCCGCGTACCGCAAAAAAAAAAGAAGTTCAGGTCAGCCAGGGGGCCCCAGTCAGTAGTCGGGGTGGGGCAAGGGAGTCCCCCGGGTGGGGGGAGTCGGCAGGGGTCCCGGCCAGTGAGTGGGGATGAATGTGTACCACCCACTCGAAGAGGTCTTCCTTACCCCAGCCTAGCAGAGCCCCTCCAGCCCCTGCAGACACACAAGCTTCTCATCCGCGTCTTCGCTGCACTTACTCTGCTGGCAGTGAGCCTCCTATTCACCCCTAGGGCTTCCCTTAGCTGCACCAGCCCCAGTCTCGTCCACCGCTGCCCCCAGGACCGGAGTGGCGCCCACACGACAGGCGGTCCCCACGCTGCTCCCCCGCCCCCACCCACGGGGATTCTTCAGGGCCTCCCCAAACTGAACGTGGATGTGTAACAGGGAAGAGCCAAGTCTGACCCCGTGTTGGATCTGTTTCTTTAACTTTAACCTTTGCTTTCCGTTGCCTTTGTTATTATAATCATACATAATGGCCCGCCTCGGGGAACCCCGCCCCTCTGCCTGAATGTTAAGCCCAAGTGCCTTTGTGCCTCCAGACCCTGTCCACCTGCGGATGGCTACAAGAAAGAAGAAATTAACACACCCCCTCCCCGAGGCTGGCCGTTCCAGGGCACATTTGCAAATCTTATGGCCTTTTTCCTTTACTTCCTCATCTCCTCCCCCTCTCTGTGCTATAAAAGAAACTGGCATCCAAATCTCATAAGATGGTTTTTCAGAGACACTAGTCTGCCGTCTTCCCCGTCTGCCGGCTTTCCGAATAAAGTCGTCCTCCTAGTCTCAGCGCCTCGCCTCCCGGTTCACTGGCCAGTCGTGCGGTGAGCAGAGCGAGTAAGAGATGTTAGTTCTGTCTCTAATCTACTCCTTCTTGAGAGCCTCCCCGAAACGGTGCATTTTCATTCCCTTTAAGTAATAAATTCCGGGGTGCCACCAGGGGACCAATAGGGTTCCTCATTCAGAGTAAAAGGTAGACACCTGCAGTCAAAGCTGTTTCTAGGTTTCTAAAACAATTTTCAGCGATAGTTGTCAGGAGTGAGGCTTCACAAAGGATTTCCAATTCCAGACAACTCCAGTTCCCATCAAAAGGCAAGCCCGCCTGGGAGCCCCAGGGCACAGAGGTTTGCTGGAAAAAAAGAGGAAAAGGACCTCAGGGCAGGACTTAAGCTGCTTCTCAACCTGTGGCTGCGCATCAAAATGTCAACCGGGCTTTAAATCACCCCACCCACCTTCCTCCGGGTCAATTAACTCTATCTCTAGGGTGAGGCCAGGGTGCCTGGTAATTTAAAAACCTGTTCAGCTAATTTTAACGTATGGCCAGGGTTTAGCGCCTCGGCCTGGGGAATAACCTCCTTTCCCACAGGCAGTGGAGGCTGGAGGAGAGGGAGGAAGGTGAGGGAGGAGGCTGGAGGCTGGAGGCTGGAGGCTGGAGGTTGGGCTTCTTCTCCATGTTCAGATTCCCAGAGGTGGTGAGGCAGCCGCAGGTGGCACAGCGGTTGGGCCTGGAGGCTGGCGCCTCCCTTCTCAGGGTCTGGCCTGGGACACCAGGAGCCCTTCGGAGAAGTCCCTGGGCCACGAAGGCACAGCAGAGACCGGTTTAGAAAGAGCTGAGCTGGTCAAAGGCCGACTGCGTATTTCCTATGCCCGTAGCGCAAGGGCCTTGCGAGCTCTGCTTCTCGGCCCTCGCCTGGCAAAGGTGCAAAGAGTTGGGAGCTGGCGGCACCAGGCAGCGGGAGGAGAGGCTGCCGGATGCGCTGGCGAGTACACACGGGGCGAGTCTGGGGGAAGAGGCGCTGCTGAGACCTGCCCATTGTGCCAGTAGAGCTGCAAATAGGAAAGCACCGTGACCCAGGAGAGACGAGAGCACGGTCTGAATGGATGGTGAGGCCCGAGTGGACATAAACCAGCCCTGCCCTGGTGCTCAGGAGAAACACGGAAGCCCTACCTGGACCCTGTGCCTGGGAGTGAACTCCTACCATGACCCCCGTGCCTGGGAGCGACCCCCTCACTGCGACCCCACGCCTGGGAGCAGCCCTGGATGGTGAGGAATCAGCTCTAAGGAAGCAGAATCAATCTCAGACACATTCACCGTTGGAAGCATCACAATTGGTTGTTTTGTTTCTCTTCTTTCCTGCCATTGGCTACAATGGCGGCTCAGGAGTGAGCTGAGAATAGTTAAAGGAACAAAGAACCATCTGAGGATTTTCGCACATCTTCACTCACCCAACAGACCGTGTTTCTCAAAGTGTGTTCTAAGGACCACGGACCACCCACGCCTGTAAATTCTCATTTCACCGGGTTTCAGGTGGGCAATTCAGACACATGCTTCTGCAGTGATCCCCCCACTTGGAGGCCCAGCAGAATCACAGCTTCTGGCCACACCAGGCTGTGCCCTGACTGTCGCACCGGGATGTCCTGGCTAGACGGGGCTTCAGAAACTGCCTGGTGACGTGCAGCCGAGGCTGAGAAGCGGCTCTGCCTCAGCGCTTCTCTAATTTACTGTGCCCGCAGGTCCCAATAAGACGCAGATTTTGCCTCAGTGGGTCTGGGTGGGGTCCGGTGAAGCTCCCAGGGCCGCTGCTTCTGCGGGGTTGCAGACAACATGGAGCTGCAGGGCTCTGGCCGCTGACCCACTGCTTCAGACAGCAAGCTGTTCAAAGACAGCTCCATGCTGGGCTCCGATTAGGACACCACAGGCGGGGCCAGGCTTTGTAAATGATCCAGGATTACAGGGATGCTACGTCATGTTAAGCTAATATGGTCCAGGCTTTTAGTCTCGGGATGGAGCCCATAGGAGGACGTCAGGGTCCGCATCTTAGAAGAGCTCACCCAGCCGTGCCCCCCTTTGGGCAGATGGTGAACTCTAAGGGCCTGCCAGTTGACACCCAGCTTGTATTTATTCACTCTTTCCCGACTTTCCATTCTTAGCTTTTCTGGAAATTTGATTCCTTTGGGGGAAAGCTGCTCTGCCTTTAGGAAAGTAGTCAGTGGCCAGCGGTCAGAATCCGTGGACGGGACGGTTACACTTTCTTCTGTGCTCAGCGACCCTGGTGCTTATGCAGCCGGCCGGCTCATCCCTGCCAGGAAAGGGTGGTGACCCTTAGGGTGAGTAGATGCACTGAGGGCCATCCCTGAGCTGGGGAGCATTGACGTGTCCAAGGCATTGCTACAAAGGCGATGCTTCAAGCAAAGGGCTTTGTTGACCCAGTGCCACACAGCCATGGCCTGAGTCCCTGCCTTTGCTGTTTTGGTGAGGACGTACCAGCACTGTGTTGACCTGCTGGGTATCTGGGTGCCCGATGCTGGAGGTGCAGGCCAGGATGACCCAGAAATCGCCATGGAAACAGCCAGTGATGCTGCTGCTGTGTTCCACGGGCGGCAGGGTGAGGACCCAAGGTGTGGGCAGAGCCTTGTGACCCAAAGCCAGCACGGGGTCTTTGGAAGACCTGCCTGGGGGGACTAATCGTGTGGCTTTCGGTGCCAGGAGCAGAAGGCTGAGCCCCTTGCGCGTGAAGGGATGACAGCAGGGGCCGCTGAGCAGGCAGGGGTGAAGGGGCACCAGGGCATAAGAGGGAGGAGAGGTGTCTGGGTCAGGAGACAGACAGTGGGACAGTGCAGAAGCCAGGACTTTGAGAGACACGGCTGTGGGATGTCTCCTGTGGGTTAGGCTCAGGGGACACAGAGCCGTGCGTGAGTTGTCTCTGTGGCACCACCATCACATTGAGGCCCACCCTGAGGGCTGGCTGGTCCCTCATCTCCCCCAAGACCCCAGGTTGGAAGTGTGCTCACCCTGCCCCACTGAGGCCAGCGAACGCCCTGCAGGGCTCAACCTAGAGCTGATGCGTTAAAGACAAATGATATTCCAGCCTGTTCAGAAGTCAAGTCAGCATCTTGGTTGTCTGCAAACACAAGCTTAGAAGGAGCTGCCCCCCAAGTGAAACTCCCGTGGAATTCTCTTCCTGGAGGCCTTTACATTTGCACAAACTTTAAAACAAACAGCAGTTTGGAAAGGATAATTGATTTTGTCTTTTCTGGAAATACGCTTCATTTCACTGTGACCCCCAAATGCCTGCCAAATAGAATTAATTTAGTGAAGAATTCTCCTACAATGCTGTGATTTTATCAAGTAAAACTAAATTGTGTTGCGGGCCGGGTTGATAAGCAACGTCTTGGTCCCTCCGCATTTTTCTTGAGCTGGAACAGGTCCTGCTCATGACGCCATATGATTAACGGCTTCCATCCAGATTTATCTGCCTGATCGGCCCCTACCATCCTGGTTACTGACGTCTGAGTGCTAGCAGAGCCCTTTGGAGGGGAAGCTTGCAGCCACACTGCACACCAGATGGTCCCACTGTCTATTTTACAACCAGTGCATGAGTGTCTTTAAGGGTGAGGCTAAGCTTGCTTTCCTTGGGAGCCATGCAAGTGGGACTGTCCCCTCCCTGGGCTGGTGTTGTGGTCTCAGTCTGCTGCCTGGGACGGCTTGGCTTCCCTCTGACTGGGGAGGGTACAGTAAAGCCAGGAGATCCCCTGAAAGCCTGGGCTGTCTTCCAAAAGCTGAGATGCTTCCTAAGGAAATGCAAGAAGGGACCGTCGCTGTCCCCTGAGCAGATGCCAAGAGAGTTTCACAAGGGCGCCCCAGGGGCTGCGGCTGACCCGAGAGCTGGCCAGGTCTGTGCACAGGCTCTAGGAAAGACGTGCCCCGATGAGCACCGACTGATAAGCTGCTAACCTCGATGGGAATTCTGCAGCTTCTCCCTAAGGCAGTGCAAGCTTTGCATAAAAGGGGGACACGTAAATGTCCTTAAAAAGGGGCATTTTCAGTACTTTGCCGTTTCTTTAGATTTTGGCAAAAATTATGAAAACATACTATAAAATGATGATGTGTGAAGGACAGCGGCTTTGTGGTTATGGGAGGCAGGTTGGGATGGACTAAATGACTTTCCATCGTAAAATCATGAATCTATGACATCTGTGACACTTACCAGCATTTCACTTATTGAAAATTACCTTTGCTTAAAGTCCCCGACCCACAGGGAAGTAAAAATCAGTGGCCCACAGTTCAGACATTCACCTCACCCCTGTTGTCCCATTTTCGTAATCTTACTGTTCAAGTTACATCTTTTGGGGGTCTGTTCCCTGTGAGGCTTCCTAGTACTTTCCCTGACCTCACCTGAATCAGAAGTAGAAAGTAGGTGCCACTTTCGGTAACTGTTTTCTAACGGGCTTTTAGAGTCCTGAACGCACCACGAGCCCAAGTGAGCCCATCTATAATAGGAGTTGGGAGATGTGTGAACATGGGGGTCAGCTATTTACGCATGAAGTCCCAAGATACAACCAGCCAGAAAGCGTGAAGTTTGCCGAGTTTCATTTTACTGCTCACATGACTGTCTTCCGAACATTGCATTGATGCCGCTCTGTTGCAAATCAGCTCATATCGGTTAAGACAAACCCTTCCCCAATCTTTCAAGCAGCTAAGTGGGGAGGATATTTGTATATCGAAGAAACTTTAAAAGCGACATTTTACAAAGCACAGTGACCTGATAAAACTTCATTGTCTTATGTAAGTAATGGTTGTTACCATTTTCTTATCGTCCACTAGCTGATTCCGTTGGGCTCCTGAAGGCCAAGCCCCTGCTGCATGGCAGAGCTGAGAGGGTGTCGGATGGGGTGACTGTCCCCCATGGAACTTGTGTTTCAGGGCCAGGAAGACCCTCCATATCCCAGGCCCCAGTGGACACATCCACACTCCTCTGTGGGGAGGGACCCGGGAGACCTCAGAGAAATGCTGCGACGTCACGGGGACTCTGGCGGGGACGGTGAGCCCCCGCGGCCCAGCTCCCAGGATGGGGGACCTGCTTCCGAGCCCGGGAGATAAGAAGTCAGCTCCATGCCTGCGGACAGGCGTTTCAGCTCAGTGGCTCTGCCCCCGGATTTTCAGAGCCTCTTCAGCCAGGTTTAGGCTTCTATTTCTTGCTCTGATGTTGCTAAATCCTTCCGGACTACTTCTCGTATTTCAACCTGAAGCCAGAGGAGTTTTATTAGCCCTTTTCTGAGCCTCAAAGTGAAATGTTAAAACTGGGGACAGAAGAACATCCCGGGCAGGACTGGCGCTCCCTCTGTCCTGGCTCCAGACCCAGAGCAGATACCCAGCCATCGGACCTGAGGCTCCTTGACTGTCAGGGGCCACTTCCAGGCCATTCCTCTGCATTCTGGCCATGCTGGGCTGCGGCTCCTGGGCTCACGGTCTGGGGGCCCCCTCTGTTCTATGGAGTGTTATCCCAGGGCCCGCTCTGTCCCCAGCATAGTCTCTCCCACACATTTGCTCACCTGCAGAGGCCAGAGCACAGCAGGATCTGTTTGCTTGCATGTTCCTTGGGAGGATGGAGCTGCAGCGAGGATGGGAGGGGGCAGGGGGTGGTCAGAAAGGGTGTCCCCTCTTAGTGTCCTAATCCAACAGTGCCTGCTTCCCAGCTGGAGACACTTCTGCAGCCTGGCCTGGCGCTTCTGCCTCGCCCCCTGTCCCCAATCTCCTCCCCACACTACCTACCACTGCTCTGCTCCCCTCACCCCTGTTGAGGTGCGCTGGCTGCAGACTCGCCCCAGAAGCCACCCATGCTGCCCAGCACACCGCATGTCTGGCTCTGTCACCCTCCACCCGGGGTCCTGACCCTGAGGTTCCCTCTACATGGGAAACTGAAGCTGAGCGTAAGATACACACGGGGGATAACGAACGGCCACGGGCCCTGATCCTCCTGTGTCCTAGGGTGCATCCCCTTCGAGGGATGCTGAGCCTACTTACCTGGCTTCTGGAGAAGGACAAACCAGTGTGGGTGCCTGGCCATTGCAACTCCCTCGTCGCCGGGGACTTTACGTCCCCGTATGTGGAGATGGGAATCAGAGGCAGAGGCCGGGTGGCTCAGGTGTCCGGAGGATGGTGCAAACTGTTGTACCCTGCAGGCTTTGCTCCTTTTCCTGCCCTGGAGCTAAATCTGTCATCCCTGGATGAAAGGGTGTATGTGAGCCTTTTCCTCTCTGAGCCTTTCCCTGAGGACCCCCCCCCTCTCAGAGTCATCATGACCCTTGCTCCGAGGCAGCTCCACCCCCCAGGCCCAGAGCCGCAGGAAGACCGATGCTTTGGTTGGTCAAGAGGAACTATCCTGGGATTCTGGAGCTCATCTCTTGCCTCTGGGTGTGGCGTGCCGATTTGCTTTCCCGTCTGCCACATCCCTTCTCTTTCGTGTGTGGCCCTGTCTCACCAGGCCAGTGCCACCTGGAGCAGGGGCTGTGGTCACCTGAACCGTGGGGCAGACGTTAGTTTCTGAGCTCAGGGCTGAGGCCTACACAAGCCTCCTCCCAGGGGTCCTTAGTGAAGGACCTGAAGACCCCTGTACATCAAAGCTAGCAGCGCTTCAGGGCAGCTTCAGTTATGGTCTCTCTAAGGGGCTCAGCAAGTGTCATTCTGCACCACTGTCTTGCCAGGTGCCCCCAAAGCGTGGAGGGCATGCATGGAGATGCAGGGGTGCCACTTCTGACCACCCGCGACCCCTCAGGCCAGGGGTCCTCCTTGGCCACAGATGAAATCCAGCTCATGCTATAGACAGACAAGGTTAAATCAGAACAACGTGTGTGTATATGCATGTGTGCCTGTATGCGTACATGTGTGCATGTGTGTGTGTGGAAGGTATGGTGGTAAGTATGAGTAGAGTCTGCAACCATGGGAAGTCAGAGCTGGAAGGGATCGCAGTGAAAACAGAATGTGTCACTGGGAGACACCAGAGAGAAGTGGAGAGGGTAGTGAAGTCCCGGGCCCACACGGCCAGCTCCTCCCTGTCAATCTATATAGAAGAGTCACGTGAAGACCACAGCCTGAGCTGATTTCTGTGCTTGTACTTCTCACAGGCTCCAAGGTTTCAGGGTCAATTCCACATTCGTTACACTGACAGTTTCCCCTGTGCTCACGCCCCAGTGATCTGGCCCTGCCTCCTGTCCCGGGCTCCGTTCTCAGCGGTCACCCCTCCCAGCCACTCAGGAATGGCCTTTGCACGTGCTGCCTGGATGACCCTGCTCACTGGCTAAGCTTCCTGAACCTCAGGGTCACAGAGCAGTGTCCCCGGCGGGCTGTGACGGACACAGAGTGAGGGAGAGGTGAACCTTCATTGTCAGGAGCCCCAAGATTTGAGGACTGGTTGTTCCTGCCGCAGAAGGTGCCCGTTCCGACCTCGACCCTCTCCAGACTCACCTGTCTGGGGGTTTAGGCTCGCGGACAACTGTCTTTTCCCTGGAAGGCCCACTGAGCGCCGTCGGGGAGACACCTTCAATCAGTCACGGGAGGGTGTGGGGTGTCAGAGGCGGAGCCCTGAGGTCAGGGACTCTCAGTCTGGTTGGGAGGAAAGATATGGGGAAGCGAGGCTACACCATAAGAGGTCACTAACGACCCACCTAGACACAGAAGAGCCGTCGCAAAGAAGACTGACCAGCCGCTGTGAAGGCTGCAGACACAGAGAGCCTCAGGAATCCACGGAGGGAGCCACAGGCTATGCGTCACAGAGGGTTATAAAGGGTCTCTCAGCATCACTTTCTGGGCAAATAACTTCACGTGATATGAGGAGAGGCAGAGCATAAAAGGCTCCCGTGTTGGGATTTTAAGGCCCAAAGTCGCGTCCTTCCTCACGCGGGGACTGGCTGAGAGCGCTTTCTTCAACCCACGAGCCTCTCCTTGGGGTTTGGCCGTGACCCAGGGTGACAGGTGAACTCACGCAGTGCAGGGCTTGGGCCTTGAGACATTATCCTCCTGTTTCTTCACAGGGGAGGGTGGGGAGTGAGGTGGAAAGAGCATGGATTTCAGCGCAGACAGACTCAACCCCATTCCATCCTCCCCTCTATTCAGTGTAGGACTTGGGGCAAGTTATCGCATGTCGTTGGGTGTCAGTTTTCCCACTTATATCATGTTAACATAACAATGTGACCATCCTCACTGTTTTTTTTGGCTGAAATAATATGCATGAAGCTGCTAGCACAGCGACCAGGTCGGCTCTGAACCAAAGTCGGTTCCATCCCTCCCCTACTAATAGAGCTGCACCTGGGGAGGTGCTGAGCTCTGAGGACACAGCCCAAGACCCAGCCCACAGCTATGCATCGGAAAGCGTGCAGCCGTGCATTTTAAAGAGAGTCAGAAAGAGAAAAACAAATATCGTATATTAACGCATATATGTGGAACCTAGAAAAGTGGTACAGATGAACCGGTTTGCAGGGCAGAAATAGAGACACGGATGTAGAGAACAAACGTATGGACACCAAGGGGGGAAAGTGGCAGGGGTGGTGGTGGTGGGATGAACTGGGAGATTGGGATTGACGTGTATACCCTGATGTGTATAAAGTAGATAACTAATAAGAACATGCTGTATAAAAAATTAAATAAAATTCAAAGAAAAAAAAGAGGGACGATCTTTTCAGGTTTGATTTTCACGACAAAGGTGCCCTGGGGTCTGCTTGTGAAGCCCAGGATTTGGCCTTTCCTATCATACCTTCTGGGTCTGCCTCTGCAGCCTGTCATAACTCCTTAGTCCTCGATGGAGCCCAGGGCCCTTTATTGTTCAACACCCACTGAGCAGTTCACTACATATTATTTCAGGAAATGCATTTTCCGGAAAGTCTAACCCTAAGAAATGCAGCCAGCACCCTGCTACTTCCACATCAACTTTTTGCTTTTTTCTTCTGTGTTAAGTCTTTTTTAATTTTGCCAATCAGATGGATGAAAAGAGCAGCATTCTAGGGGGCTATGTTGCATTTCTTTTCTTGTCTCGTTTAATTAGGTTTACTGAAGTAGGCTTTACACACAGTAAAGTTCACTCTTTGGCGAACATTCTCTGAGAATTTCCACATGTGGAGTCATAACCACCTCCACGGTCAGAAAAGATTCATCCCTCCAGATCCCTCCTGTTTCCGATCTGTGGTCACCTCTTTTCTCTCCCACGACCCTGGAAATGACCGATTCTTGTGCTCATATCACCCCCTCTCCAGAATGTCACATAAATGGAATCAGACGGTCTATAACCTTTGAGTCTGGCCTCTTTCACTCAGCAAAATGTGTTTGAGAGTCATCATTGTTGTTGTGTGTATCAAAAGTTCATTTTTTTAAATTGATATGTCATATTCCGTTGTAGGGATGAGTTCCGGCGTGTTTATCCATTCCTCTGCTGAAGAACATTTGGGTTGTTTCCCAACCCAAATTTTTTGGTAGATTATACGTAAAACCACTGTAAATATTCATATACAAAGTTTGAGTGATCATGTATTTTTATATCTCTTGGGCAATTACCTGCAAGTGGGATTCTGGGTCACGTGAACTGGTATGGTTAACTTCATAGGAAACTGACATCAACTTCTTTTTTATTCCATATATATGTAAACTTTTAAATTAGACACAGATTTCCAAGTAATCGATAAGCTAGTTTACCCCACAGAATCGACGGTGGAGAGATTGGTTCTGCCCTGAAGCTGTGTTTGAGCTCATCTGTCTTCCCATCAGCCCTAAGATATTACCCTTCTCTCCCACCCACACTTCCCTTTCCGTTCCCATGGGTGCCCCCAAGCTCTGTTCTCTTCCCCTTTTACCTGGCTTATCATGGCCATTCCAGTAAGTTATAAAAAAAATTAATTATAGTTGGTTGTTATCTTCCACTGATCAGCCAGGATCTAGCTCAGATGTAATATTGAATAAATATCTCTCTTGGTTATTTCTTAATTAAGGATATCTTCTCCTCCTCAGAATCTCTTCCATCTTATGTGACCAATATACTATTTACGAACTCATTAGTTTTTACAGCTTTGTTGAGATAGAATTCCATAGCATACAATTCACCAATTTATAGTATACAATTAGAGGTTTTGTTCATATATTCACAGTGTCATGCAACTATTATAGTCATCTAATTTTAGAACATTTCACCATCCCAAGAAGAGGCCATTGAGATTTTGGTAGAGATTGCACTGAATCTGTAGATGGCTTTGGGGAATATTGCCATCTTTTAAAAAACAATTAATTCATTCATTCATTTTTATTGGAGTATAATTGCTGTATAATGTTGTGTTAGTTTCTGCTGTACAGTGAAGTGAATCAGCTATATGTAAACATATATCCCCTCCATCTTGGACCTCCCTCCCCTCCCCCAATCCCACACATCTAGGTCCTCGGAGTGCACCGGACTGAGCTCCCTGTGCTATACAGCAGGTTCCCACTAGCTAACTATTTTACACATGGTAGTGTATTTATGCCATCTTAGTCATCTTAAAGTCTTCCAATCCATGGACATAGGATATCTTTCCACTTACATAACTCTAACTTCTTTCAGAAATGTTTTATATTTTCAGTGTACAGGTCTTGCACTTCTGGCTAGATTTATTCTTAAGTATTTTCTTTTTTTGGATGATATTGTAAATAGAGTTGTTTTCTTAATTAGTTTCAATTTTGGATTTTTCATTGCTAGTCAATATAAATACCACTTTTTAAAAAAACTGATCTTGTATCTACACCTTGCTGAACTCCTTTGATAGTTCTATAAGTGTTTTAGTGGCTTTCTTAGGATTTTCTAGATATACCATTATGTCACCTACAACTGGAAATAGCTTTAATTCTTCCCTTTTAATATGAATTGCTTTAATTTCATTTTCTTCTATAATTTCCCTGGTTAGAACTTCTGGTACAATGTTGAATAGAATCGGTGAGAGCTGATATCCTTGTCTTGTTCCTGATCTTCGGAGAAAAACATTCATTCTTTCACCATTAAGTAAGAGGTTAGCTGTGGGTTTTCCATATATTTTCTTTGTAAGGTTGTGGACATTTCTTTCTATCCTTAGTTTTTTGAGTTTTATTATGAAAATTCACTGGATTTTGTCAGATGCTTTTTCCTGTGTTTACTAACGTCATGATGTGTTTTTACTTCTTCGTTACATTGGTTTAGTGTACTGTATTAAATGATTTTTCAAATGTTAAACTGACCTTACTTTCATGAAATAAATCACACTTGGTCATGGTGTATAATTCTTTTATGTGTTCCTGGGTTCAGTTTGCTGTTGTTTTGTTGAGGATTTCTGAGCCATTATTCATAATAGATATTGGTTGGTAGTTTTCTTACTGTTTAAAGTCTTTGATTTTGGTATAGAATAATACAGCCTTCATAGATTGAGTTAAAATGTGGTCCTTCCTCTTCTAATTTTAGAAGAGCTTGTGAAGAGTGGATATTAATTCTTAAAATATTTGATAGAATTCACCAGTAAAGCCATATGGGCCTGGGCTTCTCTTTGTGGGAAGTTTTCTCTTTATTATGCATCTATTCAGATTTTCTATTTATTTTTTATTCAGTTTTGGCATTTTGTGTCTTTCTAGGAGTTCTTCCACTTCATCTAAGTTGTCTAATGTTCTGGCATAGTTATTCATAATAGTCTTTTATGATCTTTTTTATTTCTGTAAGGTCTCTAGTTATGTCCCCTCTTTCATTCATGATTTTGGTGTCTCTTTTTTTCTTAGTCTAATAAAAAGTTTCCCAATATTGTTGATCTTTTCAAAGAATCAATTTTGGTTTTTTAAATTCTTTTGTATTTAAAAGTTCTCTATTTCATTTATTTCTACTCTAATCTTTATTATGTTTGCCCTTCTGTTTGCATTAGGTTTTTCTGAGCCCATCTTCTACTTTTAACAGGTCAGATTAGGTGACTAACTTGAGATCTTTTTCTTTATTAAAATAGGAGCTTATAGCTGTAGAATTCCCTATAAACATCGCTTTAGCCCCATATGTTCTGGCTTGCTTTGTATTCATTCTTATTCATCTTAAAATGTTTTCTAATTTCTCTTGCGGTTTCTTCTTTGACCCACTAGTTATTTAGCAGTATGTGGCTTAATGCCCACCCATTTCTAAATTGACCAAATTCCTTCTGTTATTTATTTCTAATTTTATTCCATTGTAGTTGGAAAACATATTTGTATGATTTCATTTCTCATCAAATTCTTGAGGCTTGTTTATGTTCTTGTATATGTTCTATCCTGGAGGATTTTCCACGTGGGCTTGAAATTTAATAAACTTCCTTGAATAAATGCTTCTCCATTTGCTGTATGCCCTTAGGGCAATTCCCAGAGACTTTAAGCAATTATTTGAAACATAATTTCCCCACTTGTGGCTGTCTCGCTGGAGAAAGGTTCCCTGACGCTCTTGCAAACTCAGTTGTTTTTTTTTTTTTTCTTTTTTGCGGTACGCAGGCCTCTCACTGGCGTGGCCTCTCCCGCTGCGGAGCACAGGCTCCGGACGCGCAGGCTCAGCGGCCATGGCTCACGGGCCCAGCTGCTCCGCGGCATGTGAGATCCTCCCGGATCGGGGCACGAACCCGCGTCCCCCGCATCGGCAGGCGGACTCTCAACCACTGCGCCACCAGGGAAGCCCGCAAACTCAGTTTTTATTTGTTGCTCTCTGCCATAAAATCTTCCATGGTTCCCCATTAACTATAGATATTTTAGCATGGTTTTGGGCTTTGCTGCTTCTATTAGACTTTCTGGTTTCCAAATTCCTGATGCTCTATAAGCCCGAACTTACATCCATTCTACTGTTCCTATAGGTTTAATGTTGTATGCTTTGGGGTCAGTTCTGTCTTCTGGCAGTTAACAAGGAAAGCCCCAATTTCCCTGAAACACTGTAGTGAGTGCTCTGGTACAGGGACTGCTGCTACCACTTTTCCTATTTCCTGTGTCATTTATTCCCCAAATTGTTGTCCAGGCAGCCCGGCAGAGTTGAAAGAACATAGAGCTGGACAATATCTGAGTAACTAGCCCCAGCTCTTCCCCCTAAATATGTATATATACTAATTCACATATACAGTCCAGCTCTGCTCCTCGCTAGAACGTAAGCTCCTTGAGAGAAGGAATTTTGTCTGCTTTGTTTACCGCTATACCCTAACACTTATAACTTGTCCTTATAGCACTTATAACTACTCCCTTGAACAGTGACCATGAACATGTGGGTACAACAATCATGGCTCATCCTTATGCAACTTTAGCTTTGCAAATAATTGAGCCTTACGGGGCAACTATCACTATGCTCTTTAGTTCTTTTGTTTCCCAGGCAACCGAGACTCTATTCAAATTGCTCCCTGGGAATTGGCAGCAACGGAATTCAGACTTGGGTCCCCTAGATCTGAGCTTAGGACTCTGAAGCGAGATCACCTTTTCCCGCTGACTCTGATGGCCTCACGAAGAAGTCTCTCATGTGGGTGTTACAGAATGAGGTCTGAGAAAAACTGGAGACGTAGACTGATCCTGTGCTTGGTGTTTCCTCTTGATTCAGAGATGCTCCTTCCCCAGGCACTTCCCCCATTCCTGCTGCAAATAAGTACATTACAGGGGGACCTCTCAGCACCCTGGAGGGTGACAGTAATTGAACACTAAAGACACAAAATTCCATGGGCGTTTCCAGACATTCCAGCAGGGCTGACACGGGCTGTGGGAGATGAGCAATTCCTTGTACTCTTGCCTCTCTGTGTTTCTCTCCCACTGAAGGCGACACAAACATCTCTGAATTGCCTCGTTTTATTCCAAGTTCCCAGATAGCCTGGAATAAAAGAGTAGGAGAGGATTGTGCCGTAGCTCGTCTGTGTGTTTTAATCAGAAACCTGCCAAAGTGTTCATTTTTTCTTGATGCCAAACAGCCTATTTCAAATCCCTTTCTTCCTGTAAACTCTTTCTTCCTATCCCTGAGTCTCACCTCCCCAACCACAGCTTAGTTTTCTTCCATTGTTCCCTCTTCCTGACTAGTCTACTTATAGATTTTCTCAGAGCTAAGGTGTGCACCCATTTTTACTTAAGGGATGGGTACATTTATCTAATTTTATATTTTTATAAAAGCAGTCCACCTCCTCCACCAGAGAGCGAGGTTGGTGGAGGCACAGATATTGTCTGATTTACCCTCAACCCCTAGTTCCCAGGATGGCACCTGATACATAGTCACGCTCAAACCATAGTTGCCAAATGAATGAATGAGCTACGTAGTTATAAGTTGCGTGAACATGGCAGCTGGACCTTGGCGTGAGTGACAAGACGGACTTCAAGGCTCACGT
This sequence comes from Neophocaena asiaeorientalis asiaeorientalis, assembly GCF_003031525.2. Taxonomy (NCBI): domain Eukaryota; kingdom Metazoa; phylum Chordata; class Mammalia; order Artiodactyla; family Phocoenidae; genus Neophocaena; species Neophocaena asiaeorientalis. The sequence goes on along the minus strand of NW_020173770.1, from coordinate 254,989 downwards.
TGAGAATGGCAGAGATTAGCTGGTGCTATAGATCCTAAACACCAGGAACTCTTCAGAAGAAAGCATTTCAGAAATGCTAAGCAGTAAACACTGTTCCAGGCTGGGCTGTCTTGGTGACCTGAGCGGTGGAGATTGCATTGTGGAGATAGGACTCGGGGTGACACTGACAGCTGGGCAGTCATTCATTGCTGAAACTTGTTGCATACTCCCTCCCTTCCTGAGATGGGCAGGAGGCCTGTGAAGCCATGGGATTAAGGAGGGAAACATTTCCTAAGCCTGGATTTGCCTTCAGCTCCTAACCCTGCTGACCCAGAGAGAAGTCCTAGCAAAATAACTCCATGGTGCTACCTTTTGGGTCTATAAAATGGGTAGTTCTAGTGGAAGAAAAATCCACCCAATGGTCCGTGTCGATATTGGACTGCAGTCCCCATGGAAGAGAGTGCAGGCTACGTGAATGGGCTCTGTGTGAGCCCTGAGCTGCCCACAGGCAGCCGAGGCCAAGGGGCAGGCCCATCGCTGGTCTGCGGGTCACTATGTAGTCAGGCCCCCGTGCTCCTGGGAGAGCCCACAGCCCAGGGAGGCTCTCACACATTCCTACCTCAAATGCCTTGAACCAGGAACCTCAGGAGCTGGCCATGCCAGGCACTGCCACCATCCCCATGGATACTTCTAGAGACCCAAGAAAAGTAAGCAAATCCATCAAAAACTTTCTCAATACTCTTCCCCAGCCAGGCATATGAGACGAGAGACAGAATCAACATGATTTATGGTCCAGATCCAATATGGACCTGAATGCTTTCCATGTAGAAAGGGCTTTTTTGATCAATTACAGTGTTCCTGCAGCGCCATAGAAACACCGTATCTCTCAGCCATCGGGACGTTTCATCAAAACGCCATGATTTATTTCATTTTTCGTACACGTGGTAGCTGTATCTCTGCCTTCCTGAATTTCTGCCATATTCAACATCATTTTCTCCTGTTTCATTGTCAAGATAGCAGCTCCTTTGGCTCAGGCTCAGGGAAATGCTTTTTGAATCCAACCTTTGTCTTTGATTCCCCAGCGGAATTAACCCTCCCTAGACATACTGTTTCTACTGGAACACCATACTTACTCTATTCAACCTAAAATACGGTGGGTGGTTGACATGTCTGTGTCCCTCACCTGAACATTTGCCCAGTCTGATCTCTCCAGCTGTCCCCATTAGCCCAGGACCTGGCAGTCTTGAGGCTCTCAATGAATGACTCATGAATGGATGGAAAAGTCAGAGATCAAATTAGTAATTAAATAATATGTCCTTGACTAGGGACAGAGGTTCCTTTTATAAGGATGACCTGAATTCAACAGGAACTTTCCTAAAAGGTGAGAGGGAGAGGGAGCGGGAGAGGGAGAGGGAGAGGGAGAGAAGGAGGTGGAGTCCTCAGGGGATGCAGAGCAGAGCAAGGGACGTGGCAGAAAGCCCTTGGAGGGAGGGGGCTGTAAAAGCATCACAAAGAACAAGAGTGATCCCTCCCCAGGTGCTGAATTGAGGGCAAGTTTCTGAACCTGGTTTATCATAATGAAGAGAAACTAAAAACAGTCGTGTTCCAGTGGAAGAAAGAATGTCCCAAACTCTGGGCCCAAAATGGTACAGAAGACTCGTCCATGCGCCCTCCACCCCCAAACACACACGAAGAGTCACATCTTCCTTAACAAGGCACTCAGTGGTCTCCCTGAACAGCAGAAAAGAAACAGTAAGCCAACCCAGAGGGCAACCACACTCTTGCCCCACAGGCCAGAGCACAGCTCCAGCATCCTGGGATGGGTGCATTTTGTCCTCAGTGTCATGCAAACGGTCTGCTCCTGGTACATACCCAAGAGACACATTGGTTACACTGACTTCTCTAGGGGCCAGAGTCCTAAATCAAACTGTATTCAAGCTTCCTGTTCTTTTTGATGCAAAGAGAACAAAACTACTTAAGATGTATTGAATATTTAATATATATGTCCCTCATTTTATATATATATATATATAAAATATGCCCATATATCTGTTACTTATAAAGTTGAATATATACCCACATGTGTGCTAAGTTCTTTATGTTCTGTCTACTAACCTAGGTATACACACATACCTGTAAATGCTATATATGAACCCTGCATCTACATTAGATGAAACGTGCTCTGACTGGTGTCTGAGACTCTAATCTGTTACGTCACAGCTCATTCTAGCCTCCTCCTCTTGCTTACCTAAGCATTTCCTCACAGAGGAAAGCCGAGCCCCCACTGCTCGCTGCTCGCTTACTGACCTGTTCAGTCCCACTGCACCTGAGCAGTGGTGTCTGCACTGGCAATGGCTTCCACGTGGGACACAACCTTATCAGCTAGAATGCAGGGCTCATGTGTAGTTCCTTTGCCTCTTGTCTTACAGACTCTGCTCATTTCCAAAGTTACCTATGTCAGCACATCCCCACCCTCAGTGACGCTGTTTCCTGTATACATAATATAGGTAGATTCTCTTGTCATGGTCTGTATTCCTTCCTGGGATCCCTAAATCATGTTTTTATTTTGCATGCATTCAGGACCACTCTTTGAGCTGTATGGGTTTTGACAAATGCCTGATGACAAGTATCACTATTATGCTCTCAGATGGAATACTTTGATCGCCCTAAAAATCACGTGTTTCATCTATTTAATATTTCCCCCTTCCCAATACCCAAGAAACCACTGACTTTTTTTTCTGTCTCTATAAGTTTCTTTTCCAGAATGTCATATAATCGGAAACATACAGTATGTAGCCTTTACATACTGACTTCTTACACTTAACTATGTGCATTTAGTGTTCCTACGGGTCTTTTTAAAAGTTGTTAAATTTTATCTCTGAACAACATTCCAGTGTATGGATGTACCATAGTTCATTTATCCATTTACCCATTGAAGCACATCTTGATGGCTTCCAGTGTTTGGCAGTTATGAATTAAGCTGCCATAAATATTCATATTCAGGTTTTTTTTGTACAGAGGCTTTCAAATCAATTGGGTAAATACCTAGAAGTATGATTGTATAGTAATACTATATTTAGCGTTGTAAGAAACTGCTGAACTGTCTTCCAAAGTGACCGTCCCTTTCGCATTCCCACCAGCAATGAATGAGTTTCTGTTGCTCTGTAGCCTTGTCAGCACTTGTTGTTGTCAGTTTTGGATTTTAGCCATTCTGATGTGTTTAGTGGTGTCTCACTGCTGTTTTAATTTGTAATTCGCTAATGGGAAATGATGCTAAGCATCTTTGCACTTGCTGATTTGCCATCTGTGGATCTGCTCTGGTGAGCCGTCTCTTTAGATCTTTTGCCCATATTTGGGTTGTTTGTTTTCTTATTGTCTAGTTTTTAGAGTTCTTTGTATATCTTGGATACCAGTCCTTTATCCGATCTGTGTTGCAAATATTTTCTCCCAGTCTGTGGCTTGTCTCTTCTTTATCTTAATGGTGTCTTTTAAAGAGCAGAGTTTTTAAATTTTAATAAAGTCTAACTTATCAATTTTTTACTTTCATAGATCATGCATTTGCTACAGACTCATCGCTAAACCCAAGTTCATACGGATTTTCTTCAATGTTTTATTCTATATTTTATAGTATTGCCCTTTATATTTAGGTCTATCATACATTTGAGTTAATTTTTGAGAAAAATCATAGGGTCTGTGTCTAGATTCATTTTTTGGTGTCCAGTTGTTCCAGCACATTTTGTTGAAAAGGTGATCCCTTCTGTATTGAATTGCCTTTGCTCACTTGTCAAAGATCTGTTGGCTATATTTGTGTGGGTTTATTTCTGGGCTCCCTGTTCTGTTTCATTCATCAGCCTCTATTCTTTCACCAATGCCATGTTGTCTTGATTACTCTCTTGTCAGATACTGTCCGGTTCTGCTCTTCTTCAGTATTGTGTTGACTAGTCTTGGTCTTTTAACTTATCATATAAACTTCAGAGCCAGTTTGTCGATATCCACAAATAACATGCAGGTTTTTTGAGTGAGGCTGTGCTTCACCTGTAGATCAATTGGGGGAGAATTGTCATCTGAACAATATCGAGTCTTCTAGTCCATAAACAACGACTATATGTGCATTTATTTAGATCTTCTCTGATTTCCTTCATCAGAGTTTTGTAGCTGTCTGCATATAGATTCTGTACATATTCCATTAGTCTTACTAATTTTTAGTGAGGGATTTGTATGGCATATGCCTGTCTAGGTGGAATCTCAGAGAGATACCTCACTCTTCTCCCTGCTTCACCCTGGCTTAGGTGCCTCCACCATTTGGAGACCTGCCCTCACCTACAGGGCATCCCTTGCTCCATAGCATCTTGTTTAAACCTCATCAGTGGAACACATCACGTGATAATTCACTTACTTTTGTTTATTTGTTTATCTAAATGTCAGCCTTGAGCTTTCTGAGAAGAGTGCCTTTCTCAAGTTCATTTCCATGTCCCCAGGGACACATAGGCCCTGGCACAGAGTTTGGATTCACCCTGCCCTCTACAAACCTCAAAGAACCTCTGGAAGCCCTGTCTCAGGCTTCAGGACACCACAGGGTATGTGTAAGGATCTCAGCTCCTGGAGCTGCTAAGAATATCACATGTGCCCTTGTCTTGTCTGCAGCTACTGTCGGGGTAAAATTCTTCCCCTTTTACTCCGTCCTGGAGATCTCATGCAGATGTGTCTCTCTGATGACTCTCACCGAGGGCCGTGCAGAGAAGGGACTTGGGAAATGCATGTAGTTCCTGGCCTCCTTTTGCAATGCAGAGGTATCCGTTTAGAATGGATGGCAGTGATGCCACAGTGACGAGAGAATCCTGCACAACGCTCCACACTGGTGCCATCCCTGTAAAGCTAGGGCTTTGTCTCCACATAATCTCTGCTAATATGCGCATATATCCCTTGCAAGGGGAAGCACCAAAGACTTGAATGTCCACTAGAGCTGGGTAAGTCTATTAAGCGAAACTTTTGGGCTGAAACAAGTCCCTTTTAGTTGCTTTCCTCTGAGCATTTTCTTCCCACTACCTACCCCACCAAGGAAAACGTTGGATTGTGAGAGTTTACATTAGATGATAAGTGCTGTATTTAATGGCAAGGTTTTCTCTCTGAAAATTATTACTAAAGCTATGCATGCAGCAGGCAGATTCTATGTAAAAATTTCTAAACTATTAGACATTGGATTTCCAGCCAAAACAATGATTTTTTTCTCCTACTCCATTCAGAGAGCACACTATCATTTTCATAAAGAAGGAAAAAGGACCCTGATGGTCCCTCACAGATAGAATAGGATGGTGGGATTGTGCAGGGCTGAGGCAGACAGAAGAGAAGGGAGCTCAGATCCCACCTGAAACCACTAGGACATAGTCAGTTAATTTCTTCCTGGAGGCTGGACGAGGACTCATGCATAGCTGATTATTATTTCAAAATACAGACTTGAAATATATGACTCATATTTTCTATAGTTAATTTGTAACTAAGGTTTTCTAGGCACAGAAATAATGCTTCTCCCATCACTACAATTTAATTTTACTTACGGCACGTTCATAATTCCTGGGCATCGTTACGGTGTTATTTTTATACTTTTGCATTCATTTTTACAGCTCTGTGTGTGAAACTGTTTGGAAGATGAAAAGCTCCATATAAGATCTAAGTATCATTGTTTTTTTCTTTAGGAGAAGAAAACCCTAACGTGCTCACTTGACATCTGAAAGCCAGGAAGCCCCGCGGCGAGGAGGTAAGGAGACCCTGCCCCAGGTCGGCAGCTCCATCGGACGGGAAAGTGGGGGCGGGCAGTGGTGCTGGACCGGCTCAGGCGGCTCCCCAGCTGAGGTCTGGACGCCTGCCTGGGTCTCCCGTGGGAGCCTCACACCTTGTCCCTTGTCCCACCTGCTCTTCAGATTCTTTCGACTTCAAGACTCATAGGCCATCCGCAGTCAGCCTTCTTGCGGTAAAGTGCACGTTTCTCTAAATATGAACGGACTGGCCAGGTGTTTCCTCTGCGCTTGGAGACCGAATAAGGGACACCTGGCCCTACATCACAGCCATCGCAATGTGGGGTCATCGGGGGGAAGGCTTGGGGAGAGTAACCCCAGACCTAATAACCAAAACCTTGACAATGAACTCCTGTCTAAAGTCGCTGGTTCTCGCTGACTTAACCCAGAGTAAATTAACGAGGAGAGGCCCTGCAGCAGGCTCTGTGAGGTGTGGAATCAACTCTTACGAATGTAGACGTTGCAGCAGCTGTTGTCTTCCTCCCCAAGCACGGCCTTGCAGTGCCGGTTATTTAGGGTGGCAGTTACATTCCAGCGCCAGCATCGGCGCACAGTAGGTCTGATGAAGTCCTCCCCTGCTGTTGGGATATGGACGGTGCAGGGGAGCACCTGCAGGCTCCGAGGGGCGGCAAGGCCACTGGAGGGCCCCTAAATAACCACACAGCTCAGGGCCTCACCGTCACACCTTAGACTGTGATGTGAGCAGGAAAGAAAGCCTTGGGGTGTTAAGCCGCTAAGGCTTGGGGGATGCTTGTTACTGCACTCAGCCTATAAAAAGCCGCCAGATAAAAATGCAGCTGCTGAACAAAAGTGCTCCCACCTTCGGGGGCTCCGCTCTTCTTCACCTCTCCAGGGATCATGCATGGATTGGGGGACTCTGCTCTGCTTCAACTCTCCAGGGATCACGCATGGAGACAGGCACTGAAGGTTCACGTCCTGTGCAACTTCCAGCGAGAAGGGCTGTATCTTTGACATGTCAGAGATCATGGTCACGGGCTGAGATGAATGTGAGAGAGAAAAGAGCTGGACACCAGTTAAAGGCAGTAGACAGATTTTATTCAGAGCTTTGCAATAGGAGAGAGACGCTTCGGTAAAACTGTGCTCAACTCATACACAGCAAAGACGGCAGGGAGTTGATGACCCAGGGCAAGACGGAGGGGTTAGTGGACGGAAAATCACTAAGAGGAACCACCAGAAGTGGGAGATTCTTGCTAAAGCACCTTACCAGGACTCTTGCTGGATGCAGGTCAAGGCTCAGACTTCAAGGGTGCCGGACTCTCGCTAAGACTGGACTGTGCAGGCTGAGGAAAGGTGGGTCCGAAGACCAGTTCTGGTTGAAAAGAGAGCTCAGAGAAGCCTGCCTAAAGTTTGCACGAGGTGAGCGTCTTCTCCATGAAGCAGCCCAATGGGAGCGCTCTCCACGGGATGGAATTCTCTCGGCCTCACACCTGCTGGCAGAGGGTTTGCCGTCAGCGACAACCAAAACCTCTAACAGGGAGCTCCTCCAGCACGCTGACAAGTGCTTATGAGCAAAATGGATTATGTTTACTCTGCAGAGTGCTGTGCCCCCGGGGAACACGGCTTCTACTTCCGTACCTCATCTGTAATGTGATTGAAATATGAAAATAATTTTCTCTGCCTACATAGCTTCAATATATTGGTATTAACTATAAAAAACAAATTCCTTCCAGAGGCCAAACAAGCAGATGGTTGTGAGCATTTAGGAATAGAAGGAGGTCACTGAGTGTGTGATCACTCGGGTCAGTGCAGACCTCGGTCCAGCTGTGGGACGCAGCCGTGGATACCGTTGTGCTCTCCTGTCTTTCTCCTGCAGGTGCAGGATTTGGGACCCTGATCTCACCTTGACCTTACCTGGGGCAGTGGCTCCTCATCTCCTCCTAGAGGGCTTGTTACTCTGTGCACTGCTGTGCCTCCTCCGTGTTTCTGGTTCAGTCTGTGT
>NW_020173770.1:189192-247153 GCF_003031525.2 Neophocaena asiaeorientalis asiaeorientalis | reverse complement strand
TCCGGGGGGGTGGGGGGCGGGGGCGTGGGCTTTGGAATTTGCTTTGCCAACTTGCTTTTTCCCAGGTGAGGCTGCCGAGTGCGGATTACAGTTTGAGAACCACCCACTCAGGGCACCCAGCTCCCTGCCCCTAACTTGGCCAAAGGATAAACTAAAGGACACACTAAACATCATGGATGAGTCTGCCTGTGGTGGGACAGCTGAGACCAACATACAAGATTCCTCATTGTTACTGATCTATGTAATCTTCCTTCTCTGTCTGCATCCAAGGGGACCAGAAGGGGTCAGACTAACAGTGTGAAATAATACAACTAGGATATTTTAATAGAGCATCTAAAGCAGTGTTTCTTTGCTCTTGAAGATCTGATGAAAGTTAGGAAGTACTCCCTCCCCCCAGAAATACCAAACACACGCACACAGACGGGATTTTACATTAACTTTCAGGGCCTAATGAGTTTCCTGAACCCCAGGGTAAAAACTCTTAATATCTTAAAAGTAAGCAGGAAGGGAAGATGCAAACAGGTTTCTGAGATAAAAATACAATAATAATTTGGAAGGGAATTTATCTTGAAGCTTTTTGGGGTGTAAGGTAAATAAAAAGATGAGAGTATCGGGGTGACAAATAGGAGAGTTCGTTTGTTGATGTCTCCGGGGCGGGGATTGTGAGAGCTCTGGTTGGGGCCTGAGGACCGAGTGGAGCGGGTGGGCAGTAGGGCCAGATGGTCCAGGGGTGGGTCTGAGTGTCTGTCCACAGGCGCAAACATGACCTCAGGGATGGCTTCTGCGGGGGCGGCCGCACGAAGCCCTTCCTCCTTCTTCCTCGCAGGCATCTGCCGAGGTCCTACAGGCTCAGAGCCGCCGACCCCTATAACCCTGGGAGTCCCTTGGGGTTGAAAGTGGAAGCGAGCGATGCCTGTGCGGTGCTCTCCGTGTGCAAGGCACACATCAAGTGACCTCTGTGGTCCTCAGAGAAACCCTGTGAGTGTTCCACTTGGCAGGTGAGAAGGCTGAAGCCCAGGGCAGCTGTGTGCCTCGTCCAAGGTCACGCAAGGAGCAGTTGAGCCAGCACCCAACACGGCGAGGCTCTTTCAAAACCCCACCGCCAACCCCCCTCCCCCCAATGCTGGAAGGGCTGTCCTATCCAGGAGCCCCCCGCCCTTTCTCAAGCCCCTGCCTGGGACAAGACTTGCCTTCTCCTTGGAGGAGAGACCATCCTTCTACTTTCCCTGCTGGAGACCCCTTCTCCATTCTCTTCTCTTCTCACCACTGTCAGCGGCTGCCCTGGGGGGCCGTAAACACAGATGCCATTTTGCCGAATGTGCTCTGCGCCCACCTGCCAAGAGCAGCCTTGTTATTTCTGTGTACAAGTAAAATAAGCAGTGGCTTTATCATTCAACAGATCTGAGGTAAAATCCCAGTTCTGCAAATCACAAAGTATGAGGATTTGGACAACTTATGGTTGTGCTTCCCCTGTATAAATGGGGACAATGTCCTCTTAGAGCTCTTGTGAGCGTTTACTAAAATGACATACAAATCACTCACATCAGTGACCGGCGTACAGTGCATGCTTAACGCGGGCTCGCTTTGCTTTCCATGTTTGGAATGAAGGCAAACAGCTTCATCATCACCCACAGCATATGGAAGCTACGAGACACGTCATAAAACTGTCAGACGGGATGCGTACTGTAGCTCAAATTAAAATATTTCTGTGCGCTGGCATTCTCTGTGCCAGAGGCAAGCTCAGTCGACATAAGTCGGCGGTACCAAATCTGCAATTAGAATGACACTTTAAAAGACTTTGCAATAAATATTTTGTTTTTCGCTTATTGCATAGGACTCAACTCTGCTTTTCGCTGTCGGTGCTACATCCGTTACCACTAGGACGGAACACGCTAAGGGGTTCATTGTTCCCCCGCAGCCCTCTGGTTATGTTGGACGGTTCTCCATTCATTTCAAAGTAGGTGAAGAAGATGCCGTGGGTCTCAGAGTAACTTTGGGGCAAGGAGAGAGAAGTTGAGGTAGAGAGATTGGTAACCAACAGGTGTTAATTTAGCAGCTGCTGTGTATTAGATACTGTGTGGAAACTGAGGACGGCATGAAGGCTGAGGAGACACGGAACCCACCCCCAAGACGCTCGTGATGTTGAAGGGGCACACTCAAGGTCAAGGGTGAAGAGCAATGAGTGTCTGAGCATTCGAATTGGAGCCCCGCCCATCACTCAGTTCCCCACAATTACCTGCTGCCCCCTGAAGCCCTGCAGCCGTGCCCCATGTGCACTCGTGATATTCAAGCCCCTCCTGAGACCCACCTTTAGCGAGTGTGCATGGGACGCTCAGTGTTTGATCGTGGAAGCAGAACCACTCGGGGTGATAAGCACAGCTTCATCATCAGGATTAGACCGGCCACGGCCGCGGGTGCAGGTGGAGGAGGTGATGCAAGACTGTTGCTTCTGCAGCTGTTTTGGACCCTGAGTCACGTCAGATCCTCAGGCTGACGATTGGGAAGGAAAGCTGGACTGCAACGGTAGCAAGCAAGGATGAGCCAGAATGCACCAGGGCCAAGGGCACCTGCGGCTTCTTCAAACCACCTCCAGCCTCCAGGAAACATGTCCTGTGGGAGTAGCTTAGGCCTCTATCATGGAGCTGCACGCACGCTGCCCAGGGCCCTGGGAAGCTGAAGGAGAACGTTCCGTGGGATCTGAAGCATCTGGAGGCCTGGGGTCTTCCTGTGCTCAAGTGGCCATGGTGCCCAGCCCCTCACATCAGGCTTGGGAGCATTGGAGGGGCTGCTGCTTCACCCCACCTTGGGGCCAAGCTAACGCTGACCAGTCCGGAAGGCCATTCAAGAACGCATGGAAAGCTGATCGCTCAGAGCCAGCACGGCCGGCAAACACTGGCCCAATGCCACAGGTGGGTTTTCAGATATAGACGACGGGGGTTTCCACTGATATGAGAGTTTAGAAAACGTTCGGAAAACTGTAGAAAGAACCTTAAAACGTTTTATACGACTTTGCCGATCCACTGACGATTGGAAATCCAAGCTAAGGAAATAACTCTAAATAAAGAAAAACACAACAGTTTTATCAATGTCCAATAACAGAGGAACAGTTAGATAAATGAATAAATAATTTAATCCATTGAATGAAATATTACAAATCCATGGAAAACGTTTTTACAGATGCAGTGATATAAAAAAAATGCCTGTGACAGTGTAAAGTAACGCACACAATGCCGTATGCAGTGTGAACAGGGCTCTGTAGAAAAGAGACTTTGCATAAAAAGAGAAAGGGGCGTTCTGGTTCCAAAACAACAGTAGCAGATGCCTGAACCTGGCTTTCTGCACACCCTCGAAACCCACCAGAGATTAACACGCAGAGCGAAGAAGCTCCTCAGGCCCCACCCGGAGCAGGACGCAGGTGGAACACGCGGGCTTCATGAAACAGTGAGCAGGAAATAAACACCCACGTCCCGCAGCCCCAGGGGCCTGCAAGAGATGCCCCACCTGAGAGGGAACCCTGAGAGCAGGTGGGTCTACAGGATCAGAGTCCCGGACCCTGGAGAGGCCAGAAAAAGTGGGTTAGAAATGTGTGGATGAGAAGTGTCAGGCGTGGAAGCCACGGATTCTCTACAGCGGGGGTGACTTGGAACAAGGACCTGGGCGGGGGAGGGGAAGGAGGGAGGGTAGTGATGTAACCAGGCAACGAGGCTGCTATGGAGGGAAAAACAAGCAAGTGAGAGAAGTTTTTAAAAGAAACTGGGAGATACACCAAAACCTACCCAGGCACCCCCCAAAAAGAGCATCGTGGATGAGAGAGGATGCACCTCATCACACAGAGAAGCAGGTGCTCTCGGACCCTCCCTCCCTGACTCATGTAACCCCCAGGCACACTCGGCCAGTAAAGGAAGATGTTGATCCTAAAAGTGAATTCTCTCCAAATCGAAACATACACGACAGAATAAAACCATAGCACAAGAGTCAACCTGAGTGAATTATTCTTAAACAAGCATTTCATGGGGTGAAAACACACATGGAGTCCAAATTTCAAAAACTGGAACAGAAATGGACAAAATCCTGGAAACTTGTGAAAGTAGAGCAGACTGGACATGAGAATGAGATTGAAGCTGAGGTAATTCCTCCCCCAGACAGAGGTGGAGCCACAAAGCCCTGAGCAGACTCATGAAGCGAGGGGGAGGGGCAGGCCTCGCAAATAGACAAGGAAGTGAATGAAAATAGAGAAAGAGAGAAAAAGGAGTAGTGAAAAAGCAGTAGAAGCAAGAGATGAGCAAAAAAAAAAAAAAAGAAAAAAAATGCAACCTATGTCTGATAGGAGTTCCTAAGATGATGAACCAAAAACACGCCAGGGAATCAATATTTAAGCTGAAACCCAGCGAGAGCCTCCTGACCTCCAGGAAGGCTTGTTGAGAGGCTGCCAGGCGCCCAAGGAATCTGGGCTGGGAGGCCACAACCCCAAGGCACATCTCAGTAAGTCTGTTGGATTTTAAGGATGAAGCAAACCAAAACGGGAACAGGAAACATCTCAGGACCTCCAGGTGAGAGGACCAAGGATCTTGTAAAAGTAAGCGGGACAGCATCCAAGGCCTTCACAGCAGGAACAGCGGAAGCTCATTTTCAATGACCCGTGTGAAGGCCGTGTGAGCTAACGAAGGTGTTAGGTCAGCCAAGTCGTAGAACCACAGTTACCAGCAGAGGAGAACGTGGGAACCGCAATGCTCACCAGCCTTTGGAGGAGTCTGTTGGCGGGAGGGGCCCTGCCAACCGAAGAATAAATGGGGAACTTCAGCCAAAGGGCTGGGGGCGGGCACTGAATGTAGGTGTCTGCATACCCAAAACAAAGGAAGGTGAGGCCAGTGGTAAGGGGTCGTGTGAGGGTGTTATACGTGAGAAAAGAAAGCGATACAAATAGAAAGACACAAGGGAAAAAGAAAAGGGACCAGCAAGGCAGCCTCATTGATTGTTATGTGCGTAGGAAGTGGGAGCCAGAGGTACCACTTCTAAGGTTGACCCCCCAGAGTGGAAGCCTGTGAAGGCAGAGGGGACTCTGGCCATTAAAGAGGAGATTAGCATGAAGGGTATCACAGAGCAAACAGACTGTCCTAAATACCAAGGAAGTCTATTCTAAATGAGAAAGAAAACTGACCATGTATAGAAAGAGACCCAGTGAATACATCATCTAATACTATTCATATTTCAGAGATACAATCAAACATGTCAACCGTTTCAACAAATGTAACCAGGATTATCTAACCTACTAAAAGAAGATTTTCAAATTGGCCCCTAGAAAAAAATCCAGCTCTGTGTGGTATACAAATGACACACTTAAAGTGATTCAGAAAGGCTAAAACAAAAATAATAATAATACTAGTAATGCAATTAGACAAAAGTCTATCAGGCAAATAGAAAGAAACAGAAAAGAAGGATTATGATCCTGGTATTTTACAAGGTAGAATTCAGCACCCCACCCCAATTAAATGTTACAAAGAAGAACATTCTGTAATACAAAGGCTACTATTCAAAATGCAGCGTTGTGAATACACATACCCCAGAGCCTAGCAACCGCCCGTCATAAAAACAAAAACAAAAGCTACAGGAGATGTGAAGACAATAGGAGTAAATGCACTCTAGGAGGATTTAATATAATAATCAGTCTAGGGCAGGTCGACTGGATAATAGCAACAAGGGAAAATAAAACCTGTAAGGTAGAGTTCCTGACTGTACACTGAAATTTACAACTTAATAATCGAGACCACAGCATCTTCCCGGTCATTCATGGAACATTCATAGAAATGAACCGAATGTTAGGTTACAGAGGAAGTGCCAAGGAGTTCCTTAAAGTCAAAATAATGTAAACAGCATTTACTGATCACAGAGCAATGAAACTAGTAATTAATGATACACTTGTTAAACAGATCCTTCTGGAGATTTAAAACTTCTCAGGGGAAATGCAAAATCCAAAATAACAGAACTTCTAAAGGATAAAGGTAATGAAAACACGACATACCAGAATCTGTGGGATACAATGAAAATGGTGATCAGATGAAAATTCAGTCTTAGATGTGAATAAAAAGAAAAGAACCAACATAAAAATGACTTAAAATGTTAGAAATCAAATAATAAAATTTATCAAAAGAAGGAAATAATAAAGATAAAAGTACACATCAATGAAAACAAAAAGTGAAGAATTTGTAAAAAAAAAAACGCTAGTTCTTTGAAAAAAAAAGTAGTGGATAAACCAACTAGAATAACCTAGTTGGTTATTAATTTAATACGTTTAAAAAGTGAGAAAGTGAAAACCTGCAAAGGAAGAGAGGGGTGCAGAGGTAGAGCCTGAGTGCCTGTGATGAGCTGATATGGCTGCCCAGCCAGGCGCCTGGGGGCCTGGCCACCTCCATCTCCGCAGACCCGGGGACACCAGCCTGGCTGCCCGGTCCCCTCCTGCAGGCCTCTTTGCAGAAACACAATAAAATGCTTCTGGTTACTTTAGGTAAGCTGCTATTTTGGTCTGCCGGTGCCAAACAGCTGCGACTAAAACGGGCATATGTGGTGCTACCTGCAGTCTCCCATCCACCTCTGCCCAGACCCCCGTCTCACCTCTGAGCGGTGGGTGCTGGCTCCCGGCCATCAGCATTCCAGACTCTTGCCCCGGCAGCCTGCCCTCCCCACACTCACACCCTGGCACGAACCCCACTGCACCTGAGAGAGTGCCTCCCCGCCAGCGCCTTCGCCACACTCCCCGTACCCTGGAATAAATCACCATGCCTGGACTTCGATGACGGATTGGATGAGGAACACGTTCTGCTTCCCGTCACTCCCGGTTTAAAGCTGACACTCTATTGGAGACTTTCACCTTCATCAACTATGGAAATGATAAGTGCACCAACACCTGGAGCCTTCTCCCCACACCCCTCCACCCCTGCCCCACGTTACTGGGCTTCACCACTAGCTGGCTTACCCTGTGCATATCACAAATATATCCACGTTCTGTTTGGGTCTGCTCTCCAAACACTCGGATACGAGACCGATCACAGAGGCGTCTTCTGTCTGTTTCAGCATCGCATTCACAGTGGCTTCCTCCACGCTGGGCTATGGGAAGCCTTCTATAAGTATTAGTTGAATGAATGAGTTTGCTTATACTTACTTCTCCAATTTGGAGATTTCCTTACAAAGCCGGTAAAATCAATCACCATGTCTCTGCCAGGCACACCTGATGCCAAGGTTGGACTAGTGTGAATCACCTGGTGATGGGGTCCAATCTAGGGGACCCTGCTTGTCACCAAAGCCTTGACCCATTTACACTACACAGTGTCTGTAGAAATAAGGATTTGTAAGTAATGTTATTAATTGAGAAGAGCCCAAAGACCACCGGGGTAATCAGAGCACCACCAAACACGCCTGGTGCCGCCCATGATTTACAAAATGCTTTAGAAACGTTATGTCACGTAACTCTCAGATGAAATGATCATTTACAAGTGATAGAACCTGGGTCACAATAGCTGGGACCTGGCACTGCAGGAGCTCGGAGCGTGGCACCCCATACTTGGGGTGAATCGTACTCAGATTTATTACTGGTTAAAATAATTTTGTATCGCCAACACCGGGATCTTCTTAGTGACCAGTCCTCCTTGTGAGGAGGAAATGGCTTGGCTGGGGTAGGTCCTGCTCCTGGGGCTTCAGGCCTGTCCTTGCCCGGAAGTTCCCTCCCCCTGTAAGGAGTGTGTCTGAAGTCACACATCAGCTGCAGGGCCTGGGACGCCCCCCACATCCCACCCTGGCCACTGATGCTGAACTCCTCTCTGGACATCACTTGTCCTCCCACTGTGGCTCATTGTGTCCTTAGGCCCCGTAGGTCAGAGCTTCCAAATTTGCCTTCAGTCGCTTTCGGCCATTTCCTTCATATTTTCATTTCTTTCTTCTTTGAGCTGTGGCTGAATCTCCCAAGACTGTCTTCTACAATTGGATCTACCGCTAGTCTGCCTTCCACTGCCGTTGTTTCCGTTTTCAGTTGCACAGTTATGAGTTTTAACCTCTGTGCACGTTTTCTTAGTTTCCTCTCCATGGTTGCTTGCTCCATTTCTGTAGATGGCACTGACCGCTAAACGCTTACCGAGAAACACATCCTAAACATTGTAACGCACTGTTTCTTGCAGTAAATGCACTTTAGGGAAAGGGTTTCCTGCTTTTGCACCGTGTACACATCCCTGTGAACTGCAGTGTCCTTGGCTTGCTCTGGGAGATTTTATATTTTTCTCTGAGGGGCACCCACACCTGTAGTGAAGTGAGCCACACATGTGAGTCTATTGTGGCTGTGGCTGCCCTTCCTGGGCCCTGCCTGGAGCCCCCGAGAATCTGTAAGAGTCCCTGCAGTCAGCACTGTAGGCTCTCACATTCCTTCTTGCTCTGGCTGAACTCCCCAGGGATTTCCTATAGAGGACAGCATGATCCCACACTGCTGCCCTCACACCAGACCTCCCGAGAAGTGTTCACGCCATTGACCATTTACATGAGAGCCAGTGTCTGGGGAGGGGCATCTTTAAAGATCGTCCTTGGATCACTGTCTTGTCCAGGAGTTTAACACTCTTTTGCCAATCTTTGAATGCACCTTTCTAAGACAGCTCTTACCCACTGGCCACCCATGCGTAAGGACCCTCACTCAGCACACGCTGTGTTCACGAGCACCTACTATGTGCTGGGCATCGTGCTCAGGGCTGCACACCCTAATTTGCATCAGATGGAGTCTCTTGGCCTTAAGAGGAAGACACATCTTCTAGTCTTCTCTTTCCACCAAGATTGAAGCATCCGCTTTGCTAAGGGTGATGGATGGAGGACAATAGCCGCCCCAGGTGTGGGCCCTCTGTTGTGCTGTTTTATCTCCTGACTGTTCATCCCCAGGAAAGGGAGACACGGTCTGAAAATGGACATGAAGCTGATGCTGACACACACTGCAGGGTTGCCCCCAGGAAGCCCACCACATACTGAGGGCAGACCTCGCTGTGTCCGCTTCACCCGGGGAGAGAGAGTGAGGCTTGGAGAGGTTCAGAGGAGTCACCAGACTCAAGTCGTTAGAGCTGAGATGTGGAACCTGGTCTCCCTGATGTGAAAATCCACCTCCTTCCACTCTACCCGCTGCTTGGATGAGAAGGTGGGAAATGACACACTCAGGAGGGACTGGAGCCACAGACGAACAGCTGGGATGTTTGGGGGGATGTTTGAGGCCCTCCCAGCGAGCTCGTTCCTTGGCCCGGCAGAATCACATCTGCAGAGAGAGGAATGTTTGAGGACGTGTGCCTGACACAGAAGGTGCTAGAACACTCAAACGGTCCCTGTTGTAATCTTCAAAAACAGATGATTGGCCCTGCTGGACACAATGGCTGAGGGAGGCCAGTAGGGACTCTGGGCGGAACTGTACAGTGAACTCTCTAAAGTACGAATTTTAACGCTTTATAAAATGGGACTAAATGAGTTCGCTAACTACAGGCCAAGGCCGATGTAACTATTTCCTTTGAGGAAACAACCACCGAAACCCTGGAACCCCAGCTGAGACACGGGAATCCACCTTCTTGGGCATCAATCCTGGGAATGGCCAGAATGTTCCCCTCTGAAGAACAGAGGAAAAGACCAAGGATGTGTAGCTTAGGAAAGAGACAACTGAAGACTCTCAGAGACCTGATCTCAAAAACATAAAGGGCTGCCATCGATTTTTCCTTCAGAGCTCTTTGACCAATGGGTGGAAATTACAGGGAAACAAATCTCCACCTAATTTAAAAAAGAGTTTTTTAGCAAATAGAAGTTGTTTCTTGCCAACGAAGAGATCCCTTCCATCAGGGATCAGAAGGTCAAGCAAAGGATTAAAGATCATTGTCCACCAGGGATGCTTTCAAGGGAACCCAATGGAATGTTGATTTAAATAACCTTGAAAAACCCTTCCAAAATGAGATTTCAGACCAATAGAAATTAATGCTGTACCAATTCGCATTCCCACCAGCAGTGCAAGAGTGTTCCCTTTTCTCCACACCCTCTTCAGCATTTATTGTTTCTAGATTTTTTGTAACTTTTTTTAAGTACAGAATTTCACAAGCCAGCATCCAAAGAATTACCACATGTGATGAAATGATGAGAATTACCTTGGGTTTTGAGGAGGAAGAGATTCAAGATCCTTCCCACCAGAGAGAGTGTCAGTGGGGCTCTAAGGGGTGAGAACTTGATGGGGCCGATGGCCCAGGGGCTCAGCAACAGCCTGACCCTGACCACTGCCCAGGGTAACTCCCGGCGAACCTCCTAATCCAGGTCTGCTGCTGTGTCTGAGTGACCGGGATGCTGAGAATGAGACACTCTTTCTCGTGGACTTAAAGAACGGCAGCGCATTTGGCCATTGGAAGCTCTTAGTTCTCATGTTTATTTGGCACAGACACCAAGGGCACTGAGGGTTTAGAAGTCAGCACTTGTTGGTTAAAAACGAACTGAAGGAGTAGAGGTGACATCAGCTCTCAGGGTCACAGAAAAGCCACTGGAAATGCAAAGGGCACCCGGAAGGCGGGTGGGGTCCCCGCTGTTACTCATGGAAACAGCCAAAGTCCTGCTTTTGAAGCCACCGACCCTCTCCTGGCAGCAGCTGGCTCTCAGACTGACTGCAAGACGAGCTTAGAACAGTCGTCCAAAGAGAGCAGAGCCCCTGGGACGGCCACGACGGCGACCTCTTGTCTCCGGGCCTGCTGGGGTTCGGACCCCCTTCCTTCCTATCGAGGGCTGAGATTCCTCCCTGGACTTGTTCTCTCACCCCCATGCCATGCTCTCAGACCTGACTGTCCACTTAGTTCTGTCCAGCTGCTCCCAGAACCTTCGAGATCCACCATGCCTGGCCTCACCCCTGCCTCAGGCTGGATAATATTTCCCCCCGGCTCCTCAGGGCATGGCCACAGCCAGCTGAAGATGACCTTGGACATCCCTGGGAAAGGCAAGGCCTTGTCATTACGCACGTGCAGGATGATTGATTAGATTCCATGCAAGTGACAGTTGAGTTGGGGCCCTCCTTCCCTGGGTCGTCCTTTTTGGACTTAGGAGGGAGTCAATCCCTCTGTTCTTGACTCTCCAGGCCATTCTCAGGTCACTTTGGCCGGATTTTGCATGTTTGCAGAATTGCCAAATCCTATGACATCTTAAATCCTGGTCCTTTCTTTTGTACATTGACAAACTCCATTTTCCCATGTTCATCTATCCATTTATCCCTCCCCCTTCACTGTTTATTTAACAGCATTTCACACCTGCCATCCTTAATATTTCGCTCAGTTGTCCTCCCTCTTTTCTTTCAGCCATATGTAAGCATCCCAAGGGTGGGATCTCTGTTGCTCTGTCAGTTGTGGTCTCTCCAGGACTAAGGGCAGGAACTAGAACACAGTAAGTGTTCAATAAATGAACAGAGGAATAATGAATAAATTGAAAGGCAAAGCACGTAGAAGAAATGGGTATGATAAACTACCGGCTGCATAAAAATTATGATATTTTCATATTTTATTATATATGCATAATATTTCTGGAAATATCCTGGAAGACCAACAGCAGTGGGAGTTTGGGGAGAGGGGCTGAGCGGGAGACCCTGTAATCAGAACCAGGGGTGGGAGGGAGATTTCTCCTACATATCCTTCTGAGTTTTGAGTTTTGGACCATATGAGGTTATTACCTAATCAAAAAATCAAATATATTTTTAAAAGAAAGAAATAACATTTTTTGAGGGGGGGAAATAAGTGGTCACTGATTACTAGACTCTGAGTTGCTTGAATCCACTGCATTCTGCAGTGACACTGACATTGGCCATTATCCTTAATGGCCCTGCTTCAATCAACAAACAGCCTGTTAACTTTTTGAGGACACAGCGATCCGGCCCAGATGAATTTCCCACAGGGCCAAGCATTAAGTCCGGGCCTCTGAAACATTTGTGCTGGTGGCAATCGTGAGGGCACAAAACCAATTTGTGTGAAACAGTACATGGCATCTTCTGGGAATGACACTCAAGCCACAGAATGGTGCTTTGGGCAGCAGGGCAGCTGCTCCAGGATGAGACCACACAAAGGGAGCCAGTGGTGTTCCAGCTCGAAGCCCGGGGGCATCATATCACCTTCTTGGGCAAGGATGTTACTCGCTATAAACCGAGGGGCCCACAGAATCTATGGCTACATTGTCCCAGGTACTTTAAAGCTCTGTCAGTTATAACCACCAAATAAAACCAAACCTGGATCAAAATTTATTTCATGTCAACATTTTACCATAGTTATAAACCCTATCAAGGCTTGAAAGCGCTGTGCCATTACATTTATCCACACTACAGATGGAACGCCAGGGAGGGGATGAGTCACGTGTTGGTTTTGTTTTATCACCAGTACACTAAGACGTGAAATAGCCCCCATTTTCTAAGTGTGCCAGAATACACATTTAATTCTGTCTTCTCACTGGGGCCTACTAGTGCGTTGAACTAAAATATTTTCCCACAGCATTTTGAATCATCAGTTAACAGTCTAAACTTGTCTTGATCTGGGTATTATTTTTTGACCTAAATCAGAATTAGAGGGGTATAGGTAAGCTGTTCTGGCCCTAGGGTTCTCACCCCTGGCTACATATAGGACCTTCAAAACTCTGCTGGCTAGTTCTCCATCTCTGAGCAACAGGAAACAAACCTTGCGATGGGCACCGAGCCTGGGGGTTTAGAAATGATTTCCTAAGTGAATCTGCTGCACAGCGAGAGTTTACCACAACCGTGGACATAAACTAGGGTTTCTTGCAAGAAATGGGCATGCAAGCTCCCTGAGGGATCTGGTTAACATGTACCTTCTGGGTCAATAAGTCTGGGGCCTGAGAATCTGCTTTCCTCAAAGCCCCTGAGACCCACAGTGTTGCTCCCACAAGGCCCACTGAGTAGGGGCAGAGGTCCTCCACACAAAGGCAGGGTCTCATCACACTCCCTGAGTGCGCTGACAGCCGCACGGGACCCGCCCTGGGCTGGAGCAGGTCCCCCTTGAGTCGTCCTCTCTCCCCATGTCTGTGACGTGTCTATGGAGGCACGGAGGTTGAAATGATGGCTCTGCTCTGCCTTCAAGAGCAGCCGCTACTCTTCCCTCTGTGAGCCACTTTAGCATCTTGTACGGAAGTCGATGCCACCAAGTGGGAGAGCTGAGTCAGAGGCTGAAAAAAATGTCCTAATGATGGCTACACCCCGAATCATGCTGGACCAATGGGCAGCCCCTCCCATGGCTTCACGGCCAACAGCCTTTTCCTAAGACTGTCATGCCCCGTACCAAGGAATCACTCTGGGTCATGAGCAGCTGGACCATCAGCTTGAGCCCATGATAAGGAAATTACATCTTCGAAGGCTTCGGCCAACATGCAATTTACAGTATATTTAACACCTCATTGGTGCTGATATGAGTAGTTGCTGGGAAGCCAGTGAAACAGTTTTTGCAAGGGTGAGACGGGCTGGATGCCATTATACAGAGGAAAACTACATCTTTTCCAGCCTTATCCTACCTGGCAATATTTGCAATCTTCACCAAGTATTTGAGAAACCAGAGAGCCTTGATTAAATAATATTGAGAACTTTTCAGCAAAACGGAAAGAGAATAAGATCAGAGCCAAAAAACATATCAGCCGCCTTCCCTATGGCAGCATGGGTGAGAAAGCCCCTACTTTGGGGTTAAAGCCATCCCTGATGGTGGGGTTGGAGATGAGAGGGAGGGAACACAAGCTACAGGCCTCGCCTGGTCTCCCCCTGCCCGTCAGCCACCAGAAACAACTGGAGGGTGCCCCTCTCCCACCCCCAGAGTGTTAACCTCCAGGGGCTGCGCGAGACATGCAGCCTTTCAGTACAACTTAAAAGTCGCAAAATAACCTCAGTGTAAGCTGCCACGGCAGGCACAGAGGTGTCCAAGATAACTTAAAAAGAGTGCTGCTTGTATAACTCAATATCAAAAAAACAAACAACCCAATCAAAAAATGGGCATAAGGTCTAAACAGACATTGCTCCAAAGAAGACACACAGAGGGCCAACAGGCACATGAAACGATGCTCGGCATCACTATTAGAAAACTGTCAATCAAACTACAATGAGGTACCACCTCACACCAGTCAGAATGGACATCATCAAAAAGTCTGCAAATAGTAAATTCTGGAGAAGGTGTGTAGAAAAAGGAACCCTTCTACTCCGTTGGTGGGAATGTAAGTTGGTGGAGCCACTATGGAAAACAGCATGGAGGTTCCTTAAAAAACTAAAAATAGAGTTGCCATGTGATCCAGCAATCTCACTCCTGGGTATATATCCTGACAAAACTCTAATTTGAAAAGATACATGCACTGCAGTGTTCACTGCAGCACTATTTACAATAGCCAAGACATGGAAGGACCTAAATGTCCATTGACTGACAAATGGATAAAGAAGATGTGGTACATATATACCATGGAATATTACTCGGCCATAAAAAAGAATGAAATTCTGCCATCTGCAGCAACATGGAAGGACCTAGAGATTATCATACTAAGTGAAGTAAGTCAGACAGAAAAAGACAAATATATGATATCGCTTATATGTGGAATCTGAAAGAATAATACTTATGAACTTATTTACAAAACACAAACAGACTCACAGACATAGAAAACAAACTTATGGCTACCAAAGGGGAAAGTGTGGGGGAGGGATAAATTAGGAGTATGGAATTAATAGATATACACTATATAAAACAAACAACAAGGAATTACTGTATAACACAGGGAACTATATTGAATATCTTGTAATAACCTATAGTGGAAAAGAATCTGAAAAAAATGTATGTATAACTGAATCACACCTGAAACTAACATGATATTGTAACTCAACTGTACTTCAATAAAAAAGCACCGAACATTAGAAGAGCCCATTTTTTAATAAAAAGTTTGTCTCTTATTTAAAAATTTTCAAGTGATTAATAGCAATAAAAATAAAATATTGATATTGACATAAAACCTTTACACCTGCGTCACCAACAGGACCATCTGAAAGTCTGTCTTCTCACAGAGACCCTGAAGGGCAGTGGCTGGTTGTCTCCTCTATCTCCACAAGTCCAGGGCAGGCACAGGGTCTGGGATGAGGGCTGAAACAGGTCTCCGCCCCTTCCAGGATAAACGGAATGGCACAGAGGAGCCATGAAGGATGGCAAGGCTTCTTCCAGGCATGGAAGAGGGTAAACTCATTTCTAATAAGAGTGACCAGCAATTTGGGACTCTCATCATGAGAAGGAATCCAGAAGAGTGTCAGCACATGGTGGGTCCTCAGTCAATGTTTGGCGACAAATAAAAGAGTCATCATCATCTTCTGGAAAATAATTAGAAATGTGACTCATGAGCCTTTGATCAAAGAAATATAGCCAAAGAGAAATTCCCAAAAGAGAAAGTATTTTATTCGTCAAGATGTTGATAAGATAATCTTATTTATAAAGCTAAGAATTAAAAATAAGTATCTGACGACATGTCATGGAAAACACATTCAGTGAAAAATGTGTGGTCTTTAATAATGTAGCTTATTGGATGTCCTCGTTTTCTGTCGATGGGACTGTAAATTGTTAAAAAGAACTCAGGAAATAATTTGACAACAAGCATCAAAGAGCTTAAAACATGTTCCAAAGCATTTCACTCTTAAGAATTGATCCTAAATTTATAATTAGATGAGGACTTAAGGCAATACGTGCAGTATGTGGATTTAGGATTATTTGTGATCGTTATTTTTGGAAGATGTTGATGTATGGGATGGTTGAGAAAGCAGTAAGTATGATGGTGAAATTAGGGACTTGGGAGGTGGACAGTCCACTGACTAGTTGTGTGACCTGGTCAGGGAATATATATGGCTCTGTGCTTACTTTTCCTCATCCATACAGTGGGGTTAAAACCAGTACCTACTTTGCAGTTTTGTTATTCGATTTTTATGAGGTCTTGCACGGAGAGTGCCTAGCGCATAGCTGCCCTGGGCCGGGTGTGGGGGAGATATGGTAGATTCCCCCACATCCGTACTGTGGGGTAGGCAAGTGGCATGATCACTGCTTATTTTAAAGGAGAATGCACCTTGTTAAGTGAATCCAGAAGGTTGCAGACCAGGTGACTCAGCTTCTTCTCCACTTACTCAGGGGCAGACACCGGGCTTACACTTTGCAAATGGCACCTCAGTTAATCCTCAGGACGGTTCCTTTATATACGACTCCATTTCCAGATGAAGCCTCTGAGATCAAGAGAGGTTAAGTAACTCACCCATATCAGAGCTGGGGTTTGAATCTGGTTCAGGCTGCATCCATTCAACAAGTATTTATTGAAAATCTACTTTGTGTAAGTTCCATGTGAGCTTAAGAAAAATGTGAATTCTGCTGTTGTTGGATGGAGTAGTTTAAAGATGTCAACTATATCCAGTTGACTGATGATGTTGTTGCGTTCAACTATATCCTTACTGATCCTTTGCCTGCTGGATCTGTCCATTTCTGAGAGATGGGTGCTGAAGTCTTCAACTATAACAGTGGATTCAGCCACTTCTCCTTGCAGTTTTATCCTAAAGTAGTTTGACCCTCAGTTGTTAGGTGCATGCATACATATTATGCCTTCTTGGAGAGCTGACACCTTTATTATCATTATGTGGAGCATTTATTGATCCCTGATAACTCCCCTTACTTTGAAGTCTGCTCTGTCTGAAATTAACACAGCTACTCCTGCATTCTTTTCATTAGTATTAACCTGGTGTACTTTTCTCCATCCATCTACTTTTAATCTATATGTGTCTTTAAAATGCATATTTTATAGGCAACATATAGTTGGGTCATGTTTTTTGGTCCACTTTGACAATCTCTTTATTTGGTGCATTTAGACCATTAATATTCAAATTGATCATTGATATAGTTGGATTAATACCTACCATATTTGTAACTATTTTCTCTTTGCTGTCCTTGTTCTTGATTCCTATTTTTGTCTTCCACCGCTTTTTAATTGGACATTTTATATGATCGAATTTTCTCTCCTTAATTAGCATACCGGTTATACTTCTTTTTTCACCCTTTTTATTTGTTGCCCTAGAGTTTGCAGTATACATTTATAGCTAATCTAAGTCCACTTTCACATAACATCATGCACTTCAAGGGTAGTGTGAGTGCACTTAATAACAAACAAATCCCAACCCTTCTTCCTGTCCTTGTATCATTGCTGCCATTTATCTTACTCATACATAAACATGTTAAATATACATATATATATAATAAGCATAATCAAATACATTATTGCTATTGTTATTTTGAACAAATTGTTATCTGTTAGATCAATTAAGAATAATAAAAATGAAGGTTTTATTTTACATTCACTTGTTCCTTCTTTGATGTTTCTCCTTTCTTTATGTAGATTCAAGTTTTTTTACCTGTATTATTTGCTTTATCCCTAAAGAATATCTTTTAACATTTCTTATAAGACAGGTCTACTGGCAACAAATCTCTCAATTTTTGTCTGTGTGAGAGTCTTTATTTCTCCTTCACTTTTAAAGGATCATTTTTTCAGGGTATAGAAATCTAGGTTTGTTGGCTTTTTCTCCCAAAATGAAATATTTCACTCTGCTCATTTCTTTTATAAATTTATTTATTTTCAGCTGCATTGGGTCTTCGTTGCTGCGCACGGGCTTTCTCTAGTCGTGGCGAACGGGGACGACTCTTTGTTAAGGTGCGTGGGCTTCTCATTGTGGTGTCTTCTCTTGTTGTGGAGCACAGGCTCTAGGCGCGTGGGCTTCAGTGGTTGTGGCACATGGGCTTAGTTGCTCCATGGCACGTGGGATCTTCCTGGACCAGGGGTCGAACCCGTGTCCCCTTCATTGGCAGGTGGATTCTTAACCACTGCGCCACCAGCGAAGTCCCTCTACTCACTTCTTGCTTGCATGGCTTCCGAGATGAAGTTGGACGTGATTCTTATCTTTGTTCTTCTATTTTAAGATGCTTTTATTCTCTGGCTTCTTTCAGAATTTTTTCGTTATCATTGATTTTCTGTAATTTGACAGTGACAAGGTGTAGTTTTATGAGCATTTATCCTTCTTGGTGTCGTCTGAGTTTCTTGGTTTTGTGGTTTGGTGTCTGACATTAATTGGGGGGAAATTCTCACATATTATTGCATCAGATATTTCTTCTGTTCCTTTCTCTCTTTAATCTCCTTCCAATATTCCCATTATGCATACATATGTTAAACAGTTTGTAGTTGTACTGCAGTCCTTGGATATTATGTTCTGTTTGTTTTCTTTTCATCCTTTATTCTCTTTGCTATTTGGTTTTTGAGAATTCTATTGATATATCCTCTGGCTCAGAGATTCAGCCATCATGAGCTGGCCTGGGTGCAATACAATGTGTTTGACAGGAAGTAGACAAGCAGCAGCTCTTCCAGGACCACTTTCAGCACCAAGGGACGGACAGCTCCAGGGATTGAGGAGAACACTAAATGTGGAAGGGAGGAGAAGGCTCCCAGGAGGACTCACTCCCTTCTCCACTCCAGTGGTCTTGAGCTTCGGGATTTTGAGGCACAATTCAGTTAAAGAGAAACAATGAGGACCCACATATTTTCAATGTTTTTGATAAGCTTCATTAAGTAATGACATTACAAAATGGCATGTTATTAAAGAAAAATTTAAATGCACTATATATGCACCATAAAATATAACATCACACAGTACAATTTCATGGATTGTTTAAAATAACTTTGCCAGTTTGGGGATCTATTTTGGACAGTGCAGCCAGAAGTGGACTCAAATATCTAATTTCTCAGGCGTGTCTGGTAACTAATGTCAAAAATGCAGCATCAAGTTGGTTTTTTGACATGAATGGAACATCCTTAACCTCATAAATTCTTTCTCACTCACTTTGGAACACACTGATGATTGAGAGGTGCTTAGAAACCATAGCACCCTGGTCTGTGGTATAAAGTATAAGGCGGGTTCTACCCCTTCCAAACCCCTGCCCCTTGTAAGGCTGAGAACAAGGCAGGACTTCATCAGCATGTTGCAAATCCTGCATGTGAGGGTTCTAGAAAGGACACCGTGGGACTCACACCCCTTAGAGCGTTCCTCCCACTGAGGGTTGCTCAGCCATTTAGATAAGGACTCAGGTGTATCTGACTCGGCTAACACAGAGAAACTCTGGGTCTATCTCTGCCCCTCCACTCTCTGAGCCCCTCACTCCATGTGGATTTCTTTTATAGTTTTCAACATACTGATCTTGAATGAACCAACTATTGTTCCGTAACTGGACTTGAACTCCTGGTACCAGCGTGTACATCTCAGCACTAGAACAGGTGTTATGGACATAGAAGTTGTTCAGCAGATATTTATGGAGTGAATCCACAGGTGAGGAAGCCGTTGACAGCAACAGCCACTGAGCAGACAACTGAGAGGGACATTAGCCCAGGGGCCTGGCATCAACACCCACATCTGGTTTTTGTTTTTGTTTTTGTTTTGCGGTACGCGGGCCTCTCACTATTGTGGCCTCTCCCGTTGTGGAGCAGAGGCTCCAGATGCGCAGGCTCAGTGGCCATGGCTCACAGGCCCAGCCGCTCCGCGGCATGTGGGATCCTCCCGGACCGGGGCGCGAACCCACGTCTCCTGCATCGGCAGGCGGACTCTCAACCACTGCACCACCAGGGAACCCACATTTGGTATCAGAATATAAAGAAAGAAAGGAAGGTAATTTAAAAAAATTGAATTATAGACCCTCCCCAAGTATGTGGAAGTAGAGACCAGCCAGGTAATGGAAAAACCTCAGAGACACTGGCCCAGGCAGTTAGGTGGCTGTAACACTGATTGCCCACCATTGTTCTCAGGGAAGCTCCTTGCCCCAGAAGCAACATCTTAGCATTTCACTATCCATGCTACATACAGGCTGAGACTCTGCATGTGTCAGAAGTTCAGTTTCATGGAGCTATACTGGCGCTCTGCAAACACTCCTCCCTAATTTCTGCAGCTCCCATCAAAAACAAAGAAAGGAAAAAATTACTTCCTTATAAATAAATCAGTCAAAAGAATTGCAAAAGCTGTTTTGCATTCAAAGAGTCTCCTGCAGCTTTTAAAAAGATACAGTTTTCTGTAATAAGAGCGATGACTATTTTACAGAAGTTTAGCAACTCCAGGCCCATAGTTCCAGGGACAGCCAAACATAACATGGGAAGGCTCCCCTCTCGTTCAAGCCTCCCGTTTCTCCATTAAGCTGCTAACTGGTCATTGACAAGGGACCCAAAGCCGCTCATCAGCCTCTTCCTGCCTGCTCACCAGATAGATCTGGAAGCCAAGAGCTTGGGATGATCGATAGCAGCCCTGTCAAGTGCTCATCTCCTTTTCTGGGATACGTTCTGGCGATGATATCTTGTGGGCCTGTCTAGGCTCACAATAAATAAGTGCTTAGTAATTTTCTTTTGAAAGATGGATGTAGTAGATGCCCTTACAGTTACTTGGGGGTTTTCAGTGAGCAGTGCTGCTTGAATCAGTCACACTGGGAGACAAGAACAAAAGACGGTGATTGTAGCTAATATCTGACTCGATAGAGAGGGAGACATGCAATTACCCTAACAGTTATTGAATATTATTTGATATATAATGTATGCATATTCATATACGTGTGTGTGTATAATACACACACACACACACGCTCTCATGCTCCCCACTGGTAGATGTGCTGTCCATGGAGCTCAGCGCAGCATTGGAGAGGGAGACCTCACAGTGAACGCTGACTCCATTTGAATCCCATCAGCGTGAGCCAGTGGGTGTGCAGACACACCAGCTGGCCTCTTCACTGCTGTCCGGGGCAGAGCGTTTGCTCCTGGGAATGTCCATGATGTGATGTGTCCAGGTCATACCTCGCTCCCAGGTGAAGCTCGTGACCCTCAGGGACAGTCCCAGAAGCACCTTAAACCAAAAAGACCAACACTGAGGAACCAGTGGACCGGTGTGCACCCTCGTCCTTTGGCCCTGCTTGCCCCTTGGCTGTCCGCCCCCTCTCATCTCTCGCACGGCTCCTAATCTAGGCGCTCACAATCCGTCTGCTAATTTATTCAAGACTCAGACTTTGCTGTGAACTTTGGCTCCTCCCTCTCCCTCATTCCCTGCAAATTAATCAATTGCCAAGTTCTGCCAACTTTCACTCTGAAACATCCCTTCATTCCCTTCACTGCCTGAGTCCAGGATGTGGTCCTGTCTCTAGGTCACTGCACAAGCCTCTCTACCATGCCTCTCACTATTCACACTGTGGTCTCAGCGTGGTCATGCCAAAATATAAATCTGGTCACGGTCTCTTTCACTGGATTCTCTTTGAAGGTCTCTTCTTGTGGCTTTTCGCTTAGGTTCTGCTACAAGATCTAAGGCTTTATATGGAGGTGGGGGTTGGGCAGGTGGGATTCGCCATCTCTGTGAGGCTTGCAGGAAAACTTGCTCATCTTAACTTACTTTGCGAAGCTCACATTTGACTTCGGGGGCAGTTCAGTCTGATTCTAAGCTTCTGCCAAGATCTAACCTTCACCTGTAACCACCTCCTCTGCTGCAGAATGAGACCCTACTTGGGCCCTTGTCTCTCTGAGAAGTTCACAGGCAGCCCAGCCTGGTCACCAAAACTTATAAAGAGAAGATCCTGGTGCCTCGTGCAGACTCTGCCATTTGTAGGAAATGCACGATGAAGTTAATGATCAGTTTTTTAATATTCATGAAGCTGGGATGCATTTCAAACTTGCCAGTAGCCTGGGCAGCTGTTGGTACTGGTGCTTGGTTTTATCATGAGCCTTATAGCTCTTCTCCACACCAGTCAGCAGATGTGTGATGTCACTTCAGCTTTGATTTGTTCTACTTTTCTCCACAGAGGCGGTTGATGTTAAGTAACCAGGCCAGGTCCCCATCTCTACCCTGTTTTTTTTCTGAAGCCACTCAGTTCCATGTGAACAAATGGGAACAGAGATCTGAGAACGTTTCTGCCCTTTTGACCTCAGCCCATTTATCTGTTTTGCCCCTTCCTTAGAGTGGAACCAATGGGTAAGGCAGCTGCAGGCACCCAGAGCAGTCCTTTGAGGAAGTTGCAGGTGTGAGCTATTAACAGCAGCCTCTGCAGTAGCTGGTAAAAGGGCCCTGGGGACCTGGGAAGGATACCAGAAATGTCTTCTCAAGGGTAAAGCCAAGGCAAGAACCAGAGTGGCCCCTGTCTCCATGCTCCTGACCTGGCAGAGTGGCAGCCATGATCAGGCTGAGCTGGGAAGCTGTGAAAGGTAGGATCCATTCCAAGTCTGGACAGATCAAGATTAGAAGAGAAAATGTCCCCAATCAGCAAGAAATGCATGGTAAAAAGCAAGGCAATGAATGTGCCTGAAGATGAAGCTTTGGAGTGTAGGGCAGGGGTCACGCAGACTATGGTGAAGGTGAGACCAGTGAGTGAATGATGGGGAAAGTGACCATGCGATGTCACAGGGCTGAGCCAGCAGAGGAAGTAGAACAGCACAGGGTGGGGACTCTGTGAAGTGCAGTGTCGCAGCCCACCGAGAAGGAGCTGCTCCCCGTAACGTGTTTGATGCTGCAGGGAATTTGGGGAGGAGGTTGGCGTGGAGTGGGCCTACCGCATCCAAGAGAGAAACTCTTTGGGTGGAGGGTTGGCACCTCTTCTTTTCTAGTACCGTGAAACAGTTAGCGTTACCAGGCTGGAGGCATGCAGATTTGTAACAGAAAAGTGAGTTTGGATGTCACTGATTGGCAGTGGGGGCCTTGGAAGTTCTTCTAGGACCAAAAGAGCCTGGGTGGTTGGCCCTCAGTGGTGAGTATGTTTGGCACGTGAAGAAGGCCACCTCAAATGGTCCTCAGATCTCCTCATTGCAGAGGTCAGGGACATGAGCAGGAGATGGGGCAGGGAACAGGGTTGCAGGTTGCAGGAGAGACAGTGAGGGGACACCTGGAGGTGGGGGAGCAACAAAGTCTAACTCGTAAGGACTGATGTTTCTGAGTTTCCTCCTGCTGATTTATGGCCAGGAGCAGGGAACTTAGGGGTGGGAGGGAAAGAAGGATGGAGCGGGTAGACAGCTACACATCAGCTTAATCACCATCCATCTGTCCTTCTCTGGCTAGTGCATGCTCCAGGGAAACCTCAGTAAGCATTAGCCTGCAAGGATGAAAGGAGATGCCATATTCACATTCATCTTGGGAGTAAAAGTGTTACGTAAATACAAAGAGTTAGCACGATCTCAAGGCAGAATTTATCTCAGAAAGGCAGCCTGATGCACTGGGAGGCTGGAATGCCAATGCGTTACCTCGTCTTAGTGATATGTTTGTCATTTGAGTGGTACATCCGTGATTCCTCAAGCTGGCCAGGCCCACAAGGAGACAGAAATAAATCAGCAGAGACTGTGTGTTTTCTACAATGTCAAACAATGTTTCCCACGCTGGAGTTGGGAGAAAATGATTCACCTCGTTTGTCAGCCAGCAGCAATGCAAATGCGGCTCTCAAGGTCTGTGGCGGGGAGCAGGGAGGTGCCTGTGAGGCTGCTATGGAGAAAGGTCACAGCCACCTCTAGTCTCACTGGCCACTGATGGTCCCACCATCAGGCAACTGGCTGCATCCAGCTGCCTGTCCCATCTCATGCAGCCCGGCACGCTGGCCTCCATATTTCATCCCTATAAACAAACTTCTGAGCCCCTGGTCTTTTCTTCATCCACGCCCACCATATATTTGTTGCAGTTCTTCCTTTGCAGGTCATACGACAAAGGCACTGAGGTGTGTCATCTTGGAGAGGGACCTGACGTCCTGGGGGGATGCAGCTGACACACTGGCAGAAAGGTGCTGACTGAGGAAACCAGGAACCCTGCTGCCTTGTCAAGTCCCAGCTCAGTGGCTTCACTGGTAAAGGTTAGCTGGAAGTATTCACCCTGCTTGCCTTCAGATGGAGTCAAGTGGTAGAGTTTAACTGAATCCTCTCGAACTGGGAGGTTAGTATCTGTATTTATTGTATTGAAATGTCTTCTATACAACATTACACTTCTCAACTAACATCTTGCCCTCATCCTTGAGTTAAAACCAATTTTTACCTCAAAAAAGTGACTCAAAGTATCTGTGTCATCGAGCTCTGCCTCTCATCTGCCTTCAAACCAAGGTTGCAGGGCTTGGTGTTCAAATGTTGTTGTTGTTGGTTTGGACTTTCAAAGGGCTCTTGTCTATCAAAAGGCATCCTTCTGAAAAAGAATATATATACATAACTGAATCACTTTGCTGTACACTTGAAACTAACACAACATTGTAAATGAACTATACTTCAATTAAAAAAATAAATTAATGAAAACAGAAAACAAAAAAACAAGGCATCCTTCTGAAATATCAAAGTCACGCCTGTTCACCCTCCTCTTTGTATGTCTTTGTACATCAGTATATTAGCTCGTTTCCTACTTGCTGTCTGTGATCATCAAGTGACAGTCACTAAATGACTAACCAGAACCATGAGGTCCCCAAAGGGGCTTTACGTCCCCTCCCACCCCCATCTCCAGCGCCGTTCATCAGCGAAACTTGGGCACACCACCTGCGAGAGGCTCTGCCTGCTTTTATATTTCCCAGATGGAAAAGTTCAACTTCTAGAAAAACAGAGCTGGCAGAACCCGTGTCTGCAAAACCCTGGCGAGACGTATGGCTGATGAGAGAGGCTGCTTTGGTTTATTCAAATCATTTTTGAATTAGCTTATTTCAGAAATAAGACCACAGCTATATAGATGATTACTCTAAATACTTCATTCTTCCCTATTTATGCAAAAAATTCTCTCTGAAGGATTGGAAGGTACAGAAACCTTCAAACCACCAGAGGCTTTTCCCAAGCTTTTTGTTTTCTTACTCTCTCTTTTTCTACTGTAGAAAATGGAAGCAGACCCAAAACACATCTTAAAGTAGGAGAGTGGGTTGGCTATTTTCCTTTGAACTTTTTGTTTTGAATTATTTTGTATATTGAAGAAAATATGCCTAAAATATCTAAGACACAAAGAACGATATAATGAACAGCAAGCTGCCCATCACCTTGCTTCCAGAGTAGAAATTCAGGTGCAGTTCCTGGGTATCCATCCGTCACATCTTCCCTGCCCTCCTGCTTCCCTGGATTTTGTGTTTATCATTTTGCTGGTGACTTTACTGTATACATTTCCATAAATAAAATATTATTGATAAGTTCCTCATTTTAAATTATAAAGCTGAGTAGAAAAATAGCTAGTTTCAAATACATAAGTTCTCTATAATGGCTGAGAGCCAATTTTAATTATTTTCAAATATGTGAGACCAGTTGCCTCAGGACCATGGAATGAAACGGTCTTTCTCCTCCTCTGTGACCTCAGTGCTGCCTGTCTGCTATGTGAAGTTTCCATGAATGCCTGGGTCTGCTACTCGGCTATTTCCTCCTGTCCATCTGTTGTCCTTCCTTTGGCTCAAGTCCTCACTATCCAGTTATTACAAGTTTAGAACATAAAACCCCAGCTATGTCGCTGGGTACATCTATGTGCATGGTTCTTCTCCATGAGTGTCTTAGCTACACTTCTTTGCTTTTCCACATGCATTTTAGATTCAGTTTAGGAAGTTCCTTGAAAAACCCTGTTGAGATTTTGACTAGAATCACACTGAAAAATTAGATCAGTTTGGGGAGATTTCTCTGATTTTGCAATATTGCGTTTTATCATCCATGAGCCTGGTTTCTCTCTCCACTTATTTATGTCTCCTCTAATGTCGTCCACTAAAGTATAATAATTTTCTCTTAAAAGCTGATTCATTTCTTTGGTTAACTTCATTCTAAATATTTTATAGAGTGCTATTATCATATTAATATTAGTCAGGGCAGGATATGTTATAGTACAGTAACAAACAACCCCCCAAACCTCTTAGTGGCTGAAACAAAAAGGTTTAATCCTCACTCACATGACGTGCACACAGGGTTACTCAGGACTCTTTTCTCTAAAGATGTGAACACCTCACCGCAGTTGGTTCTTCAAAGACCTCACGCCAGTCCTAACACTGACGCTTCTCTTCTAGCGCATCCCTTGCTCATTCTGAATCAAAGGATCAGAGATTCAGGTGCCATTTATGTCAGAGACGCGGGTATCTGGTAAAGTTACAGCCAAGACACTATGAAGCCAACCATTTCAATGGACACTCGTCTTTTTAAAAGGAGCTTATTTGCTGAAATCAGGCCTTATCTGGTGGGGTGGAGATGCACTTGGGCAGGAGGCTTCCCATAAGATTTGTTTTTCTGCAGGCCGTGTGGACATAGGGTCCAGATGTGCCGAGGCAAAGCAAGGCGGAGGGTAGAGAGGGGGTTGACTGGGCCTTGCAAGCCCCTCTGCTTAGGAGCCTGCTGGGGCCAGCGTCCCGGGGTGGGCTGGCCCAGAAACGCCTATGAAAGCCCTCTAGAGGCACATCGGGTACTGCTAGACTCCTCTCAGCCAACCTCCGGGCCAGGCAGGTCTCGTCTAGAAAGTCTATAATGACTGGTCTCAGTGGGCATGGGCAGGGCCAGGAATGGTCTCCAGAGCCGCTAAATTCACTTTCCACAGGGACAAGTCATCAGAGATTTAGGACACTTACTGCTTCCACCTGACCCACTAGATTATGGATGTACCAAAGTTGTTCTTAAACGAAAGAAATCATACGGTTCAACAGAAGCTTTTACCACACAGCCCAGCCATTCCACTCCTCAGAATCTACCCAAGAAAAATAAAAACACAGGTCCATGTAAAGAGCCCAGAAGCAGAAGCACTCCCATGTCCATCACCCGGGGGATGGATAATCAAATTGTGGTACATTCACACCATGGAACCCTGCCCAGAAAGTTCCGGCTCGTGGATGAACCTCAGAAGCACGCTGCGTGAAAGAAGCTGGATGCAAAAGGCCAGGCCACTGTGTGATCCTGTTTATAAGAAATGTCCAGAAAGGGCAAGTTTACAGACACAGAAAGCAGACAGGTGTTTGCTCAGGGCTGGAGTGGGGATGGAGATTACCCTGCAGACAAGGGGACCCGTAGGGCTAGGAATGTTCTAAATTTGACTGCGGTGATGGCTGCACAACTCTGAAAATTTAAGTAAGATATAGTTGAATTATACCCCTATGCTCGGTGAATTATATTATAGGAAAATCATTAAGTATACATATATCTCTATATGAGGTGTTGTATACATCTGTCCAAACACATGGAACATTTGAACATTCGAAAAGATGAATTTTACTGTGTGTAAACTAGCTCACAATAAACCTGACTTTAACAACAGAACATCCACAGTATGTTTAAGTACATCAAGGATCTTCTCAGCCTGATGACCATGAACCTGAGAGACAGAGCCAGTCCCCACCCTGGAGCAGGGGCAGAGAGGCTCCCAGAGATGGGGACACAGCATGGCACCCTGGGACAGTAGCCTTGGTCTCCCAGTCTGCTCTGCACACAGGCCCCTATCATATGCCTTTTGCAACCTTGGGACACAAACCCTGGGAAGTTGTCTACTCTTGTTGGGCCTCAGTTTTCTCACCTGTGAAATGGAGTCACTGATAGAACCCAGGCACTGGGACACTCAGAGTCACAGGACAGCATAGAAGGTAACTTCAGCGGAGTGACTTCTTCCAAGGTGCAGCTTCTATGACTATTACCAACTCCTTGCAAGAGGGAGATGTGGTGACACACAAAGGAGAGGAGAGATGGGGAGACGCACTCCTGTCTGATTAGCGGGGCCGACGTGGTGAGTAGGTGGGATGTGCTGGTCCCCCTCCAAGTCTGCTTCTCCCAGCAGCTCAGGCCATGGGCTCCCTGGAGTCTGGACCTGGGCTGCCACTTCCTTGACCAACAGAATGTGCAGGAAGCAAGGCGGTGCTGTTTTCTGGGACCAGGCCTCAAGAGACCTGCAGCGTCTGTCTGAGTCTTGGGAACATTCTCTCTGGGAGCCCCGAGGTGTCCCCTGAAGTCTCCTGCCCTGAGTCCTTGAGCCCTCGGCACTCAGGGCTGATTCAGCCATGCTTGCTGCTGGAGCGCCCAGTCATGTGGGTGAGCGAGTGCCACCGCGGATCCTCGATTGTCACAGCAACAAAGAGCCCCGCGCAAGGCTGAGCCCCGCCTGGTTCCTGACCTCAGGAGTGTGAGCTGTAGTAAAATGCTCGGCTCTTTCCCAGGTGGCTGGCGACAGAGCGGTAATCAATTGGAACAGGTTAGCTTTGAAGTCCCCTCACCCCGTGGGGCCTCCTTCTGCACAGACTTTGGTGGGTCACAGCTGGTGCCTCTGAGGGCAGAGGAGGCCGGGCCAGGCCCCTCGCAGGCAGTGGGAGTCCTCAGTCTGGGGGGCCCAGGACAGTCCCAGTTGACACTTGTTTCCTCAGCAAAGATTTTGATAGCTCCCTCTCCCCTGTCAAATGTACCCAGTGAATGATAAATTATACAAGCACCCTTCTTTTGGGTCTTTCTGAGGAGATGGGGGGTACAAGCTTCTCTGCACCTGCTAAATGGGCATTCTGGCAGGCTGGACTGTCCTGGGGGCTCGAGGAGAGCAGGATGGCCCTCTCCTCTATTCTTGGAG
The DNA here is from genome assembly GCF_003031525.2 of Neophocaena asiaeorientalis asiaeorientalis. Classification (NCBI taxonomy): domain Eukaryota; kingdom Metazoa; phylum Chordata; class Mammalia; order Artiodactyla; family Phocoenidae; genus Neophocaena; species Neophocaena asiaeorientalis. The sequence continues at coordinate 218,589 of NW_020173770.1, read as the reverse complement.
CGCCTGGGGCTGCAGCACAGCTGAGCAGGTGGCCGTGGGCCCCTGACTGTGCCTGGGGTCAGAGAAAGCATCTCACCAAGTCCCGACAGCAGACGCAGACTGGAGCCCGCGCAGCACTGCCCTGGGGTGCGCTAGCTGGGCTGCCTGCCCCCCTGCTCCAGTGTGAGGCTTCAGGGTGCGTCTTGGAGCCTTCCTCCCCAGGACGGAGCTGGCAAGGACCCGTCTCTGGGAGTGTCCAGGCCCCAGGCCCCCTTAAGTGCCCTTTTGCATTTTCAGATTGTCACCGAGGAAGCTCAGAACCCATTTGACTGGTGACCCTTTGCAGAGGAGGCATATTAAATCAAGGTCCAGTCAAGTTCCTTAAAGCAGTACAGTGGGGGGAGGGAGACGGTCACCTAGAGGCAAACTCAGTGGATACTCAGTCTGCAGCTGGGACGAGTGCAAATGACAAAAAGGGGTGGAATAAAAAAGTCACCCTGTAAAAATAATTTACGGAGCCATATGTATGCAGCTGCTCAGAGATATTAAACCATATGATGTCCACTTGTATACTTCTCTCCCAAATGCTGTTGTCCACAAAACGGATGAAATAGAGACAAAATTTACCCATAAAATTTGTTCTTTACATGACAAAGCATCCATTCTCCAGTCACCTAGCCTCTGGGCATGTGTTTTTGGAAGACCTGGCTTCTGTATTTTATCTTTTTCTAAAATGAGACATGAGGCACATTGGTGGTTTGTGCATGGGAGAGATGCGCTTCCCATAACGGAGACACAGGAACAGATGGGCACGGTGCTGATGCACAGAATGTGACAAGTTCACGTCCAATGTGAGGAGAGGGGATCCTGCCTTATGGACGGTCCATAGCACACCAACAAGAGAATGCCGGCCACACACGTCCACCCATATCTGTCAAGCTTCTGGGACTCAAACAGCTGGGCAGATAGGATCTCGATAAAATGTTTATCCAAAGATAAAGTGGCAATATCACATTTATATATTTATTTCTAGGTAAAATAAAATTGATCAAAGTTGATGTCTTAACAACCTGGAGTGGTTTTCAATAAGGAAATAAGCCAAGTATGGTTTGTTCTCGCAAAACTGCTCGCTAAGGTGTCTTGAACAAGAAGCCAAAAGAATAAGCAGTTTTCGTCCTGAATGAGATACATTTTTTTAGCCCCTTGATTGTTCAAATGTTTAAGAAACATTTATTTCAAGTTTCTTCACTCGATTCAAGGGATTCAGAATGGTATTAAAGAATGATAACACCTTAAATTCTTGACACAGACATTCTTACTGGGGAATTCTGCCCAAGGCCCCGGGAGTCAATTACTTCTGTGCCACTTTAAGTCATCCAGAGAGGGAATATGATAGAATGTTATCTAATTTCTTTTTACGTTTTCAAATTTATTTATTATTTTACATATACTTATTGGGTACCTACCATATACCAGATACGCTTCTAGGTACCAGGGATACGGCAGAGAGCAAAATCAGTGATTGCGTATTCAGTTTCTGCATTAAAAAACTGCCAGCTAGTATTTTGACAGACGTGTCGTTGAATTTACAGGTTAATTTGGAGGGTATTGACACCTTAACAATATTTAAGTCTTCTGATGCATAAACGGGTTGTCTCTCCACTTCCTTTTAAAATTTATTTTGCAACAATATTTTATGGTTTTCAGGGCACACCTTGCACGTATGTTATTAAATTTATTTCTATTAGTATTTTATTCTTTTTATGCGATTATAAATGGAATTGTTTTATTAAATTCATTTTTAATTGCTTATTGCTAGTGACTAGAAATACAAATGAGTTTAGTTTATTGACCTTGTGTCCTTCAAGGGTGCTGAACTTGTTTCTTAGTTCTAATAGGTTTTATTTACAGATTCCTTGGAATTTTTAACACACGTTATCCTATCTGCAAATAGAGTTAGCTTTACTACTTCATTTCTGATATTGATGACTTTTATTTCATTTTCATGTGTGATTGCCCTGGATAGAACCTCCAGTAGAATAGAATAGAATAGAATAGAATAGAATAGAATAGAATAGAATAGAATAGAATAGAAAAGGATAATAGGCAAGAACAGACTTCCTTGTCTTGTTCCTGACCTTAGGGGAAAAGTGTTCAGTCTTTCATCTTGAAATATGATGTTAGCTTGGGTTTTTGTAAATGTCTTTTATCAGTATGAGGAAATTCCTTTTGATTCCTATTCTAGTGAGTGTTTTTTATTGTAAAAGGGAGTTGGATTTTGTCAAAAGCTTTTTATGTTATATTGAGATGATCATGTGAACTGTGTCCTTTATTCTTTCGATATGGTGTATTATGGTGATTGATTTTCAGTTGTTAAACTAATCTTGAATTCCAGGGATACATCCTGCTTACTCATGGTGCATAATCTCTTTTATGTGTTGATGGATTTGGTTTTCTGGGTTTTTTTGAGGACATTTGCATCATTATTCAAAAGCTGTATTAAGTATTTTTTATTTCTTGTCAAATGTTTGTTTTTGGTATCAGTGTAATGCTGGCCTTATTGAATGACTTGGGAAGGATTTCTTTTCCCCTATTTTTTGGAAGTGTTTATGAAGGACTGATAATAATTCTTCTTTAATTGCTTCATAAAATTCATCAGTGAGGTCATGTAGACAAAGGCTTTTCCTTGTGGAAAGGTTTCAGTTATTAATTCAATCACTATTGTTGTAGGTCTGTTCTAGGCATATGTTTCATCTAATTTATCTAATTCATTGGCATACAATTTTTCATAGTCTTATCTTGTAACCTCTCTTATTATTGTAATGTCAGGTAATAATGTTCTTTCTTTCATTCTGGTCTTCTTGGCTGAGCACACACAAAGTAGAATTTCAGCCACACTGAACTCGGGTTGTGGACTGAAGAGGGAGGAGGTTGGCGTTAGTATCACTCAAATGCCATAAGCTCTCAATGTTCTCAGCGAGACTTACTAGATTTTATTGAAGAGACGCTTCTGCATTTGCCACTTCCTCTTAGGACAGCTTCCAGAGATGGTGTTTTTATTGTTGTTGTTTTTGTTTTTAAATAATGTTCAGCACTTAAATGGTTGTTTCATGAAGAAGAGGAAACATTGCATGTCATTTGGCAATTCTGAAAGCCAAACTCCAATCATCATTTTATTTTGTGTTTATCCATTTTGACACATGCAGCTCATTCATTAAAATACCATATAGCTTTCCAACATATGAAAATATATTTTTTATCTTACCAATAAGGCAGGTAAGTTCTCTCCCTTTTTCTTTGCACGACAATGGTGTGAGAGTTCTCATATATGGGGCTTCCCTGGTGGCGCAGTGGTTGAGAGTCCGCCTGCCGATGCGGGGCACGCGGGTTCGTGCCCCGGTCCGGGAGGATCCCACATGCCGCGGAGCGGCTGGGCCCGGGAGCCATGGCCGCTGAGCCTGCGCGTCCGGAGCCTGTGCTCCGCAACGGGAGAGGCCACAGCACTGAGAGGCCCGCGTACCGCAAAAAACAAACAAACAAAAAGAGCTTTAAAGTTTTCTACATAAAGTTTTGTTTCTGTTAAGTCTATTATTAGTTGCTTTACTCTCTGTGTTGTTATATGGTAGGATTTTCTTTAAAACTGTGCTTTCTAATGAATGTTGCTGTGTCTAGGAGAACGTTTGATCTCTCTTTTATTGTATCTGGCAAACTTGGTGAACTCTCTTATCCATCTGAACACTTTGCCTGAAAAATCTCATATATCTGCTATGTTGACAAGCGCATTTCACCATTTTCATGCCTTACAAGTTGTTTTTCTTATTTCACTTTCCTCTCTAGAAACTCTAATAGAATGTTGAATAACACTGAGGGATGTGACAATCACTCTTACCTTATTCCTGACTACAAAAAAGAAGCCTTTTAATCTGTAAATATCATATTTTAATATTGTGGTCAATGCTATGTATCACGCATAGTGTCACAGGGTGGACTCTCTGGAGGTAGATGCTAAGAGAGAACTTGGGGCAAAGGATGTTTATGTTGGATCATAACTGTGAAGGGAGAGGCGGTTGACCGGGCAGAGGAAGTTTAACTGTGACCAGGTCAAGCTTGGCCAGCCTCCTGGGGAAACTCTAGGGTGAGAGTTGCCCACCAGAGCTGTTCCATGTTGGGCCAAGATGGCCATAACTTTAGTTCCCCTCCCAGCTCATCCACCAGACAAGATTTACCCCAGAGTGGCATATCCTTGGGGAGAGGCACCGCAACTGTTGAGGCTACACCCGAAGGGGCAGATGGCCGAAGACTCACTGCTGACTCCACTCCATGTAGCTGGACAGAAGCTCTTTCCTTGTAGGAGAAGGGCAAGGACACCTCTCTGTCCACCATAACCAGGGTGTGTCCTCTTCTAATTTCCTCAGTTTTTTAATGAATATAAATTTTTACTAAAAATGCTTTTTTCACAGCTATTGAAAAACATTCCCCTGATTTAGTGTCGCTGTAAGGAACTCCATTTTTAAAAAGTTAGTGATACCACATCTTTGGATATGTTGGATAAACTCTGCTTCGACAGGATGTACCTTCTTGGCCAGGTACATGGGTGGATGAGATTTGTAACATATTGATATTTTTTAGAAATTTTGGCTCTATTGTCACAAATGAGACCGGACTGCACGTTCTCTTTTTCCTTTTGTCTTCCTCCAATTTGATATCTTGGATCTGCTGGCGTAAAAAAATGGATTAGGTATGTTCCCCTGTTTTATTTATTTATTTTGTAGACTATGAGGTTATTTGTATAAGATAAGGATTATTTCATTTCTGAGTGTTGGGTTGAACTGTTGTGTAACACTACATGGACCCGGCCACGTTCTCTTTGGTGGCAAAGTGAGAGTGGGGAACAGAAGAGACCTTGGTAGGGCTTTAGACGGAAGATTTCATTTCTTTAGTGATTTTACATCTGACTCACGCAGTCACCAGTGCTGTCTCATTCTCCACCCCCTCTCCTATTACATTTGTTTTCTATAATGCATCACTCGCCTAAAGCTTTATCTATCTGTTTGATTGTTTATTATTTTCCTTCCTGACTAGAATGTAAGTTAATTAGGGACTTTGCCCATTTGCTGCTATATTTCTAGGTAATGGAAAAGGCCTGCCACATCAAAGCACTTCATAAAATTTGAAAGATTGCGTGACATTATATATTTAGAATATTGAGCTTCTCCTAAGAAAACTGGAATTAGTCAATATTCTCCTTTACTGTTACATCAATAGCAAACATAAGGTCATCCCAATAGAGAACAAAATATATTTAGGTGATAAATATATTTTTTAATGAGTCTAAAGATTTTATAAGGATAGCTACTAACAAGTAATACGCTGTTGCAGATACAGGTGCAGATCTATTTCTCCTGGATCCAAAACTATTCTTAAAGTGTGAACTGTGCTTCAATCCCCAAGCTAGAGCTGGGAGGGTAAATGAGACACAGTGCCTGCCCTAGGAGGACCTCAATTAGCTACGCGAGGCAACTGAATCCAAATAGTGCACAACAGTGTGGCTTGTTTTCTAAATAAGATGAGCCTGGGGCCCAGGAAATGTTTTCCTCATTAAGTGCCCACTGTGTGTGGGTCTCAGCCTGTCAGTAAACAACCCTGTGGCTGTACCAGCCCTTGTGGTTCTTATTATGACTGCAAGATACCCTTCAGCAACAGCCATTCGGAAACTGAAAAATAAAGGTTTATTACATGCAGGGCTTGCAAATTACACAGCACACCTGGGACCACACAGAGAGGTCATGGGTAGAGAGAGTGAGAGCGGACCCTGGGGTGCTGCTTTTATTGGGGTCAAGGGTGGGGCCCAGGGTTATGTGGGCTCACTCTTTAGTGGGGAATTGAAAACACAAGAGCAGGAGTTTAAAGCACTGGAAGGGAAAAAGCAAGTGGCTAAAATGGTCAGTTATCAAAATCCATCAAGGTCTCTAACCAAAAGAGCCTCGGTCAGAGGAGGCAGCCTGTCTCTTTAACTAGTCTTATGGCTGCAAGGTGTCTGTTCTAGAAGACCAGCCTTGAAGTGGGTGCTTCTTCCAATACCCAAGCTTAAGCCAGGCACTTTCATTACAAAACAAACAGTCATGGTTTACACTACAGTATCTTAATTCTTAATTAAAATGGGTAGCAAATAATAAATAACGTATACTTTAAGATGCTAACTTTCCTACACTGTAGGATTTCACAGAGCTGTTAAGCATATGAGGATTGAAGAAAAGTGTATAGCAAGTATTTCCCTCTAATTTATTTGGCTGTGTGACTCCTTTTTACGCAGAATAACTAGAAAAAGTATATTTCAAAAATGAAGATGAAATAAACATACTTCCAGACATACAAACGTTGAAATGATTCAGACAGACATGAACGAAAAACATAAATCCTATATCACTCCCCTGTTTTAAAGAACTTTAGTAGGTTCCTAAAAACATAACAGTAAGATAGATAGACAGAAGATTAGATAGATAGATAGAAGATTAGATAGATAGATAGAAGATTAGATAGATAGATAGATAGATAGATAGAAGATTAGATAGATAGATAGAAGATTAGATAGATAGATAGATGACAGATGATAGGTAGATAGATAGATGATAGATAGATAGATAGATAGATAGACAGATAGATAGGTAAATAAGTAAACCCAATATGTTTGCCGTGTCTTTGTAAGAACCTTTGGCATCTGGGCACAGAATCCTAGGTTGACGGGTTTCCCTCACCCCATGCCTTCACTGTCCTTTAAAGCTGCTAACCCCGCTGTCTTCCAGCTCGTGTTGCTTCCAGCAAGAAAGTTTCCATCATTGTTGTCTTTTGTATGCACTGTGTCTTTTTTCTCTGTGTTTTTAGCATCTTCTCTGTATGACTGATCTCGAGCAGTTTGATTACGCTGTGCTGGGTGTAGGTCTCTTCATATTTATTGTGCTTGGAGTTTGTTCCACTTCTGGGATCCGCGGGTTTATAGTTTGCATTGAATTTGCAAAAGTTTTGACCATCATTTCTTTAAATACTATTTCTGCCCCGCCCCATCATCTCCAACCTTCAGAGCATCCAATTACATGCACATTAAACTAGACCCACAGCTACTGATGCTCTTTCCACTTTTGTGCGGTTCTCCTCTGTCTGCTTTATTTTGGATCAGTGCTATCCCTGTGTCTTCAAGTTAACTGACCTTTTCTTCCTGTGCTGTGGACGACAATGAATGCCAGAGGAGAGTCAAGCAAAAGTGAATGAAAAGACAGTTTAACTGGGTCTCAGAAAGTTATACAGAGTTCCCCAGACAGAGGGGCAGGGGAGGGGGGCATTTCGGGAGGACGGGCAGGTGGAGGTGTCTGTGGGGCAGGAAGCACCGTGTGTACACCTGGAAGCACAAACTCTACCAGAGCCACGGGCGCACTTTCTGTCATTTTTGCTGAGACGAGTAAAGACCCTGAAGCTGCATTTGGCTTCTCCGGGCTCTCCTGAGGCTTTATGCCTCTGAATACCTGTGCATGTTCCCCAGAGAGTCGCTGGTGTCCTGCAGCACATGGCGCCCCAGCTTCCCTGCTTCTGCTCCGGCAGATGGATTTCCGTGTGCCCCCAACAAGGAGGGTGTGACAGCCCAGGCTCCTTGGAGTGGCCGAGAAGAAGGCGCTGTCACTTGCCCTCCCTGCCCCCAGCCCTGGCCGAGGTCCCTTTGCCGTGCCCCCTGTCCCGACCCCGGACCACTCCCCTCTTGAGCCGCCCCAGAGCTCTCGGGGCTGCATCTCTCCCACTGCCCTCAGGTCACTATCCTGCTGCCAGACCACGCTACAGGGAGGGCAGACACTTCCGGTTTTATTTATGTACCGTAGGACCCCTGCATCCCGCACAGTGCTTGGCCAACAGCAGGCGCTCAGGACATCCGCCTATAAAGTTTGCATTACTTGGAAGCAGACGGCAGCTCTCGTGCTGCCTTCTTAGAGGCCCAGCGTCAAATTTTGGGGGCTGTGGAATGAAGGAGATGGACTGGGTGCTCAGCCTGTGCACGGGGACACCCCAGGGGGCCCTGGACAGGAGTTGAGCCCCCCCAGTGACCCTGTGCTGGGACCCAAGGTGCTCTCTCCATTACTCCTTCCCTGCCCCGGGGACAACTTACAGAGGGAGATGCCGCCCACCCCAGCGAGGATGTCCATGCCTCGGCCCCACTAGGGGAAGGCCAGTCCCCCGCCCACTCCTGGACAGGAATTCAGTACTCATCTCATCTCATACCCATTACTTCTGAAGCTTGTAATTGCACATCAAGAGGCTGAGCCTGGCATTTGATAAATACATCCTGAAGACTCTTAGAGAAGCTAGAGTGGATAAAACTGCTGGAGCGTGTGGGGCGTTGGAGTATTTTCCCAGCATTTCTCCAGGCACCTCGGAGCTCTCATCCTTCCTCTGGACTGGACAGGTTCAGGGGGCACCATGGAGCATCCTCTTGCTAGGCTCCCACCATACACCCACCAGGACGCCCACCATACAGGCCCTTCGCAGTTATGCTCAGCCCAGAACCAGCCCAAACTTCCGTTTTCCTTTAGAGCTCCCAGAAATCCAGGTCTGCTTTGTCCCCTGTATGTCGGACTACACCACACCAAGGTGTCTAGATCAAAAGTGAAAACAGCAATCACCTGTCCCATTTTGTCTCTCTCGTGAGATGATGGACTGGCTGTTGCCATTCTTGGATGAATGATCTCACTTTGGAGAGGGTCTTCCAGCTGTTTCGGCACCGCAGGCCAGCAGGGTGGGGCAGGGGGAGCCGGGTTTCTAACGCTGTTCCTCCTTCAAGCAGTGACAGATGTGCTGTGTGAGGGGGAAAAGGGTGGTCGTATTTCGTCATTAACAGGATACCTGGAGAAAATAGGATTCCCGGTGGTAAGGAATCAAGCTAGATAAAGAAAAAATTTATTATTTCAGCCACTCTTTAACATCACTCTTTAGCTGCCTCCAGGCCTGGAGAAGCTAAAAAGTGATGTTAAAGAGTGCTATTACGAGAAGCAGGAGAGCTGCACTCCATAAAAAATCTTGCAGCATGATTTTTGCCAAGTGAGTTCTCTTGTCTCCCTCCCCTGGCGAGCGATTAGGCAGAAGAGCTCGGGCGAGATGGTGAGGGATAGGGTGCAAAGTGAACCTCTCACCAGGTTGGCCTTCCTGTGCACAAGCCGGCTTTTCTATGTTTATAGCAAGCGTGTTTGCCCCCGTGGGGGGGGTGATGTCTGACCAGCCAGGCCATTTCAGGTGCTGGGACGCCCCGGCCTGGTTCTGTGCCACCAGGAGGACACGGTGGCGAGTCAGATCCTTTGCATCTGGACCGAGGGTCAGCCCTCAGGTGGTTCCTACCTGGACCGTGGGAGCCAATACCAGCACCCGCCTCTCCAGCAAGGTCAGATCCATCTCTTCCTAGAATTCGCAGGGTCCCCTCAAGCCCTAATGAAGGTAGAACACCTCCCCTCCCCCAAGGACAAGGCGGACCAACCTCTGAGTCCAGGACAAGAAAACCTTCCCAGGGTACCGACCACCCAAGCGTTAAAGTCTGGAGGGATTCCAGCACTGCCCCCCGATCCCGAAGAGAGCCTTTCTCATTGCTCATCGGCGCCCCATCTTCTATGCCTAAGCATCTGCTCTTTGGCATAGACTCATTGCTTCCTTTGTGCCCTTTAGGTGTCAAGAAGGCCACTTGGTGACTTAGCTATTTCCATCTTCTTGCAAATGAACGAGAGCTCCCAACCCCAGAGCAGCTGAGGAGGGCCAGGTGGTTGGTATGAGTACACCTGCAAAGGACATTAGCAGAGGGAGTTGAAAGTGCCACACGCAAGGGCAGTTTGTAGGGTCAGCACCAAGCCCAAGGTGCCCCGAGCGCCGGCCCCGCTCCCTCTGGACTGTGTCTCTCCGGTCTTCCTTGCCCCCAGCTACTCCATTTCGCCTGGAAATGAGCCCCGCCACACATGCCTCATCCCCCTTCTCATTTCCTGCCCTGCTCTCCCGTTCTCTGGACTAACTTTCAATGTGGGAGCATTGATGAGTCTTCCTTGTAAAAACAGCTGCACAATCGAGGGGTCCTCAGTGCCTCACTCCGAGCTCGTCTGAGATGCAGGTATGTAATCAGAGGACGGGTCGACAGCACATTCCTGGGCACCTGGGTCACTTCCCGGGGCTGGAGCCGGAGCCGCAGCCACTGTGAGACCGAGTGCCTAATACATGGCGGAGAAGATTCCAGCCGAGCGGGAGTGGCTGCGGCTCCGACGTGCTTTTGTTCATCCTTCCGGCTTTCTTGTTTCCACTCTGAAGCCCTCCAGTTGCTATGGAAACAATGGGATCCTCTGGGCTCCCTTAAGGTTACCCACAAGGAGCATCGATCTCCGTCACGGTCTGACGGCAGAGCCCAGCACACGCGGTGCAAAACTACTACAGACTCCGCCTCCCCTCTTCCGTGTGGCAGAGACCCTGACCGCCCCCGCCTTGAGCCCAGGTGTAGGCACCACGCTTTCCCCTAACTCATCTGTGAGCTGTGAAATCGAGAACCCAGCCACACCGCGATGCAGCTGCAGAGAAACGTCCATTCTGATGTGCATCTCCTCGTGTTTCTCTGCCCTCTCGGGGCCTCTTGGCTGAGATCCCATCAGACGCACCTCCACGGCCTCGCACGCTCTCCCTCCGCGGCCCCTGCCCTCCAGGATTCTCCTCTGCTCCCCCACTCTCGGTGCTCTTGGGGGACCCAGGCCCGCGGCCGCTCGCATCCCCGTCCTGAGGCCCCGGGACTAGCTGAGTGACCCCAGGATGGCTTCCTAGGGCTGGTCCGGGGCAGGCTTACCTTCCAAGACCCCAGGGGCATGGAGCCAGGATAACCCGCGGTGCTTGCCCCCCTCCAGGGTTTGTCAGGTTGGTGTTTTGTCTCCAAAACAGGCTCCTTGGGGGCGGTGGGCAGAGATCACATGCTTCTCTGAGACTTGAACAGCCCTGCCTCCCCAGGGCCTCTGGCTCCTTTCTGAGCCCAGCGTCTGGGTTCTTCAAGCCCCTTCCTGAAGAAAACCAGGTGTTATGGGTGTCAAGGACTCTCAGGGCTCCTGAGCCTGGGCAGGGCCAGCCAGACACTGCCTGGGGCTCCTTACCTGCTGGGGCACAGAGAGGGTGCGGGCTGCCTCCCTGGACCCTGGGTCCCAACACTGGCCGGGCCTTTCACTCTTCTGCCCAGGGAGGGGCTGCCCTTTCCGGCTCCAGGGGACCCCCTGACCTTGAACTCCGACAGTGACATTGAATAACCAGGTCCATCTGCTTCTGTGGCCTGTGACCTCTCAGAGCAGGACACACACCAGACACGGGCCCGCAAAACCCCGTGGGCCGTTCGCCTACGTGGATGGCAGGGCCGTCACCCCACCCACGGGGAGCTGGAGACTCTCCCAGAGCAGCATATTACATGCAGTCTTTCATGATGACGTGCAAAGCAAACACCAGGGTACTAGAAGAGACGGGAGATGTGTGTGTGTGCCTGCAGAGAGAACGAGGGGGCATGTGCACCGACATACGCTTTGGGGGAGGGCTGTTCATCTTCTATAGTCTTTTCTTATATTTCTCTAATGACTGAAGTTTATATAAGATGCAGAAATTATTTTTGAAATCAGGAAAAAAGCAGTCAGTACACCCTTGGCGTGAGAGGATCTGAGACGGTGAGGCCAGTGTGGTGCAGAGATGCTCCCCGTCGCCCTGACTCCGCGTCCCTCTGCGTGGCCACCGTCCGTCCATTCACGTCCACTCCCAAAGGTCTGCTGTGGAAAAAGCACAGTGACTTGCTGTCTCTGCTGAACGCTGACCGCCTCCAAGATCATTCCAGGAGCCAAAGGAGTATAGAATGTTGCCGAACGTGGGAAGAGAGGGACGCACACCAAGCCTCAGAGAAGACTGAGGTTTCTGGATGCTTCCCTGACGGTGCGTGTGACGAGTGTGTTCCCGCAGGATAAGCGAAGGGCTGTCCAGAGACCTGGGAGCTTGCTGAGTAACTGGCAAGGGCAGGACAAGCCCGCTGATGGATTCTTGGAAAGCTCACTGCACAGACTTGTTTGCGCTGCCACTTCTCAGCTACCCCTTAGCCGTCTGAGCCTGGCACTCTGCAACTTCCTGGTCTTCCCCGCTCCCTTTTAGGCCGGAGAGTAGCGCTGAAATTCAGCCTACCTGGGAGCACAGTTCTGTGGAACCATGAGCTGCGTCTGAAGACAAAGAAGTGGTGTTTAAATTATCTACTAACCCCTGCATTCACACAGGATGGACAGTTGACCAAATGCTGAGTGGATGAGGATTAACGAGCTGGCTGATGAAGGTGGCAGCTGGGCAGGGCTCCACCCAGGAGAAGGATGGATTGATTCCAAGGCAAGCATTTGGATCATCTTGTCCACAGTCCTGGCCATGCAAAGAGCAGTGAACTCAATGACTTGATCCAGACCGTGCACTTGGAGGCCCTCATGCGTCTTGATGCTCCGGAAGGCTCCTCCATCTGGAGACCCACCCACCTCCCAGGCTGGGCTCTGGACCGGCCCAAACCAGAGCAAGCTGTTTACCAGGCAGAGAAGCTGGTAAACAACCTCCCCCTGGCTCACGTGTTGATTCAGACAGTCTTTTGCATGAAGTTGGAGATTCGGATGAGAACACAAGAGGCCATGTTGCTAAAGTTCTTGATTATAATCGCGTGATCTCCAGGGGCGGAGCTGGCCCCTGCGGTGAGCTGGGGCAGGACTCAGAGAGCTCAGAGCAGGGCTGCCGCAGGCCTTCTGAAGACAGACTGTCTGGGCCCTCTGAATCTCAGAGTCTTCCTTGTATTTCCTCTCTCCCTCCCTCCTTCCCTCTCTCCACTCCTCCCAGGACAGAATTCACCAAAAGGACTCCTGGCCCGTCAAATATTTGGGGAATACCATTTAAAATGGCAAGTTGTTTATCCACAGACCTGCTTCCCAGCCTCTCTCAGCTTTAAATAAAAACATTTGTAAACAAGCTTATGACTGTCACAAACGTCCCATCTATGAAACAATAAGAACAGAACAATCCGCTCAACATATCATTGAGAAGTACTTTTCTGGATAAAAGGATGATTCTCTTGAGATCAACAGAGAAGAGGCTATATCCCAGGATTGCCACGTACCTAATGGGGAGACCTCAGCAGAGCCATAAACACTAAAATTACAGATTTGCTAAATGCTTCTCTTGTCCACGCACCTGTTGCCCGACATACCTTTCCTGGGAAGGACCGCACACTGGGAGGGGGGTTGGGAGCAGCGCCCATGTGTGATGGATCCAGGTGTGCAAGTTTGAACTGGTTCAAGGACATTTCAGCAAAATATTTTTCTTCATGTATATTTGGATGAAAAATTGTATAATTGTATGTTTTGTATGTATACGTGCACCACGACAGACACATACAGTGTCTATACGTGCGTTAGTATGTGCAAAAGCCCACCTAATTTTATCGCACTTTGCTTCACTGCACTTAAGATAACTGCGCTTTTTACAGACGGAAGGTTTGTAACAACCCTGCTTTCAGCAAGAGTACGGCACCATTTTTCCAGCAGCGTTTGTTCGCTTCATGTCTGGGTCACGTTTTGGTAATTCTCACAATATGTCAGACTCTTTCATTATTATCACGTGTGCTGTGGAGAGCTGTGGTCAGTGATCTCTGAGGTTACTATGAGTCAGATGCTGAAGGCTTGTATGATGCTTGGCACTTTTTAGCAATAAAGTATATATATATTTTTTTTTTTTTTGCGGCACGCGGGCCCCTCACCGTTGCGGCCTCTCCCGCTGCGGAACACAGGCTCCGGACGCGCAGGCCCAGCGGCCACGGCCCACGGGCCCAGCCGCTCCGCGGCACGTGGGATCCTCCCGGACCGGGGCACGAACCCGCGCCCCCTGCATCGGCAGGCGGACTCCCAACCACTGCGCCGCCAGGGAAGCCCCGCAATAAAGTATTTAATTAAGGTGTGCACATGTTTTAGACATAATACTCTTGCACACTTAATAGGCCACAGTATTGTGTAAACACAACTTTACATGCAGGAAGAAACCAAAAAATTCATGTGATTTGCTTTATTGCGATATTAGCTTTCCTGGAACCAAACCCACGATACCCACGAGGTTTGGTTGTACAGCTATATGCATATATAGTTACATATGTATGTGTACAGCTGTGTATACATATATATACACATACATATATATAAAATAAACATTAATTTATTCAGATGCATAGAGAGACCAAACAACATGGGGAATATCACACAGAAACACCCCCCCCACACACACACACACGCAATTCTGCCAGTAGGAAAGCTGGAGGGGGCCCAAGGCACAGTTCAATCTTGACCTTAAACTAACAGGGGCCCGCTTCCTAACCTTTACTGAGGAGCTAAATGGGCCGCCTGTCCAGGCGCGTCCAGGACACACACAGGAGGGTCTAGAGAAGGTAACCTGAGGAAAACAATCACAGGTTTTCCCCTCAGCCGTCAGCAGACAGATGGAGGTGACAAGAGGTAGTGCATGGAACCCCTTCCTTTGATCCTAAATTGTCTATTATCTTTTTAACGAAATTGATGGTGGCGCTTGGGGAGGAGGAGCACTGATGCATTTTGTTTAAACGGTAAGCCTGAGCTCTCTTGTATTTAGTATTTTCATTGGTCAAAAAAAGTCAAATAGAAACACCTTCCCGGGCCCCAGCTGGGATTGCCCGTCTCTGTGATGCGATCCTGCCACCATTCAGCCGATTGCCTTAAAGACGTATTTGTTCAAATGGTCCAAGTCAACAGCTTTATAATTTTGTCCACTCTATTCCTGGATTTAAAGGTCTTGTAAAAAGGGGACATTCGGGTTCAACTGCTCACCAAGTTATTCTCCATGGTCAGGGGTGTTCTTTCCTGTTAACTATGACTGAGTCAGCAACACATCTGCACAAGGCTCAGAAGGGAGCTGTGCGTGCTTTAGAAAATTCCAGAAGGTGTTTCTTGTTCCAATTCCAGTAAGTACTGGAAATTGCATTTTATTCCTTCTAAGTGGAAATTAATCAAGGCTGTCACTTAAACTTAAAAACTGTTCCCAGCTCATCAGAAATGAATTTGACATTCCACAGCAGCCTGACCAGTCTTGGCAGCATGTACTGGCTTTGCAGCCCTGGGGCAGCGCTTCCAAGACGGGCGTTTGCTGCTGTGTCGGTCACGCAGGTGGGTGACGCAGCCAACGCCAGCCACCCGAAGATCTCAGTGCAGGAAAGAGCACCTGCCTGTCCCTCTCACCACCTGTCTGTGATGTGATGGCCAGACGGGGCTTCTGCTCTGTCGTCTTTGCTTAGAGACTCAGGCTGCTGGAGGAGATAATTTCCTGTTTCTGGATTGTTCAGGAGGGAAGAGGGGACACAACAAACTGGCCCCGAGCTCTTCACCTTTCCGCCCAGAGGTGACATGTGTCACTTCTCCTCACACCTCATTAGTCAAAGCAAGCTCCAGGTCGTGCTTTCTGTCATCAAGGGCAGAAGCTCTGATTCTCCCTTGGGTCCGGAAGGAACT
This sequence comes from Neophocaena asiaeorientalis asiaeorientalis, assembly GCF_003031525.2. Lineage (NCBI taxonomy): Eukaryota > Metazoa > Chordata > Mammalia > Artiodactyla > Phocoenidae > Neophocaena > Neophocaena asiaeorientalis. Next base: position 203,041 of record NW_020173770.1, on the reverse strand, counting down.
GAGTTGTAGATATTTGCTCTGCAGATAAATATGGAGCCCATTAAAAGCACCTCCAGAAAGCTGGTGATGCAGGGGGTGGAAATAAAGACACCTGCAGACATGTCAGAGGCTCTCGCTCTTGCTTCATCAAGGTGGAGGCCTCCTGCACCTAGAAACTGAAACAGTGCATCTGACTTCATTCTAGAAGTATAGCTACCACCCTGACATCCCCTATCTCTGCTGGAAATAGAATTGGGGGCACAGCAGGTCACAGCCCCCCAATGTAGGCATCCTCTCTTCTTGGGAGCCCCTGAACTGCCCTGCATACAACTGTCTGTGTCCCCTAAGCCCCCCACCTGGCACACTCTACCAACCCTGAACCCCTTAGTTAGACAATATGGGGCACGTATCTCCTCCCCTGTAGGAGAAGGGCCTGGGGGTGGGCTGTGTCTCTGGTCTCGGAGCCCCTCCCGGAGCTGGGCTGGGTCTTAGGAACGAAGCCTCAGTCAGTGCGATGATGGAGGTGGACCCACGGGAGGCAGCCGGTGCCCACCTGCTGCTCATGTCCTGGATGGACTCTTCTTATTCTCAGGGCCACACAGCACACGCATCGCCCTCCCCGCAGTTGCTCTCTCCCCCCCCGCCCCGAGGCACAGCCTTTTTTTTCTTGAGTAAGTGCACTGTACCGGAAAGACAGCTTATGCTGTGCCACCACTTTCTGGTCGTTTGATTGATTCTAGAAGCGCTTTCCACAACATTATTCCGAGGGAGCTACCTGGGTCATCGAGGAAGGGCTGGAGGAGAAGCATAGTATTTCAGAGTTGGGGGAGCCCCACCTCTTCATCTGAACTCTAGGAAATGAAGGTCCTGAACAGTCTCAGAAGCAGGACTGGAGCCCAGGGCCAGGATGCCCAGGCCAGCCATCACCAAGTTGCAGAAAGCACCCTGTGCCCCGGACCCACCCCGGGATGATCTCTGGCAAAGGCGTTTGCAGAAGCCTGGTCTCGAGATCAGCTTGTCCCAGGCCCAGCGGGGCAGCCAGGCTGAACCCCAGCCCTGGGGGCAAGGTCAGGGGGACACGTCGGGCAGGCCTGACCCTTGTTTCCAGTGTGATTGCGGCAGTGGGTGTTTACCAGGAAGCAGAGTATTGGAGGTGGGGGTGAGCCGAGGAGACAGAGCCAGCGCTGCCCGTGGTGGGGGCCTGGGGGGTGACGTCCAAGGAGCTGCCTGGGAGGGGACCAGCATCGGAGCCTCTGTCTGCAGGACAGTGGTGCCCCTGTGTTACTCTCCTGGGGCTCCGTGACAAAACACAACACAACACACTGCAGGGGCTTAAAACACCCGAAATCCATCCTCTCGATGTTCTGGAGGCCAGAACAGAAAACAAGGTGTCGGCAGGGCTGGTTCTTCTGGAGGCTCCGAGGGGGATCTGTCACACCCCTCCCCTCCCTTCCAGTGGCCCCTCCCTCCCTGGTACCCCCTGGGTTGTAGACACATCCTCCAATCATTACCTCCATCTCCACATGGCCTTTCCCTCCCATGACTCCCCATTTCAGGTCCCCCTCTCTTTTCTCTTGCAAGGACACTGTCTTCGATTTGGGGTCCAGCCTGAATCCAAGATCCTTCACTTGACTACACCTGCATGGACACTAATTCCAAATCAGGCCACGTTCACAGGTTGGGGGGTTACGATGAAGACACATGTTTTGAGGGTGCACTGTTCAATCCACTCTGGTACCCACGCACTCTGGTTCCTAAGGATGGCTGGGGGCATACGGAAGAAGACAGCTTGGGGGTCCTCAACCTACAGGGGGAGAAGGCAGAAAGCAGAACTGGAGAGAGACCATGGGCCTATTTAGAGACGGGAGCTTTTTATCCTGCTGAGGCTGGAACGAGCCCCACGGCCAGCAGGGTGAGGTGCGGGTTGCAGCGGGGCCATGGGGAGGCAGGGCTCCTCTGAGAGCCCTGGGAGGGCTGGCCCTCAGGAGGGGGCCGCGTGTGGGCGCTGCGTGCGGAGGAGCCCTCTCCCTAAAGTTTAAACTCCTCGGCACCCTGCCCAGCTCCGCAATGCCAACAGCGGTGTTCCGAGGAGTGACTGAATAAATAAAGGAGTCAAGTCAATAATTTATACTCCTAGCGTTTCAGTATTAATAAATTCAGTGCTCCATTTGTTAAATTTTAAAAATGAGAACAAAACACCAGAAATGAGACAATTTCCCTATTCTAATCACAAATTCACATTCCTCTGTTTCACCTCATATCACCATGTAGAACATGTTATTATATTGAAAAATCAGATTATGTCGTTCAGGTTGCAAGGCTCAGAGCTAAGCCTCTAGGAAAGAGAATAAGCCTAGAATATTAAAAGTTGAGTGCGGAGTCCGAGACGTTGGGAGGCTGGCACAGTTTCTAGCTGTGACTCTTCCACAGCCGAGCAAACTTGACTGTGTGAGCCACGGACCTTCCTGCCTCTGCTCCCTGTGGACAGAGCTGCACCAGCCCTGCATCTGGACCCCGTGGCCAGGGGCCCGTGAGACCCAGGAGGCACCACATTCAGAAGCTCCCGAGAGATTTAAAGTATTCGATGAAAATACGCTTCCAAAGAGCAGTAAGAGAAGGGACAGAATAGATGTTGATGGAGAACCTGTGTCTCACTGTAGTAGACGTTCTCCTGTGTGTTTCAGCCCCTAAAACTGCTCTCACATTTGTCTTTTAGGTGACCCCATGTTGTGATTTGTCTATTTCTCTCTTTACCTCCCTCTCTCACTTTCTGCTTCATATGTTTTGAAGCTCTGTTATTAGGCACACAGGTTTATGATTGTTATGTCTTAGCAAATGTATGGCTCTTTTCATCATGAAATGTTATTTGACTTTTAGTTGTATTTCTTGTTCTATTTTGCATGATATTAACAATACAGCCTCCCCTGTTTTCTTTTTTTCTTTTTCCCTTTGCGGTACGCGGGCCTATCACTGTTGTGGCCTCTCCCGTTGCAGAGCACAGGCTCCGGAAGCGCAGGCTCAGCGGCCGCGGCTCACGGGCCCAGCCGCTCCGCGGCATGTGGGATCCTCCCGGACCGGGGCACGAACCCGCGTCCCCTGCATCAGCAGGCGGGCTCTCAACCACTGCGCCACCAGGTAAGCCCTCTTCTGTTTCCCTATAATTACTGTTTGCATATACATATATATAATTTATAATTAATACATATAAAATTTATAAACACACATATATATAAAGATATATACACCTTTTTATTGTGGCAAAATATATATAACATAAAAATTTACATTTTAACCATTTTTAAGTTTACAATTCTACAGTATTAATCATATGTACACTGTTGTACAGCTGTCACCAGTAATTCCAAAACTTTTCGTCATCCCCAACAGATACTCTGTACCCATTGAGCAATAACTCCCCTCCCCCTGGCCCCTGGTAGCCTCTAATCTACTTTCTGACTGCATGAACTTGCCTACTCTAGACAGTTCATATAAGTGGAATGCTATGTATCTACCCAAAAGAACTGAAAACAGGGACTGGAACAGATACTTGTACACACATGTTCACAACAGCCTTATTCATAATAGCAAAAAGGTGAAAACAACCAGGTGTCCATCAACAGGTGATGGATAAACAAGATGTGGTCTAGTCATACAATGGAACACTATTCAGACACAGAAAGGAATGCATAGTATATGTTTTTCCTTCATTTGATTTTATCCTAGTGTTGTCTTTGTTTTTAAAATGCATCTGTTTTTGCTGAGAGCATCTGATCGGGTCTTACTTTTTTAAATCCGTCTGGCAATCTCTGCCTTTTAGGTGGAGTGTTTAGTTTATTTACATTTGATGTAATGACTGATGCTAGATTAGGCTTGCAACTTGCTCCTTGTTTCCTAGTCATCGCATCTATTTTCGTTCCTCTACTTCTCTTTCCCTGCCTGCTGTTGAGTTAATTAAATATATTTAAGGATTCCACTTAGATTCCTCTGTTGACTTGGGAGGTAGAGTGCTATTGTTCAGTGTTGTTCAGTGGTTGCTCTTCAGATTATGATACGTCATTATCACAATAATTAAAATGCATTGCTTTGTGTAAACTACAAGAAGCTTGCCACAGCACAGCTGCACTCACCTGCTCACTGTCCTCTCTGCTCTTCTACGTCCGTTAAAGCACAATAATGAGTTCATTTTCTGTTTGCGTTCATGAGTCAGTTTATACACATGACCACCACACCTGCTGCTCCTTGTGACGCTCTGCTTTCATTTTCCTTCCTCGTGAAGTTTTCCTCTAGTATCTGCCCCTGACAAATCCTTTCCATTTTTATTTACCTAAAGTGTCTCTATTTCATCTCTGTGTTTGAAGGGTCATTCCACTGGATATGGAATTCTGGTTTGACTTTTTGTTCCCTTCAGTATTCCATTGCCTTCTAAGCTTTATTGTTTCTGATGGAAAGTCCACCTACATTTGTATAATTTCTTTCTCTTATATCCAATGTATTTCTTCAGATGCTTTTAAGATTTTTCTCTTTGTATTTGGGTTGAAGCAATTTGATCGTGATGTGTCCAGGTATAGTTATTATTTGTTTATTTGTTTATTTACGCTGCTTAGCATTTCTTTTTTTTTTTTAATTTATTTTTTATTTTATTATTTTTAACATCTTTATTGGGTGCTTAGCATTTCTTGATCTTCATGGATCTATAAATCAATGTTCTTCATCAACTTTGGGGACATTTTTGCCAACTTCTTCAAGTACTTTTTTCTGCCCTCTCTTTCGTCTCCTTTTAGAACTTCAATTATATATATATATACGCTAGCATGCTTGATATTTCCATGCATGACTTTGAGATTCTGTTTTATATTTTTAATCTTTTTTCTTTCATTTTATTCTTCAGATTAGATCATTTCTGTTGATCTATCTTCAAGTCTGCTTTTTTTTCTTCTTCTCAAACCTTCTGTTATGCCTTCCTAGTAAATTTTTTCATTTAACTTTTGTACTTCTTGAGCTGTCAATGTTCCACTCGGTTCTTTTTCCATCTACATATATGCTGAGCATCTCTGTTTCTACACTGTGTGTTTATTTTTCTTCAAGTCCTTGAACACGTTAAGAAGAGCTGCTCAGTGTCATCACCTACTAACTGCAACATCTGGGTCATCTCAACGTCAATTTCTATTTAACTCCTTTTCACTCTTAGTTTGGGTTACATTTTACTTTTTATCATTATTATTATTACAATTAGATGGTGGTTATTATGAGTGATATGTTGTGGAGACCCTGGCTGTTCTTACATTATCTGAAGAGTGATTTTTGTCTTAGAAGGCAATTAACTCACTTGGAATCAAACCATCTTCTCTGTTTCCTCTGTGGTGGAAAACTCAGCTATTTCAATTTTCAATCCTTCTTTTCTACCAGCCCCTGTCTCTCCACACGCAGGTTTAGTATAATGGAAGCCAGGGATTTGTCAGGTCTTATACGCAGTTTGGGAGGCTCCCTCCCTGCCCGGCTTTCCTCACTGATTTTCTGGCTGCCCTGAGCATTCTGTTTGCAGTCAGGTCTCACTGGCGTGAGTGGTCTTCTCCCACCCCAGTCAAAACCCTGCAAACTGGCAAACCTCACCCACTGCAGTTCAGTGCTCAACAGAAATTCCCTCCAGTTTCCCTAGTTTCCAGTCTTCCTCAGTGCCTGCCAAAAGTTATATTCTTGAAAAATATTTTTAGTCTAACATTTGTGATTATTATCTGTGAGCAAGTTGGTTTGCTAAGCAAAGGTCGTTAACCTCTAATAGCTTTTTGCTAATGATCTGGTTAAGTAACACTGATTCTGGATTCTTAAGGAAGAATGTTTAAAAGGCAATATTTTAGGTTTAGGCAACAGCTAGAAGCTCAACAAGATGGTGACAATAGCCTTAATCATTTACCTCTACTAGTCAGCTTAAAAAGCATCATTCTGTGATTAAATTATGAGGTGTTAAAATCAGAATATAATTATTGTACCCACAAAACATTGTTGCTAAGGTTTTTGTATAGTTCCCTAGGGTTTCAAATCAAACTGTGTCAGAGACCATTCCATCAATTACTTTGGTACTTGTGCTCCTTGATGTATGGTACCTAACGAGCTAGTCGACTGCCCGTGGGGTTCCAGACACTTCCTTCCTGAACCACAGGGAGACTCCACAGTGTGAGTGCCCGTGGGCGCTTCCCCGCGAGAGCAGAGAGCTCTGGACACAGGCTGTTCATGGGACACCAGGGGGGCAGGAGGGGCTGCTCTCTGGCGTTAGAGCTGGGCCAGATGCAAATCTGAGCAGGCCCACTCCTGGATGCGGAGGTGGGATTTCACCCTGATGACAGTGAGAAAAGCCTGCAGGAAGCGATGAGGAGCGGATGGTGGAGAGAGTTGTTTTTTTTTTCCTAGGTTTTTGTTTACTTTCTGTGTTTGTCCTTCCAAATTTGGGGAAAATACTCCTTTATAGGCTGGGGAGGATGAAATGAAAAGAGAGTATTTAGTGATACAGGAGGAGAAGGCGTAAATGTGGGGACAGGGTCTGCAAAGGGCTTTGGGAGTGGGTTTCAGGTTTGGATGGAGGGACCTTGAGTGGGATGAGTGGCTTTGCTCCATTTCCACAGAAGTGACAGATGGAGCGAGGGGTGCCGGTAGAGATGTTAGCAGGTGAGAATTAACCCCACTTCGTGAGCGATCAGCAACACCAGTGCCTGGTACCGGGCCGTGGGAAGGCGAGGACATCTTCCTGCTTCCCTCGTTACTGAGACAACACAGGCAGATGGACCCCTGCTGTTCTCACCTTCTCATCCGAAAGCAAGGCACAGAGGTCATCCTGCCAGGCTACAAGAAGAAAGAAAAGCATCCCTGCAGAATTAAAGATTGACATGCCATCATTCTATCTTGGGGACGAGGAACAGAGGTTGAGACAGGACCTGGGAAAGTCCTGAGTGAGGCCCCGAGCTTCCCCATCCCAACTCTGCTGTGGGCACAGAAACCGTCAGCAGAATCACGTTCACTGCAGAGCCCGCACGAGGAACAGCACGGCGTTTCCTGTTTAGAACACTGAACACGAGCCAGTACTGAGCGCCTTCTCTTCGCAAAGGTACACACTCCAGGATGGCATCCACTGAGGCCGTGCTGCCCTGTACCTGCGGTCCAGGGTTGGAGGGGTTAGGGACACAGTGAGGTGCCCTCTGGAGATCCAAGCGCAAGGTCGCCAGATGCAAAGGGGAGACAGAAACAACCAGACCCTCACAAAACCAGGCTTTTCTTACGTTCCACGAGTGAATAGCATGTGTCATGTCCACACGGGGATGTCCGAGGTGGACACTGGCAGTGGACACCTGTCTGGACAGCTGGGCAGAGTGAAGATTCCAGGAGAGCTCAGGCCCCACTCCATCTGGGCACAGCTGCTCACCAGTCCTCAGACCTCGGGCTCCAGGCACGAGGAATAACCAGCCGCTCTGGTGGTCCTGCTTATCTTGGCTCACTGCCCTGCCCCACCCGGGAGTCACCTGCCCTCCAACAGCCCCCGGGAGGCCAGGGGGGCTGCCCAGGCTCTGGGGCTTGTCCTCGAAGGGATCCGTCATCCCGACTCACTCACAGGCTGCGCTGGGTCCCTGTGTCCAGCTGTCCACGTGGGAGTTATCCGCCCTCACTGAAGCAGCCTGTCTGTCCTGAGATGAAACCCCGTGGGCTGCCAGGTTCGGGTTTCTCACTTCTGATGGTTGAGCCGTCAGCACCAGCGTCTTAAGAGTATCTCCACTGGTATTTGTCAAGCATCATCTTTTCTCCCGTGTTGCTCAAAGCACCTGTTTCTCAATAAGACAGGCTTATTTCTCCCCCCTTTCTAAAACCAACGTTCCAAGCCTTTTCGCATATTATTTAAGAAACGTTGTCATCGTTATAGGGACAAAAATAAACATTTCCTCTCTTTTCCCTCTTCCTGAGGGAAAAAGTCTTAGAGGAGGCCAGCTGTGTTTTCAAGGAGACCATGAAAGATATTGTGAAGAGGCAGCAGGTGTGGGAACAGGGTTGGGGGGCGGGGGTCCCTATTCCGGGGGCGGGAGGTTGAGCTCCAACCCGTCTGTGACGCAGAGCGAGAAGCAGAAGCTTGAGGAGACGCGGGGCCTGGCAAAGCTTCGGTACAGCCCGAGAGCTGGGCACCCGGCTGACGTGCCTGCAGGGCGGACTGGAGGGGCTGCCGGGGGCCCAGAAGTGACCCATGTCAGCGGGAGTCAGGGGTTTCTGTGATGGGTTCTCTGTGCTCAGAATCCTCTTGTGTTCTGTGGTCGGGTGGGGTCTTCCCTTGGAAGAGTGGCCAGGACTGGGTTCCCCCTTTCTCCTTCCCCTCTCACCCCGTGACAACTCACAGCCACAGAGGACCAGGGGAAGTCACAGCCGGGCTCCCCGGGGCCTCCGTCTTGGGAGCTGGCCTCACCTCACCTCACCTCCTCTGTGGCTCTGATACCTCTCAGCCTCTGGGTCTCCAGACCCCCTGCTCTACCCCTGGTTCAGACACAATCCCCACCGGGTCCAGGAGTTGACCTGGTGTTTTCACTCCCTGCCTGGGGTGCCTGGGGGTGGAGACGCCCTCGGGCAGCCGGGCTCTTGCCGGCCTGGTGGGCATCTTTCTCCCCTTCAGAGCCACGGGTGGACACACAGGCAGGGCTTCCCTGGTCCCCCCACAAAAGGCAAGTGCGGGCAGAACAGGAGGCCCCCTGCCTGGGTGGAATACGTGCTGGTCGTCAATTATCCATTTACTCCATGATGGTGTGTCCCCAGCCCTGCCCATCCCCCTAAGGGTCCTTGCCCTGTGGGAGAAGCCCTGTGTCACGTGACTTTGCACCCCCTTAAATGGTAGGACATCTTTTCATAGGTCTTTGATTCCCAGAACGCTTTCCTAGTCTTGGCTTCGCCAGGGATCCAGCCCAGTTTCATACACAGTGGCAAAGTGTTCTCTCTCTTAGAAACTCACGTTCCCTAAAGAACCATAGAATAGCGAGCTTCCCTGCAAAAGACTGGCTTCCTCCACCAGAGATGACTGAGGCAGAACGGGCTTTGCTGAACTGATGAAGCCTTTGAAGCCTCCAATTTCTGGCTGCCTGCTGTGGTCCCCCCGCTTGAATCTCAGTCACTCCTGGGTTCCTGGCCCCAGGGACTCAGAGCTGCCTGGAGATGTGTCTGTGTGGACGGAGAAAGGGGGGAAGAGGGGGGCTTTCTCTTCCTTCCTCAGCTGTAGGCTCTGTGCACCGTGTGGCCAGGAGCCTCCTGCACACAGAACACCCCTGGTGGGATCAGGGGGGCTCGGGGCTGTGGGAAGAGGCCCCGTAATCCTCGGAGGGCTCTGGTCTGTGTGGTCCTGGGGGGATCCCCATGCCTGCATGAGGCCGCCGCTCAGTATTCAGGATACGAGTTCTTCCCTTACTGGATCTGTAAGAAAAAGAAGAAAGGAAGACAAGTATTCTTGTTTTCACTTATTAGACACAAGACAGACATAGGCAGGGATGGAATTCTGGTGAAGCATTTGGTGGAAATACGATTCCACCTGTTGAACTATTTGAGGCCAAGAGATTTACGGCCATGACCCCTCTCACGCCTCACGAATGCCTCTGACAGTTCTGGGGGCCAGCCTGGCCACGCCACAGACCTTTGCATCCTGGCTTTGCACAAAAATATAATCTGGTTTCACAGTCAAGTTCGAAGGCAGCGTAGGGACTTGCAAATCTTTTCAACAATCCAGTCTGCACCTGTCTCAGCCTTGTCACGGCCAAGCAGTGCTGTGGGCAATAGCTGCAGGAAGGGCATCGCCCCTCCTGCTCGAATGGCGGGATCTCTCCGGGCCAAATTTGCTGCTGGTTAAGGACCTGTTAGGGATGGAGAGTGATCCATGGGTGGTGATGGGGAGAAGCAAAGCGTCAGCGTGCAAATAATGACCCTTCCCTCTTTCCTGCTTGTCTGGTCTCAGAAATGATGAGGGTGTGAATTTCAGTTCATGTCACCCCACCGTGGCTTAATATAGTTTTCTCAGAGCTACCATCTTGGTTCTTATAATGGTTCTCCATGTTCTCATGTCACAACTGGGCTCTGGTTTTGAGGACAAGAAAAAGCCAATAGGCTTCTATTCTGACGAAGCCCCTGGATTCTCCCCAAGGCTTGCTAAAGGGATTCTATGTGCCCATCATTCCCCTGGGCTGCAAACTTGTGGTAAGAGATCCGATGTTAATATTCTTTTCCCCCACCCCTCCTGCCAGACCCGCTCTCTGCCAGTCTCACAGGATGGGTCATCCCCACCGATGACATAAGAACCTGTTTTGTGAAAGATTGTTTCTTTTGCATTAATCGATATGTTATTTACTTAGGAAGTTAAATTACCTGCACATTGACCTTGAGGTGCTAAAATATAGATGGTTTTTATAAGCTGGGAATGAAACACAAGTAACACGTCTAAGTCATAAGTTTTGTGATAAATGAAGAGAACAAAATGAATCTGATGTTTATGGCCATTTTGGGTCTGTTTCATGCTGCCAGCCATGAGGAGAGAAATCAGATTTACTCTCCAGAGCAAGAGAGCTGAGGCCCCTCGGCAGCCTTGAAGACGCTGGATTCTCCTCTCACTGAAGCAGGACGGGTGCTTGAAACGCGGCGTCTTTCCGGGGAGCCCTGACTCCCGAGGAGCTTACCCGCCCCCAGCACACGGGGCCCGGGGGGTCAGGGTGAGGGTGCAGCAGCAACATCCCCTGGACTGTCCCCCCTCCATTGATCCATGCCTGTGTTTTCAAGGAGCTGCATAAGTCTTGCCGGTTAACTGCACCCTGCAAACCATTCTGCTCCAGTTGGCAGCAAAGAAGTACAGTGTTGGAGGTGGGGCTTGCAGCTGGAAAAGCCCCTTGCTCTCCGTGACCCCATCTGGTTCTCTCAGTGGCAGGGAGAGCAGATGCGGCACGCTTGCAGGGGGCGGGCACAGAGGGGTGGATGAGGCTGGGATGCTCAAGAGGGGAAACTGAGTCTGGGATGCACTCAGAGATTTGCTTAAGAGCTCAGAGTGGTGGAGCCAGAACCTGCACCCAAACTATTGATACATTAGCCCGGGTCATACAGACCATGCCTGTGGGTTTTTTATTCAGTCCTGGGAATGATTTCAGTGCTTAAACACGGCGAGAATTTGAACTGGATTGTGATTCCCTGAGGGTATTTCGTTCGCTTTTGAATGCTAGACCCTAACACAGGGGTTAGTGCACAATTGCGCCCAAATCCATTTTGTGCGTAGCTCGGACCAGTTAAACGTCTTTTGTTTGCGTCCTTTGTGATGTCTTTTATTGCATCAGATGTCATCGAGCTGTTTTGTCTCCAGAGAGAGGCAGAGAGTATGGTCCCTTTAGGAAAGGACCCCTGCCTGCCTTCCTGGATGGAAAGGGCTCCCTGGCTGATAAACATTTGAAAAGATGCTCATCACCCGGGAATCAATGCAGGTGTGGAGAGCAGGGAGCTGCACAAGATTTCCTGTCAGCTTGCTGGGGGGGGCGGGGGGGGAAGGGGGTATTAATTAGTAAAATTACTTTGGAAAACTGTTTGACATTCTCTCCTAAAGTCAAATATTCATATGCCTTTTTCCACAGACATTTCACTCCTAGATAAATACCCAAGGGGAATTCCTGCCTATGGACACCTGGAGACACACGTTAGTATGGTCTTAGCAGCACTGTTGATATAGCAAAGCCCTGGAAATAAGTCAAATGCCCATCAGTGTAAATGGATGGATAAAAACTGTGGTTTACTCAGCAAAGCATTTTCTAGAAATCAAAGTGAGTAAACACAAAAATACAACCTGATACGGCTTAATCTTAGCGACATAATATTAAGCGAACCGTTAAATCCCTGAAGGTTACAGGCAAGAAAATAACATTTTTATAAAATTAAGAGTAATGAAAATTAAGAATAATTTTTTGGGGGGCAAGATCCTAATTTTTGTTTTTGACAGTGGATTTGCTGGCACTTATAATACCATAAAAATAACTTAGTAAAATACAACTAAAGGAAAGAGCTACATGTTCTGATAAAAGGTTTCTCTCAGCGAGCCCTACTATGTGCAAGGCAGTACTTTAAGAAATGATGTAATATTTAATACCGCAACTTTCTTATAAGGTAAATACTCTAAATTTCAAAGATGCTGTCTAAATTTCAAATCAGGAAACAAAGGCAGTTTCTAAACCCAGGCTGCCTAGAACACAGTCTAAGGCACATTTAAAAATTGCAGGCACAGCAAATTCATTGTATTGAAGGACCACCTTGAAATAAAAAATGTTTTCAGGAAAATAAAACCAGGCAAACTGACCACCCTCAAAGCCTGCTCTAGGGAGTCCTAAGAGATGCACTTCAAGGGGAAGGACCGTGCTCTCAGGTGGATGATCTGAGGGGGCAGCAAGACTGGTGAATGGGGTTCAATCTAAATAAAAACAGACTGTGTGAAAATAATGGATGCTTGGTTTCTGGTGGTAAAATGGGGACAGGTGGTAAAGAGCCCAACAGTAAATGGGGAGCTGAGATCAGAGTTCAAGTGCTTTAGAGAATTTGTGTTTTTCCTGCAGAAGAGGGAACTATCGATTATCTAGTCTCTGTTCAGCCTACAGTGGAAATTTCCAGCATAACCACGAAAGGACAGCACTGGGGCCTTGGGGAGGCTCTGGGTGAGTGTCTCGGGGTAGGGGGGCTATGACGTGCGGGGGTGGCGTGACCTCCAGAAAGGACAGCTGGGCATACGGAGGAGATCCCAGACAAGACTGGATTCCCTGTCTTTCAGCCATAGGTGGAGAGCGACAGTAGTGACCCTCCGGAAGGGCCTGCTTGTCTGGGCTCTGGGCGGGACCCGGGGCTGCAGTGTGCCCCCCTGGGTGAACCTAGCCGCTGTGCACAGACACTTCTAGCACAGGGAGTTCACACCAGGCCAAACATACTTTCAGAACCTCTAAGGGTGTTGTTTTTCTCCCCTTAAGAATATAGCTGGGTTTTCTTTTCTAATATAACTTTAGACCCAGTAGTGTGTCTGTGGGAGAGAAGAAGTTGGGAGTGTCCACGGCCATCAAGAGAGTGGCGGGAGCGGGGGTTCATGGCTCAGCTGTTCACCATTCTGGCATCAGGAAAACTTGGCATGAGCACTGAGACGTGAGGATCTCAAATGCTCAAGATGTAGTCTAAGAAATCCCCCAGACACCCAGACTTTATAAAATCTGCATAGCTACTGGCCCAGGTCTGGTCCCCTAGAACCAGCACTGGAGATGGGAACGCATGGTCCATTGATGTGCTGTGGGGATGGCCCTGAGGATGCGGGTGAAGGAAGAGGGTGCGGCTGGGGACAGCTGAGCAAGGGTGGGTCTTGGCTGGAGACTGGTTTCATTCTGAACTGTGGAACCTCACAGGAGAGCGTGGAAACTCCTTGCCATCGTCCCATTCAGGGCCCTGGAAGCCTCTTTCAAATAAGGAAAGAGATGGAGGGGAAAGTTTCTCCCTTCTCTCCCCATCATACATCCATTCATCTGCCCCGTGGTGAATTCATGCAGATGTGCTGCGTGATGTCCATCCCGTGAATATGCCTCCACCTCTGCTTTTGAGGAGGCTTGGAGGAGGTGCTGCCTCCAGATGGTCAGAGGCGGAGTGCGCAGCAGGGAGCAAGTGGAGGGAAACTTACAGTCTAAGTAGCAATAGCAGCTCCTCATGTGTCCTGACGGGGGCCCAGCAAAGGAGTTTAGATAAGGGAGTTTAAAGGTACCTGTACCCCCAGGATGCCAGATCAAGATGCTTAAAGGTGGAAAAATTGAACAAGAACTGCCCGCCTTTCTCTCTCCTCCGTCCTCCCCTCCCCCTCCCCTCCCTTCCTCTC
>NW_020173770.1:187222-189143 GCF_003031525.2 Neophocaena asiaeorientalis asiaeorientalis | reverse complement strand
CCCCTCCCCTCCCCTCCCTTGGCCGTGCTCCTCCTTTCCCAGGAAAGCATCCCTTGTGGACCAGAGCGCATTTCCTGACCACTGGCCTCTCAATCATTCCCAAAGCAGCGCTCCGGGAAGCCATCACGGGTCATTCGGGGTGGGCAGGCGACTTGGACTCTATTTGCCTCAGCTAATCTAGTCCACGGGGCGATACTGAGGCGTTTTGATTAGGAGAATAATCTGAGCGATGCTTTAGTAAGACTAACCAGGCAGGAGAGATGAAGGAGCATAGAGGCCAGGACCACAGACAAGGGCTGTTGGCGTTGACGGTCATCCTAGTAAGGGGTGAGGACTGCTAGGAGGTGGGTGGGCACAGCAGTCAGTGCGATGGGAGTGGAGCAGTGCCTGCGTGGGTGGTTGGTGTGGAGGGGGCCATGCTCTTGCCTTTGATGGAGAAGGAGGCTTCCAGCGGGTCCTCTACCCACAGCCTCTGCCCAGGAGAACAGGATCGGAGATTCGGAAGCAAAGACTGCTGGGGGGCGATCACGCTACCTAGATCCAGTCAACCGGGGCACCGCCTCTCCCCTTTCCTGACGGTTACAGGCAGGAGGGAAGGTGAGTCCCACAGCCACAGAACTGGCTCCAGGGCATTCTCAAGAACATCCCCGCCCACACCCTCAGCCCCTGTGCTCACTGGTGTGAAGCTCACAGCTCACTGCCTGAGTAAAGGCACCATCTCTTCTCCCCGAGAAAGGGCACGTGATGTGTAGAAAGACCATCACCTCAGTGCTTCTCCTTTCCGGGAGCCGGGGCTGCAAGACTCACTGCAAGCTTCCTGTGCCCTGTCCAAAGTGCTGTCCCAGGAACTGAGGGGAGCGAGGCCAGGCGTGGAGGCACCCCAGTGTCTGCAGGTACACCTGCGCAGTTCCCAGGCTGTCTGTCGTAGGCTGGTCACTGTGTCCAAGGTCACTGGCTGAGCTCGTTTGTCTAAAGCAGAGCCACGAAGCACTCATTGTCAGGAGCCTCGCTGGACACTTGCCGGACACAAGCTGTGCCTCCCCGAGGACCTGGGCGCCCCGGGGTCACACTCCTGTAGGAAGACGCTGATGCCCCCGGGACAAGGAAGCGCCTCCTGCTGTTGTTCCATGAGGCAGCTGCTGCCGGGGAAGAGATGCTCGTGTTCCCGGCTGCTTTGTTAGTGCAAGTGAGGGACAGGACCGGGTGGCCTGCACCTGCCCCTGCCTTGTCGTCCCCAGGGACCTGTTCCCCGTAACATGGGCCAGTAAAGTACAACAAGAAGCTCAGGCCTTCTCCTTCTCCCTCTCTCTCTCTCCCCCAACCCCTACCTCTCCCTCCCTTCCTCCCTACCCGCCCCCCTCTTTCTTGCAGTCACCATGGCAATTTGAGCAGATGTTTTCATCTCTCTCCTTCACTCCGCCAGAGCACTTGGGTGGGTGCAGCTGAGCTTCTGATCACTGATCTTTAATATTGCACTAATTATAGCCACAGAAATTAGGCCACAGGGGCAGGAGAAGGGAAACCAACATTTGTGGAGCCCACTGTGAGCCGGGCCTGCTGCTGGCGCCCTGACCCACAACGTCCTTGGATCCACACCAGTAGCCAGGGTCCAGAAAGGCTTCTTGTGCAGACCCCTGGTCCCGTGGTTGGTGCGTCTGCCCCCTCCACGTGAGTGAGGACCCCCGCAGAGCCTGGGGAGCCGACCTGAGTCCAGATCAGGCCAGGGCACCGCAATGAGGAAGGCAGATGGGTTCTCCCACAGCCCTGTTGAGGTCCCTTCCAGCCAAGATCATGCTGTTGGTCTATGTGGAACTCAGCCGCAAGCACCTCCAGTGTGAGGGGATGGGCTACCTCATCCTTCCTTTGGCATCTCATTAGAGGGAGAGGGAGACAAAAAGAGAGAAGGAGGAGGAGGGGGAGG
>NW_020173770.1:177963-187055 GCF_003031525.2 Neophocaena asiaeorientalis asiaeorientalis | reverse complement strand
GAGAGGAAGGGAGGGGAGGGGGAGGGGAGGGCGGAGGAGAGAGAAAGGCGGGCAGTTCTTGTTCAATTTTTCCACCTTTAAGCATCTTGATCTGGCATCCTGGGGGTACAGCTTGTAAATGAGAAATTTCTCCACTAGAAAAATACTACAAAACAACTATTAAATGAGGGTAGCAGGTACCATTCATACCTTAACATATGACTAGAAAAATAGAGCAAATTTTCTAATTTTTGAGACAAATATGCATTTTGCATCTGCTCTCTGCCTGGCATGTGTAGGTTCACTGTGGAGGGAAATAGTGACCAGAAAAGGTGTGGTCTCCCCAGCACTGCCTCCCTTTTTGTATTATCTAAATTCTAGCCTAGGGACAGGATTTAATCATAAAATACACATTAAACAAAGTAGTCATCTGATAGAATCATGCAGAGGAGCATGGATTTGCTATAACATTTCTTTCCTGTTCATGTTTTTCATGTGAAACACCCAGTCACTCACAGATTAGTTCCGAGGTGTTATGAAACGCAAATGAACCTGTGGGTTTTTTCCTACTTGCTTTAAGGCCCATCTCAGCCTAGTTCCACATCTGGAAGAAATACATTTGCCTCTAGAAGCCTTAAAGTGCACATAAGTATTCAAGGAAGGCACTTTTTAGGGGGCTGTACCGAGAAGTGACATCGTGTAACTCAGAGCAAAATTTCTGCCTGATCCCCGCACCATTAATGTCCCCACAGTGCCCCCAAAACCCCTTTCACAAGAAACTTGCCTCTAAATAGCACTTCTCCTCCCTCGCTTCCCTCCTTGCTACTCCCCTTTCTGGCCACCGCCAGGAACGCTTAAGACAAGAGTTTAGTCCCTGTCATAACTGCAGTGGACCTTCCTTCTGCCTCTGAGAATCTCGTGGGGGAAGAGACAGAACTGAGGAGCTCAGAGACCGCTCTGCCAAGCTGTCACACCTGGAGGGGGAACAGCATTGGCGAGGTGGGCTTCCAGGGCGGCCCCCATGGATGGATGCCATGTGCCTGGTCCCCCAGGTGAGGGGCAGAAGGCCACACTGAGAGTGCTGTCACTGTATCCTGGACACGAGGACTGACCGTCCCCAGGCACGGTGACCTCGTGCATGTGGAGCCTTGTCCATATGGAGCCTCCACTTTTCTGGCCTAGCCGGGGGCCAGGGGACAATCCTGGGGGGCAGTGGCCAGGGAGATTGAGAGCTGGCCAGCAGTGCAGGGGGGAAGAGGAAGATGCAGGATTACAGAGGAAAGAAGCTGTGAGAACAAAGGCTTGGGCGGGAAGTGGCTGGTGGGCTGGGAGGGTGTTAACCACGGTCGGGGAGGAGGCTACGATGCTGTGAGCACTGTGCGAAAGGGACAGTGGGATGAGGGATAACTATAGATGCTGGACTTAAGGGGAAGGATGGGGTAGCCAGGTCTCTGGCTCAGGAAAGCGGGGCCCCAGAAGCCATGGTTAGTTCCAGTAGGGGACAGAGGAAGTGGAGTGAGTCTCAAAGGAAAAGGGGTGGGAGACTTTCGAACACCTGAGTTTGAGCGGTTGTGAATGAAACTATGTAGATCGTCAGAAATCAGGGTCAAGAACAATAGAGTTGGGGTCTCATGAGTAAAAGATGGTACCTAAAGCCAAGAGAGTGGCTGAGCCTCCAAGGGAAGCATTGTGATGGTGGCACGAGAGGAGGGACAGGGGGGAAGTCCTAGGAGGGCACTGGAGGAGAGACTCCGGGGAGAGTGAGAAGAGCTTGCCAGAGATGTTGGAGCAGAAACGGGAGAATGTGGGGTCAAAGAAGCCAAGAGAAAACATCTTGAAAATTAAAGCATGGACATGGTGCCAGATTCTTCCAGAAGAGGGAGATGAAAGGGAGGAAACATGCACTGGCTTTCCCACCAAGGCTGAAGCCCTCTTTCAGATGTCACACGTCGAGGGAAGAACGCGAGCTGAAGAGGCGAGAAGACCTAAAGCAAAGCATTATTTTCTATGATGCTTATTTCTGAAGGAAAAGAGCGTGTGGTGGGGAACCCTGGCTCTGGGCATAGATTCCAGAGAGATATTTTTGACAAGAGACACAGCCATGTGAATGCCGAGG
Organism: Neophocaena asiaeorientalis asiaeorientalis; assembly: GCF_003031525.2. Taxonomy (NCBI): domain Eukaryota; kingdom Metazoa; phylum Chordata; class Mammalia; order Artiodactyla; family Phocoenidae; genus Neophocaena; species Neophocaena asiaeorientalis. The sequence continues at coordinate 184,960 of NW_020173770.1, read as the reverse complement.
GGAGGACGCTCCTGGAGGAGACCTGGGAGAGATGCATGAAGAGCTCACCTGGAGGAGGTGCCCAGGTGGGAGGAGGAGACAGGACTAGAGGGAGGGTGCCTCTGGATCCCAGTGCATGGGAAGGAGCCAGGGAAGTGTCAGAGGCAGGAGCACCTGCAGTTTTGCGGTCAGGACATTGACGGGGCTCTTGGAGCCCCATGGCACCTCCAAACTCTAGGTCCCCAGATGGCTCCTCTCCTCCCAAAGCCCTGGGAGGGACCCTAGTGAAGTGTTCACATGTCCCTCTCTATTTTTTTTTTTTGCGGTATGCGGGCCTCTCACTGCTGTGACCTCTCCTGTTGCGGAGCACAGGCTCCAGACGCGCAGGCTCAGCGGCCATGGCTCACGGGCCCAGCCGCTCCGCGGCACGTGGGATCCTCCCGGACCAGGGCACGAACCCGTGTCCCCTGCATCGGCAGGTGGACTCTCAACCACCGCGCCACCAGGGAAGCCCTACAATTACTTTTGACTGAAATTGCACGGAATATAATTTATCAAAATTCGCATCCTATATGGCACGCAATTAGCAGGACTGCCTAAAGCCCCTTTACCCACCCAGTTCGCTGCTCTCACGCACTCACATAAACCCACCGGGCAAGTATTTACATTCTCTGCTCAGATGACACGAATGTTTGCATCAAAGAAGATAACATAAGACTCATACCGCATGAGTCCGTCAATGACAAGCTAGTTAACGAGTGCTGACAACTCAGTGACTCATTGTCCTGAAGTATCAGGGTTCGTATATGAAAGAAACCTGACAAGATTTTCCCACATTTGACCACAGTCCTAAAATGTACACAACATTCCCAAGAGGTCGGGAAGCTGAAAGCAATTGTCTAAGGTATCAATTAAAAAGAAAAAAAGAAAAGTTTGATCTACCGTGCTCGAGGAAAGAACTGATTCATCTTACTATTCTACGTAGAAAATGTTTTGCAAAACCCCGTTAAGTGAAGAGTCATTGAAGAGCCCACAGTCAAAAATGTAGTAGAAATACGAAGGATCGTATGAATGTCAGGCTGCTGATACATGTATGGTGGATTCTCTGTTGGGGGGAGGGGGTATGTGATGTTTCTGGTAGTTGCCATTATTTTCAGATTTTGTAATTTGTTGTGATTTCTCTTGTCATTATACATATGTATTTGCGTATCTAACTTATATTTGTCATTTCGTTGTCTTTCTCAAAGGTTTTTCTTTTTCCTCCCGATCAGCAGGGCCTGGCAGGCGATGGAGCAGGCAGGAAAGGATAACTGTCTTCCTAGGGAAGGACACGGGGCTCAGATAAAGTGATGTGTTGTTGGTCCAGACCAGGTGGAGATGGACGTGAAGACGAGAAGGAACTGGTGGGGCAGAATAAGGACCCGGGGCTGCTGGCCCTGATGAGGTCCAAGAGGGGTGCTGGGAACCAGGACATGCGATGCAGAATGACAGGCGCCAGGGAACATGTTAATTTCCGGTCTCAGAGATGCCCCCGTGCCACGGCGAAACGGGGTGCGGAGGCTGCAGCGTGTAGAGATGAGAACAAGGCACGAGGCCCAGGCATTCGGATGGCCCGTTCCCAAGGACCTAGGTCACTCCGGATGCAGGCGGGCATTCGGGCCCAGGAGAGCATCACACTGTCCAAACACCGTCTTCAGGGCGACCAGGACGAGAGTAGATAGCAGATAAGGAAGAGGGAAGCTTTTCTCAAGAGAACACAAGCCTTGAAAGGAAAACAGAGCTTTGTTGTTCCTGTTTTGTGAAGAAAAATGGAACATTACCTGGAAGGAGAATGAACATTCTCTCTCCTCTGAACTTGGAGTAGCGGTTAATGACCACGGGAGATGCCTTTGGTGTTCAAGTCACATCCTCTCCACCTTGTTCCAATTTCAGCCACAGCAGCAGTGGATGGCACAGGCGCCACGCTAACAGCTGGGGCGCTTGCAGCTCAGACCACCCCCCCTAAGCTCCCCTGAGCACCAGGCGGCCTAGAACTGGGGCTGCAGAGGAATGAGACCTCAGTGTAGAGGGAAAGCTTGGCAATACGCTCTGAAAGTGAAAGTCCAGCAGGCAGGGTGCTTTCAACACATACACAGGAACCAGCACTTTAGATCTGATCCCATTCTTGAGAAAAGATCAAAATCCAAATATCCCCCCTCCACTGTGGACACTGGAGACAATGCCCATCAGTATATAGCAAAGACTGCAGTAGCTGTTCTCACGGCACCTTGCCTTCATTTGCTCAAAAGTAAAGCCACACCGCCACTTTACAGGAAAGTAGGAACCCTCCACGTTAAAGAGTAAATTCTCTTCTCTGAGTTTGCTTTTTATCTGCTCTATTGGAAAAAAAACCTGCCTCTGTGCTCAGTGAACTAATGAAAGGTTTCCGCCCACCCACCTCCACTGCAGTGTGTAATCCCTTTAGCATCACAAACGGGAAAATGAGCGGACTCTTCCTCCAGGCTGCGCCCCACAGAGTTAATCTTCTGGATTGTCAACAGGAGGGCACACTTCAGTGGGCCCAGCCGGTTGCAGGGGGAATGATGATTGGGACAAATGACAAAATTTTTCAGTTACTCATCCCTTGTGCTTGGATGACTCAGGCTAGAGAGACCCCAGTGGGTGCTGCCCTGTGCTGTCTGGGTGCCTGGTCCCCGCTCTCCAGGGATCCTGGCTCTTCTCCTAATCCCTCTCCTGGTCTGATTCTTCAAAGCAACACTTTACTCAACAATAGAAACGCTACCGTACGATACAATACAGTTGTATTTTCCACGCAATGAGGCAAGACGCTAATATCACTTTTTAACAGTTTTCTGGGGACTTCCCCGGTGGTCCAGTGGTTAAGACTCCGTGCTTCCACTGCAGGGGGCGTGGGTTCGATTCCTGGTCAGGGAACTAAGATTCCACATGCTGCGTGGTGCTGCCAAAAACCCGAAACGACATTTTTCTATGAAAATGAAATGAAACAGGCGAAACTAATTTCAATAGTATTTTATTTAATCCAATATATCAAAATTATTATGGTTAAAACATGTAATCAATATAAAAATTGTTAATGAAACACTTCCCGTTTTTTTCACACAGTCTTTGAACTCCAGCACGCATTTCAGACTTAGAGCACGTCTCAGCCTCGCTCAGCCCATTTCAAGGGATCAGTAGCCTCACAGGTCTAGGGCATCGCTTGCCATAATCCTCTGTGCAAGAACTTCACTGACTTATTATTGCTTCTTCAGGGGTTCAGATTGTGGGGTGCAGAGTCAGACCACCTGGGCTAAATCCTGCTACACCTCCTCTTGGTGACCTGGGGCAAGTTGTTTCACATCGCCAAGACTTGGTTTCCTTATCCATAAAGATACCATAATACCAGTGTGTAGTTCATGGACCTGATGTGTCATGGCGCTTGTCTCATAGGAAGTGCTGAGTCTGGGATCCCGAAGCCCATTGGGCAAGACAGTGGGGCTGCTCCCGCCGCAGCCATGGTTTTGAAAGCAACTCTTTTGTCTTTTTCTTTCTTTCTTTTTTTTTTGCGGTACGCGGGCCTCTCACTGTTGTGGCCTCTCCCATTGCGGAGCACAGGCTCCAGACGCGCAGGCTCAGTGGCCATGGCTCACGGGCACAGCCGCTCCGCAGCATGTGGGATCTTCCCGGACCGGGGCACGAACCCGTGTCCCCTGCATCGGCAGGCGGACTCTCAACCACTGCGCCACCAGGGAAGCCCTGCCCTTTTCTTGTTTGCCCGTTCCTGTTCCCCTCTAACCTTAAAAAGAACCTGATTACAGGAATGTGGTCACCAGGCAATTTAACCTAACTTCTGACATGCTCCACTCCATGCGCACCATGCCTTACCTAACCTGTTGATTCTTTTCCTAGATTAAAAGAAGTAAGAATGAAGAATTAAGTAGTTGGCTGGGAGCTGGCTTGCCGTCTCAGGGTTTATGGGGATGGGGTTAGTTTTCAGGTGGTCTCTAGCCAATCGTCTTGCTTGGCCTGTATTTGGTCTGACTCAGGGTCCTTCCTGGGGGCACGAATATCTCTCATCCAAGAGGGACTCCAGCACAAGGGTTTTTGGGAGGTTGGCAGGACATATTATGGGCTGGCATCTCCGCCCTCTCGTGTCCCCTCCCGAATTCTCCCGGTTAGTTTTTGGTGGCAGTAGCACCTCGTGTTCCTTATCAGACCTCCTGCTGTGAGACAAGTCATGCGAGTGGCTATCCTTGTGCCTGGCCAAGGCAGTCGTTTCTTTCAACAATTCCCTAACGCAATCAGGTAGAATACCAATCGTTACCACCATGTTATAGCCTCTAATAGTCTTTATGTCCAGCAGCCAGAATTTTTAAAAACGACTTTGTCATTATTGATGTTTTTCTGGACATTTCTTTTAACATAATTGAGGTAAGCAAAGAAAGGAAAGCACAGCAGAGAGAAAGTGTCCATGGAACTTACTTCTGTCCCTGAGTGGAGTGGGAGTCAAAGGGCACAGACCTTCTTGTTAAGGTTGTTGGCAACTGACACACTTAGCAGTACTTGACTTCTGTGCATTTGCATACGTACATTGGAGAATATGGACCATTTCAGAGGAGAATTGCTCTTTTTGAAAAGACTGTAATTTAAGCAAAACTCAAACTGGTCCCAAGGCAGAAACTTTGCCTTGAAACACCCTGAAAGGCTGCTCATTTCCTGCCAAGTAGAAAAAGCCACATAAAAGTGGGAAGCCATGAAAAAATCCTGGGTCCTGGAAGAAACTGGATTTGTAGCTTAGAGTGGAGGAACGGAAGGGAAGCACTGCCTCTGTTTAATGAGGCAGCCCTTTCCAGAACTGCTGCCATTTCATGTGACACACCTGAGCAGGTGTCCCCTCCTCATGCACCCAGATGACTCCACTGGTACCTGCTTTCCACTGTGTCCACTTGTTACCCAACACAAGTTCACGTGCCCGACATACGGCGAGGCCAAACAAACTGAAACATCAGAGTTTGGAGCAAAGAAAGTTTTATTACAAGGGCCGAGCAATGAGAACGGGTTGTTCATGGTCTAAAAACCCTCACTCACTGATGGCTTTGGGGGAAAAGTGTTTCTAGGCAAAATTTCAGGCGAGGGCTGCAGGGTGTATGACTTTCTTCTGATTTTTTAGTGGTGGTGCTCCAGGGGTCTTGTGCTCAGCCTGAAGTTACCATCCTCAGCCCGGGGGCAGGCCTCAGTTCCTGCAGAAGAGCTCAAGGATATTGTTATGTATATCCCTTGAGGAGGAGCCAGGACCCTGCTTTAATTGTTGGACAACCATTTCTTGACTACCTTGTTTCTGCATTCCCTCCCTTCTCTGATTAACAACTGTTTGAATCTGTCCCTTGGAACTCAGGGAAGCTCTAGGAGGCTGAATGATACCTATTTCCTCCAAACAGGAAGTGGGGGACATGGAAAGGATTTGTCCCCGGGAGGGTCCCACAGGGTCCTGCTCGGTTTCACACTCCACCATCGTGATCTGTGCGCTGCCTGTCCTTCTCTTCCATCTCCTGCTTCTTTTTTAAACTTCAAAGGATGTACATATCCTTGAAATTGTGGAAAGTTTTCATTCCAAGAGTAAGTCTGACTCTAGTAAAAATCTTAGTATTCAGTGCTCGCTTCGGCAGCACATATACTAAAATTGGAACGATAAAGAGAAGATTAGCATGGCCCCTGCGCAAGGATGACACGCAAATTCGTGAAGTGTTCCATATTTTTAGAGAGTCATGGACATATACACACTAACAAACGTAGTAAGGTAGATAGCTGGGGGGAAGCAGCCGCAAGGCACAGGGATATTAGCTCGGGGCTTTGGGACAGCCTGGAAGGGTGGGATGGGGAGAGTGGGAGGGAGGGAGACGCAAGAGGGAAGACATATGGGAACATATGTATATGTATAGCTGATTCACTTTGTTATAAAGCAGAAACTAACACACCATTGTAAAGCAATTATACCCCAATAAAGATGTTTAAAAAAAAAAAAAAATCTTAGTATTCAATACACAGACAGGATGCCTCCTGTGTCTGGCAACCCATCTGGCTGTGCTGCTTTTGGTGTAGGAATAAGTGCCATGAACCATCCTGTCTCTTCGCATCCAATATCAGATTACACTCCAACACCATCAATTACCTGGAAAATGTCTATGACCATGGATTTATCAAATTCATAAGAGACAGTCTTGAATTACTGCCTTTCAAGAGATTTTTGTCAAGAAATGGAAGTAAGGTGTAAGATTTTTCTCCGCAGAAATCCTTTTGCTTTTCAATCTGTTCTTAGGTGCCCACTTGAAACTCATACATACGCTTCGCTTTGCGGGAGACGAGGAGGTGGCTCTGGGAACAGTTTGACAGGAGAGATGTAATTCACAGCTTCGCTCGCTTGGTGAACTCTGCTGACATATGGGCAAGGTAAGCAATGTGATTAAAAGTCCCACCGTCACCACGTTGAGCGCGACTGCAAAGTTTCCACGGAAGAGAGCCTTGTGCCGCTTCAGAAATTCAGGGCTGCCTCTCCCATATTTCTGCAGACAAAAGTCCAGAAGAAAATATCTTTCCATTTCTCTTTAAAAAGGAATCTGGGGCTTCTTCCAGCAAGACGGAGTAGATGAACTTTTCCCTGTGCATCCCAGTAAGTCCACCACCACCCCAGATGCTGTGTATGTTGTAGACACGGGAAGACCGTGTCCTTGCAGGGAGCGTGGACTGGTGAGCCACCTCGGAGGTCAAGGATGACAGGCTGCCATGTCCAAGTGCCAGCTTCACTTCCAACTCACTTAAGTCCGTCTGTGGAAGTCTTCTCATTGACTTTTTCTGCTATGCATTATTTAAGTGCACTTTTTCGTCTTACTGGTCTAACTAACATTTGTGTAAGGTATCTTACGTGAACTGGAAATCAATTTTTGCATGAGAAAAAATGAAGGCTAAAAGACATTTCCTACAAAATGTGGACATTTGTTTTTATTAAAGATAGTTTTTGTGA
>NW_020173770.1:150228-177937 GCF_003031525.2 Neophocaena asiaeorientalis asiaeorientalis | reverse complement strand
ATATAGTGAGGAACCACTGAACTTCTAGACTTTAGTAACTTGTAGAATTTCCCAGTAGGAATTACTTGCAGAGTGTAGTTTAGACCAAGGGTCCCCAACCCCTGGGCCTCGGCCTGTTAGGAACCAGGCCGCACAGCAGGAAGTGAGTAGTGGGAGAGCAGAGCTTCACCTGCCGCTGCCCATCGCTCCCCATCGCTCGTATCACAGCCTGAACCAACCCCCCCACCCCGAGTCCGTGGAAAAATTGTCTTCCGCGAAACTGGTCCCTGGTGCCAAAAAGGTTGGAGACCGCTGGGTTAGAGCATCTACATATTATTTACTGAGAAAGGACGATGAGAAGGAAGCTGCTGTCCTCAGAAAACAGAGGCGCGATGCATTGGGTTAAGAGCGTGTGCACGAGGCCCAGGTGGCCTTGGTTAAAAGTGTCGCTCAGCCCTCGCTGCTCCGCGCCCCTGTTGCCTTTCGGAGAGACGGTGCTCAGGTCTCCGAGACAACGACGTCAGTCCCGGTCTAAAAATGACCTGCTATGGAATATCAGAACTGGAAATCTTTCACCCTGGGTGATAATCTCCCTCCCTTGAGTTTCAAGCAAGGGCCTTGGTTTCCTCAACTGTGACACGAGGGGCAGATATGAGTTATTGCTAAGATCTCCCTGTGCCGATGCTCGGAGACCGCGTGTTCCTGCACAGGTTCGAAGCATCCTCTCGCTGGATAAGCAGTATCATTTGTTGGCCCTCTGGGCCTCTACTGATGTGGCTGTCTTTGGACTGAGGGCTTGTCATTACTATTATTTTTAGGAAGTGATACATGCTTATAAGGAAGTATAAAGAAGAGACATACTTTAAAGGAGAAATGTATCCTAAAGACCTATAATGCCGTAACCCAGGGGCAAGCACTGCTAAATTCACCTGCATTGCTGCTGGGCTTGTGCACGGAGATGTACGTAACTGGAATTCTACTGCATGTGTAACTTTGTATCCTGATGTTTTTCAGTCAATATGGTGTAGTACAATTTTTTACGTGTCCTTGACAATTTTCGAGAAATATTTTCTTGGCGGTACGATTATCTGTTGAGTGATCTAGCACAATTTAATTATTCCCTATGGTTGGACGTAAGACTTGTGCATTTTTTCACTGTTATGGACCATATCAAGATGAGTACCTTTACCAAGAAGTCTTTGGTGGTCAATTTGACTGTTTCCTGATACTAAGAAAAGTAAAACAGATACTAAGAAAAGGAATCACTGGGTCAAATTTTGTGAGTCAAGAAAGAATGTGCCAGTTAATCCTTAAGTAGCAGAAGCAAGCTCACCGCACTCTTCCCTGACAGGTAATAACGATGGTCGTTATTTTTAAACTTTTCTGATTTAGTAAGTAACAAATATCTCACTATTGCGATAAATTGTCTCTCACTAATCACCAGCAAATTTGAATAATTTTTACGTTGGCTTATCAGTGATCTCCTTGTAAATAATCTACTCATTTCCTTCAACCACTTTTCAATTAAGGAAAACAAAAGACTTTATTGATTTCTCTTGAGTTTTTGTCACTTAGGAAATTAACTCTTTGCTTGTTTGTAGAAATTCTCTTCCCTAACTCCTGCTCCCCAGGTTATAAATCATCTCATGTGCTTTTCAAATAATGTTTTAAACATTGATTTCGTCCTATCCAGAACATCACCTTCTTGTGATTTCTTTTATTGTTTACCTACTTCAAACCAAAAAAGAAACAGCAAACAAGAAATTTCCACTCATCCAGATATCAGGTGATAATCTCCTAAATTTCCTTCTTTTCTCCTGTCCTCAGTGCTGTGCTTCTGCCTTTAGCTCCACGTGGCTTTTGTTTTGTTATAATCGTGTAGTGTTAGAACCCTACGGCCCCCTTAGTTTTTTCAAGATAAGAAATGTCTCGGTAGATTACACTGACGAATGCATCTCTCCCTGGTTAAGCGGCAGCAATTCTCTGATTAAATATTAAGCCCTCAGACTCAGTTGGGTCCATCTGTGAAAAGTCTTTTCTGTTTCTCTGATCTCTCCATTCTTCCAAAGGCATCGCACTGTTCCAGTTCCTTCAGGACTACAGCATCTGAAGACTTTTCCCAAAATGGCCCCAGCTCTTCTCATCTGCCGATTATTCAAACACATTTCTCTGAATGACCAAGTGTAAGCAACTGTCCGATGGGCATCTAAGAAGGGAGCGCTGCCCCTGCCCTTCATGGGAATTGCTCTTTTCCAATCCACCTGCAAGCACAAGGGGGTGGAATGCTGGAGGCAAGCAGGCTCAAGGACCACCTAGTCCAACTCCTAAATCGTACCCCACTCGAGGCCTGTGGCATTGCCGCCTGCCCCCGCCCTGGCCCCTGAGGGCCCCATCCTTGGTGGCTCTCACGGTGACTCAGGGCTGCTGACCCCTCTGGGGCTTCCTCCACCCACAAGGACCTGAGCCCTCCAGAGCCACAGGGAGCGAGTCACTACTGCCCCCGTGAAGATGGTCCAGAGTCTATGGAACCAAGTTTGAGACAGAGTTTACAGGGCGGGGCCTATCAGGACGCAGACTTTCGGCAGTGGGGAGATTCTTCTGCTCCTTGGACCACTTAGGAGATGGATTCTGAAGTGATGCCTTCTAAGGACCAGACTTACGGTTTCTTCCTTTAGACAGTGCATTGCGTGAGTCTGGATAAGGAAGCTGGGCTGGGAAAATGTCATTTCTGATACAGAAGATAACAGGAGTGACTATAAGCCGATGAGGAAATTTGAAGAAATAACCTCGAAGGAGGCTGGAAGTGTGGATTTTCATCAGGAAACCTGGGGACACTTTTTGAAAAAGTCAGCCTTAAATTGTACATTTCATCTGAGTGCCGTATTCCAGCAGGAATGCTAACATGATAAAATCCATGACTATTAGAAAGATAGGAAAAACTGTTTGTTAAAAAAATAGGAGAAGAGACTATATCCTGCATACATCCTTAACTTAGCTCACAAAAGGAAAAGTCAAGGTTGACCAGTGATCATTCAATGAATAAATTTTCTTGAGAGTTTTAAATGCCAACATTCTGAGAGAAACACAGAAGTAAGTAAGAGTGGTTCTCTGCCCTCATGTGTAAACAACTGAAAATAAAACAAGATTCGATTTTAAACTCTGTGGGGCAAGGACCGGGACTTTCCTTCAGCCCGTGGTGCCCAATTCCTGGCACAGGCTACGTACTTGATAAGCGTTGTTGAAAGAGTGGGAAGCAGCCGTCCCGGCAACCTTCAGAGCTTGCTGTTGACATGACTCTCCCACCTGTCATCTTGTTGGCGTCTCCAACAGTGTGTGGGGGAGGATTCGCTATTCCACAGCAGTTACTGAGGCAGGAGCCGACCACAGCTCGGCTCTGCATCGACCTCTCAGCCCCACCAGTGCCCCTGCCCTCACCGCACACGCGCCAGAAACACTTGTGGTTGTGGGGCCAGCTCTTCTGGCATCCTCACCACGGATGAGGCGCCCTGGATTGTGGGAAGATCTGTTTGCTGATGACACACAGGAAATGGGTGTCTGGGTTGACACTTGGCTTTGTGGGGCCAGTAAGGACCAGGTGGTCCCCAGGGTCTGGAATTGTGGCCACTGTGGATCCTGCCCCATTCCCAGCCGGATCCCAAACACTCGGGACTGTGTTACAGCAGCAGGGCCAGCACCTGCTCTGAGGAAGAGCTTCCCTCTCAGAGTTTTGTAGGATGGGAACAGTGGTCAGACACAGAGTGGTGCTTCCTGAAAACTCCCTGGAAGCTCGGCCCCCAGAGCAGCCAGCACAGGGTGAGTGCTATGGGGGTCTCCTCCCAGCCACCTCCCACTCACACACAAGCACTTCTTCACGAACACTGGGGTCCGGAGCGGGGAAGCTTGCCATGAGATTAAAGACCAGCCTAGTGCTTCCCTGCTGGTGCAGTGGTTGAGAGTCCGCCTGCCGATGCAGGGGACACGGGTTCGTGCCGCGGTCTGGGAAGATCCCACATGCCGCGGAGCGGCTGGGCCCCTGAGCCACAACTACTGAGCCTGCGCGTCCGGAGCCTGTGCTCCGCAACGGGAGAGGCCACAACAGTGAGAGCCCCGCGTACCACAAAAAACCAGCCTAGAGCACCAAACCGAGGAATTGACATAGCTTTTCTTTTCATTGAATTTACATTCTTTTTCTTTAATTGAGGTATGGTTGATTTACGATATTATATAAGTTTCATGTGTACAACATAGTGATTCACAGTTTTTAGAGGTTATGTTCCATTTACAGTTATTATAAAATGTTAGCTATATTCCCTGCGTTATACAATAGATCCTTGTTGCTTGTTTATTTATTTTAGTTTTTCTGTATTTTTTTAAATTGAAGTATAGTTGATTTACAGTGCTGTGTTAGTTTCAGGTGTACAGCAAAGTGATTCAGTTATATATATACACTTTTTCAGTCTTTTCTCATATAGGTTATTACAAAATATTGAGTATAGTTCCATGTGCTGTACAGTAAATCCTTGTTGTTTATCCGTTTTATATATAGCTTTTTAAAGAACTTAACCCCGACCCATCAGTGCATTCAGCTGGTGCTCAAACTCAATGGGCACAATAGGTGTTCATCTAATGCCTGGTTTGCTTAATGTTGAGGGAGGATGCTGGCTGGGCTCGGTGCACACGGCCCTTTCCTCTTACAGGAAGTTCTCTCAGGAGCTGGGCCTCTCCCACCTGAGCATGTCTGGTTGCCATGGACAAGGGCCACCCTGCATGTGGGACACAGAAGCTGAGGCCTCTGCTCCTATAGTCTTTTATTCCTTTCTGCCAGTCGACCCAAGTCCTGATCCATGATAGGTCTACATCTCAGAGGTTGCACAGCCGGTGAAGCAGACACAGTGATCCCCTCTTGTTTTCACCCTGTAGTTTCCAAGGACACAGTGCTTGGAGACAGCCCTGTGTGAAACTTCATGCTTGATTTGTGGCTTCTACAAATCCCAAGGCCAGTTCCTGATTAAAACAGCAACAACAAAGATGCTCATTTAGGTAGGAATTGATGGTAACAACCTTGATGTGATAACATACCCCTCAGTCCCAAAGCCAAGCTGTTTCCTAATAAGAAAACACGGTGAGATGCCGCACGCACCGTCTCCATGCCTGCTGGATGTTGCACTGGAGGTGTCAGCCAGTGCAATCAGACAGGAGGAAAGAATAGAGGGGCAGGAAGAAAACCTCCTGTTTGCAGCTGTGTAAGCATATCCCTAGAAAACCCAGGAGGATCAAGGATAAAGCTAAATTTACTAAAGTAAAACTGAAACCTAGATGTACAAAAGCAAAGCTAATTCAGTGAAGTATCAGGATATAAAATTAACACAGTAACAATGACCACATAGAGGGGATGGTGGATTAGAGAGCACCATTTAAATAGAATAAAAAGGAAAAAAATACAAAAATTAAACTTAACGAAAATGTGAACTTATATGAGGAAATCTTTTAAGTCCTTAGGAAAAATAAAATTAGACTTGCCTGAGTAGAAAGGCGTCTTCTCTTTCGGGGTGAGACCATTCAAAGTTATGAAGACGTCAGGTCCCTCAGGTTAATGTATAAATTTCCTGCGATACCAATAAAAATACTAATGAGTTTATTTTTTCTGAAAACAAACAAGTAGATTCTAAATTTCATATGGAAGCTAAAGCAAAAGATCTTTCAAAAAACTAAAAGAAGGACTTTCCTAGTGGCACAGTGGTTAAGAATCCACCTGCCGATGCAAGGGACACGGGTTCGAGCCCTGGTCTGGGAAGACCCCACGTGCCGTGGAGCAACTAAGCCCACACGCCACAACTACTGAGCCTGCACTCTAGAGTCCGCGAACCACAGCTACTGAGCCTATGCGCCATAGCTACTGAAGCCCACATGCCTGGAGCCTGTGCTCCGCAACAAGAGAAGCCACTGCAATGAGAAGCCCACGCAGTGCAACGAAGAGTAGCCCGCACTGGCCACAACTAGAGGAAGCCTGCGTGCAGCAACGGAGACCCAATGCAGCCATAAATAAATAAATATATTTGTAAAAAAATTAAAAGAAGAGCAATGAAGGGAAACATTAGATATTAAAAATATGATAAAGCATCTATGATTAAAACAGTGTAATATTGGGACATGAATCAACAGACCAATAGATGAAAATAGAAATCTATAAGTCAACACAATTATATGTGGAAATTCAGTATGTTTTAAAGCATATTTGACTATCTCTCAAATCTCTGGGGAGAATATAAAAGTTGTTTAGTGATTTTAGGGACTTGACAGCCACTTGGAAAATTTGGCCATCCCTCTCATCTTTCATCATAACACAGTTCAGATAGATCTGAAGATAAAAATACATATATGCAAACATTAGGGGAAAGCAGGGGTGAACTTCTTTGTAACCCAGAGATGAGAAAAGCTTTTCAATTTGGAAATCAAAATTTAGAAACAATAAAATGAAAGATTGATAAACACAACAGCATACTTTTAAAATTGTGTGGTACAAATCCCCATAAATAAATTCAGGAAAAGAGCAAACTGTGAAAACGTATTTCCAGCTTTACTCATAAAGGAGAGTAATACGTTAAAACAACGTGTTGATCCCATTTCTCACCTCTCAGATTAACACGAATTCATAAGTTTGACGACACTCCCCTTGGCAGGTTGCGGGAGGAAGGGCCCCTTCCCCAGTGATGGTTGGTGTACAGAATGCTGCTTCCCTGTGGTGGGGAACTAAACTAAATGTCTAAGAAAATGGCATAACCACACAATTTGCCCTCAGGGTGCACGTCTAGGAATCCCCTCAAAGATGAACCCACCTTTGCACACATTCACCAGGGCAGCGTTTTTCCCTCTGGGAATAGTGGAAGCATCCCGGGGATAGTCATGTGGACCACAGCACCTCCTGCTGGTGGGAAGTCAGGAAACTGGAGAAATGACCAGGGGCCTCTCTACGCTGAGAGGGCAGGACCTGTTCTATTATTACTTTTACTTTTTAAAAAAAATTGGAATATAGTTCACTTACAATGTTGTGTTGGTTTCAGGTGTATAGCATCCGTTTTATATATATATCCATTCTTTTTCAGATTCTTTCCCATTATAGGTTATTATAAGACATTGAGTAGAGTTCCCTGTGCTATACACTAGGCCCTTGTTGTTTATCTATTTTATATATAGTAGTTTGTTAATCCAAAACTCCTAATTTATCCCTCCCCTCCCTTTGGTAACCATAAGTTTGTTTTCTATGTCTGTAAGTAAAAACAAAAAGTACAAAAGAATGCACATAGTACACAATCATTTATTGTTTTTACAAAAGGAAGCCCAGGAAGACTAAACTGTGTGGTGTGGAAGGACACAGGGTGAAGGGGCAGGACTGGGTGTGAGGCTCCCCTGATTAATCTGTTTTATGATTTTAATTTTGAGCCATGTAAATATTTTCCATATTCAAGAAATGAAATGAGTTAAGAAAGAAAGAGGAAATAAAAGCAAGCCATAAAACTGAATTCAAACAGAGCTCCATGGGCCCAAATGTATGTCAAATTTATAACAAAAAACAAACAGGAAAATAATTCAAAGATCTTTTAAATAGTGCACTCTGTCTACCCTTAGTGGGATATATCTTGAGAAAGAAAATAAAAAAGTTTTAAAGTTTAGTTAGATTTATTGTTGAAAGTGGCAATGATGTAGTAATTGCGAAATGATTTTGTGTGTATTGTAGGAGAGAGCAAATGAATGAGAGCTCTCACTGTGGCGGAAGGGAAATAAAATGCAGAACAACAGAGGGTGTAAGAGAAAACTGTGATGCTGGCTTTGAAATAGTCGTGTCGGTATAGCCTATGATCTTAAAGGTATACATTCTGTAATTAAAAATGTAAAAATAGGGGGCTTCCCTGGTGGCGCAGTGGTTGAGAGTCCGCCTGCCGATGCAGGGGACACGGGTTCGTGCCCCGGTCCGGGAGGATCCCACATGCCGCGGAGCGGCTGGGCCCGTGAGCCATGGCCGCTGAGCCTGTGCGTCTGGAGCCTGTGCTCCGCAATGGGAGAGGCCACAGCGGTGAGAGGCCCGCATACCACAAACAAACAAACAAACAAACAAAAAAATATATATATATGAATAAAATTCCATGTATCTCTGCTGTAATTGTGTGTATATATGTGTGATGTGTGTGCCTATACGTGTATGCATATATAATCTCCTGTATCTGCCCAGTAAAAGGAATCAGTGTTCCTTGGAGCCTGGCAGAGGGAGAGTGGCACATGAACCCAGGACATCTCATTCTCCCAGAAATAAGGCAGAGCCCGAAGCCAAAGGACTTCATGACAAAAGGACACAGATGCCCATTTCAAGGGCATCCGACTGGCCACATCTGAGACCATTTGAGCATCAAAAAGAATACTGGTGGATATTATACCCCAATAAAGATGTTTAAAAAAAAAAAAAGAATACTGGTGATAAAGGGCGATAACGCATTGAGAAGGATGGGCGAAAATGCTGATTCCGTGGTTAACCACGTGGGACAATCCGACAATCCCAAGTGCCGCTGCTGATCTTCCACAGAACCAAGGTCCTGAAAAATAAACAAAAGACTGGGAAGCAAAGGGAGGTCTGGATTTTTAAATGTCCAAAGACAACTGACCAAATCCAGTGAGTGAAAATGATTGTATCCTGAGGGAGGAGAAAGTCTGACTTTTTTTTTTTTTTTTGCAGAACGCGGGCCTCTCACTGTCGCGGCCTCTCCCGCTGCGGAGCACAGGCTCCGGACGCGCAGGCTCAGCGGCCATGGCTCACGGGCCCAGCCGCTCCGCGGCATGTGGGATCTTCCCGGACCGGGGCACGAACCCACGTCCCCTGCATCGGCAGGCGGACTCTCAACCACTGCGCCACCAGGGAAGCCCCTGATGTTTTTATAAATAGAAAAAACTTGAATGTGGACCGTGAGCTGATGTTATTGCATCCATGTCAAGACGCCTTACGTGTGACAACGGCATTTCTGGCTAAGTGGACAAGAGTCCTTATTCTTTGGAGACTCATGAGGAAGCATTTAGGGGTAAAATGTCATGATGTCTTAAATTCACTTTCAAATAATTTAGCACAAAGGTAAGTGTGCTCATAGGTGTGTATGTGTACGTATGTGTATACATATATAAAGAGAGAGCACAGATATGACAAACTGCTGAAAACTTACGAATTTGAAAAGTACAGGACTGTTTGTTTTACAATTTTTAAACTTTTTTTGTAGGCTTCAAAATTTAAAACTAGAAGCCAGGTAACAGAGAATAATTCTATGTACACAAAGCTAGGTCATTTCTTTAATCACTAATATGAAAGGCGAGTCAGAGCTGATTCTAGCTGGAAAAGAAGGAATCCCTCAGAAAAGCAAGTATCTCAGGCCACTACCCGACAGGGACTGGAATTGCCTCTGGCCCTTTGGGACACGGGGGAAGAGTGGGCTCTGGGCACAATGTGGACGGCGGCCGCATCCTCCTCCAGTCCTGGGCAGAGTGTCCTGGTCTCTGCCCTCCCATCCCTGGCTGGGTGGTTTGTTTCCAATGCCCAGAGATTCCTCAAAAACACCCCCTTCCCTAAGCTGTATCCCTCTAAATACACGCTTGGAAAATTGTTTGGCACGAATCTACTCGCCCATGATTCCATTCATGCAACAGCTACATGATGTCCGATGTTTATGTGCTCACTACGAAATATTTTTATAGCAAAATAAAATTCATACTTCAAAAGGAAGTAATGTCTTTAATCATTTCTGTACCCAAATTATCTCACACTTGCATTTCCCAGTGTGTGTGGACATAGGGTGCACTGGGTCTTGTGTTGAATGAACACACATCCAGGGCTTTGTTCTCCCCATTGTCAGGAAACCACAGGCCCTGTCTTGCTGCTGCCTGCCATCCAATCCTGCAGTCCAGGTGTGGACAGATCACCCATCACGTGGCACTCTTCTCCTTTCCTTTCCATGCACACACACGTGCGCACGCACACACACACACACACGTGCGTCCTTGCTCCCCAGGTGCTTTCAACTCTACGTTGCATGTTTAACCCTCATAGCTCAGACCGTACAGCGGGTCCCTACAGCATCCATGCTTCCAGAGTGTGAGAGCTCAAAGCATCCCAGCCCAATGGGTCAGTGGTCCCTGCATCCTGGTGGCCTCTACCCTGAGCACCCCTCCACCCAGCCTGGCCTGGCCTCCACTGCTGCCTGTCTGTCCAGGCTGAGCTCAGTAAATGTCGTCCAGGTAATTGAGAAAAGCAGAGTGAAATTTTTGGGTTGGGGCTCACGGCAACAGGCATGAGTGGCTGAGAGCCACAGGTCAGCAAGGACAGAAATGACCCTGACCCAGACGGAGAGACCCCATGTGTGATGTTCCAGGGGAGGGCCCACCTTAGAGCCCCACTGGACATGTGCTCTGGCCATGGTCTCAGCCCCCAGGGACTCTGTTGGAGGGAAGGGTGTGGCATGTGTCCCTGCAACGCAAAAGGGGCTGCTGTGGCCCCTTGAGGACCGGCACCGGGCCGTCTAGAACACGGGAGGAAAGAGCCCAGGAACACAGAAGTTTCCACCCAGAACCAGGTGGCTCTGTGGGGTCTGTGGGACAGCCTCGGGGCTGTGCTCCTTCCTGCACATGACCCCATCTTCAGATCGCTCCCTTCTCAAGCAGATCCCCGGCCCCTCCTCCAGATCTCTGCAGCCCACTCCTTTCCCGACGGCAAAGCGCCCCGAGCACTCCCTTACAGAAGACCCTAGTCACAGGGAGAGTCCTCGCGTCACCTCCACGAAGGCTGCTGAAGCCAGAGGCGCACACGCGCCACCGTCACCGGCACTGTCCCTCCAGCCTCACAACTGCACACACGACCCTCCCTGCAGGGCTGCACCTCAGTGAAGGGCCTGGTTATGATGGGGGGAGCTCATCCGGCCCTGGCTGCCGAGTAACTACCCTCCAGTCCACTCAAAACACAAGCTTTTCGGTCCAGGGGTTTCGGGAGACATTCTTTTCCTGCGTTTCTGACCAAGAGAGTTCTCAATGCCTCTCTCGTAGAAAGAAAAGTCTTTTAGTTAATCAATAGTTTGTCTAACGACTCTGCTGAGACTATCAATAAACTTCTAAAGATGTAGATTTTGTCCTAAGCTCATTATTGGCACTTCATCACGAATTTCTATTTCGAGCAGCTGATTCTAAACTCAAGGAACAGCAAGAAGGTCGGCTGGCCTTGAGCAGTGCGGGGTCAGGCCCTTGATGACCGAGGACCCAGCAGGACCTGAGAGACTGTGCCCACGTGGACAAGCGGTTTCTGCACCTGCTGAAGCTCGTCTTCCCAGGAGAATTGGGCCGGCCACACCCAGACGTTACCTCCATGGAAACTGGTCTACATGGCACAACGCCGCCCAAACAACAAGTGCACGCAAAACCGAAAACGGAAAGAAACATCAAACCAGCCGGTGCACAGGGGACCCGGCGGGCCGAGAGGCTGGATTTCCGCGGGCCTAGGGAGGAGGTGGGCTTTGTTGGGAGGTAGACTTGGGCTGGTCATCCCTTGGCAGCGCGAGGCAGGAGCAGGGGCCTGGGGGCCGGACTGTTTCTCTCTTCATGTCACAACCACAGGGTCAGGGCCGTCTCCACTCCAGGCAGGACTGAGAGGGATGCTGATGCGGGGCTTGTGCCCAGGAGCCCTCCTCTGTCACCTCCTGACCCTAGGTGCTAGCTCTGTGGAGTCTGAAGTCTGGATCCGGAGGAGGAGGGGGCACCCAAAGGCTCAGCTGTGGGGACTGGGGCTCCTGACGTGAGATTTGGGGTCCTGGGGATCACTGCTTTCTCTCCACTCTTCTACATGTTTGAAAAATGCCATCTTAACATTTTTTTTTTTTTTTTTTTGGCCGTACGTGGGCCTCTCACTGTTGTGGCCTCTCCCGTTGTGGAGCACGGGCTCCGGACGCACAGGCTCAGCAGCCATGGCTCACTGGCGCAGCCGCTCCGCGGCATGTGGGATCTTCCCGGACCGGGGCACGAACCCGCGTCCCCTGCATTGGCAGGCGGACTCTCAGCCACTGTGCCACCAGGGAAGCCCGGCATCTTAACATTTTTTAAAGGCCTTAATTCATCCAGGTCAGCATCTCGTCTAGTTCGTCTGAGTGTTGCTCAGAAACAGGGAAGGGTGAAGGTTAGGACGTGTAAGGACTTGGTCTTTCATTCTTCTGGTGCCGAGTCCGCCCTCGTTCCCTCCTGGGACCTCACTTTCCCAGTCCTGGTCTCCAGCCGTGCCTCCATCCGGTTCGGGCCATCACTGCTTGCCAAAAGGAGACGTGTTACTCACCAGGCGGTCCCAGCCTCGCTGCCTCCTGGGTCCATCCGCTCCCGGGCTGAGCAACCCAGACGCGGCCAGAGCCTGCTATAAAAGTGGCCCAGTCCTGGCCTGGGGCCCTCGGTCACCAGCGTGATCTGATCTGGCAGCGTCCCTTGCCTCCCTGCCTTTGCTCCCAGACAGCCTCTCTCGGTTTGGTGCCAGGACTGCTGAGAAGGTAACTAATTCATGAAATATGCATAAAGGTAACGAGAGGCTCCACCAAGCTCGGAGCATTCAGCAAGGCCTCTGCGGCGACCTCATTCACAGCCCAGGGATGCTGCCAGAGGCTGGGAAGCAGCACAGAACCCACAGAAGGAGGCTTGGAGATGATGGAACCCAAACCCTCGCCTACGGGTGGAGAATTACAGTCCCGCAGAGGAGGAGGAATGGGCTGGCTTGCGCTGCTGGATGCCGCCCCCCAGGCCAAGCCCAGACCAGGAGGAGGCGGTGCTGCTGGGGGGGGGAGCGGAGCACAGGCGAGGACACCGCTTCCCCCCAGCCACGACCCCCACCTGATCAGAGACTCTTTGAAAAGCCACCCTGCACCTGGCCTGCTTTCTCAGCCTGTGGATGAAAGGAACAGTTAAATCCTAAATATTTTCACGTAAATTTGTCTTTAGACTTAATACTAAAACCACAAATGATTGTGGAAGTGAACACCATAGCTGAAAGGCTGATATTTTTTCTGGACATATTTTCATTATTTGATAAGGATATAAATGGATTTTAACTACCTCCCCAGATAGTTCTTTTTAAATGTTTTAATTTTAAGAGCTTCCTGGCTTCATATATTATATGGTACATAATCGGGTTACATATTCTCTATCCTAACTCTGCCTGAATAATAAGAAAATGGGATTATAATAGTATCTCTGCAGGGGCGATTAAATGCAGCAAGGCTGGCCTCCTCCACATCTGAGCTGAGCGGGGGGAACATTTGTCCCCATACCTGCCACCTCCCTGACCTCCACCGCCCCGCTTCTACCGTCTGCCTCCGCAGGCCCAGGGTCCTGGCCACGCCCAGGGCAGTCCAGACCCCAGGGTTCCTTCCCTGAGATATGGACGTCTTGGAGGCCTAAGATGTTTTGTGCATGTGGCATTGGCTGGGCCTCTCTTGTGCCAGCCACCTGCACGTGTGACCCCCTCACCCTGCAGCCCTCACGAGACGGGAACCGCTATCTGGCAGCAGAAGAACCGAATTGCCTCTTCCAAGAGTTTACAGGGCCAGCCCTAGCTTGCTGGCTGCCCACCAGCCCTCGCTGACCCTCTAGCTCTATTCCAAACAACACTGGACCTGAGTCAGCCCTGGAGGGACCACGAGGTCGGGTGTGGGCTAGGTCTGTGGCCCTAGGTATGTGCCTTCTGTCTGAGCCTCAGAAGGCATAAGAAAGGACTCCTGAGAGCTGGGTGAGTGCGGGAGGGGAGGGGTTAAAAGGATTGATGGGGCTCTGGGCCCAGAGTTGCCATCACAGGAAGGTCTCTCTCCCTGGAGGTCACCTCCCGTACTGACTGTGAGGGGGCCGTGTGGAACGGTGGCTGGACACCCAGGTCCTCGAGACAACCAGCTGTGCTCCAGTCACTGCCCCAGCGCACACGGCCTCTTTTTGACTCAGTCTGTCCATCTATAAAATGGGGCGATAATCTTGACCAGCTCCTGGGTGCATGTGAGGATCACAGGAGTCTGCAGTGTGAAGCAAAGAAATGCCTGGCAGAGGGTCTGCACTGAGGGCATTGAGGGCCATTGTTGCCTTCAGCCCATAACACCCTGGACCTGGTTGCGCTAGGTCAGCAGGGCCCCGTCTCACCTCTCCCTTGTCTCCACTGTAAGCCCTGGATGCAGAGGCTGGGTCTGCCCCTTCCATCTCCAGAACATAACAGGCCCTGACACTTGGTAGGGATGCAGCATCTGTTTTGCCAAGTTGCCACGTGGGACCTAGTTGTCCCACCATCCACAGCTAGAGATAAGGGTGGTGGCAGGATTCAGACAGACGACAACCCCCTGGGCAAGGGGCTCCTCAGGTCGAGAACCCAGGGTTTGCTGAGCTGACCTCACGGAAACCGTCCCGGCTGCCGGAGTTCACAGTCCCCTGAATTGGCGCCAGGAACACTTTACGCTTTACTGCGAGCAGCCTGGAGAGAAGCGGCCCTTCCCTTTGCCTCCCGGGCTATGCTGATGCGTTCACGGCGGACTCACCGGCTTCCTTATGGGCTGTTTCCGTTTCTAAAATGTGGTGTCAGTTGCCAAGTGATAATGCATGTGGCAAGGAATATTTATTATGTGCAGGACCGTAGCAAATATTTCTTTTATATCCTAAATAAAACCTAAAACCCCTGAGCATTTTGTGGGCCTATTTTATGTCTTCCCATTACGGGCCTTGTCCTGTGATTTAGCCAAAATGTAGTGGCCTTGAACGTGAGCTACCGTGGGGCTCCCCCGACCCCGGGCAGCTGTCAGCATTTGGTGCCCAGAGTAGGTTCCATCACCTTTGCCCCGAAGGGAGACCCCTGGGGGGGCGGAAAGCAGGGGGCATGGCTGAGAGGGACAGCTTTCAGAACACGGGAAGTGGGGCTTCCCTGGTGGCGCAGTGGTTGGGAGTCCGCCTGCCGATGCAGGGGACGCGTTTTCGTGCCCCGGTCCGGGAAGATCCCACATGCCGCGGAGCGGCTGGGCCCGTGAGCCATGGCCGCTGAGCCTGCGCATCCGGAGCCTGTGCTCCGCAACGGGAGAGGCCACAGCGGTGAGAGGCCCGCGTACCGTACCGCAAAACAAACAAAAAAACAAACAAACAAAAACACGGGAAGTGGCCTCTGATATGCTGATTCCTGCCTTCAGGAGCCATGGTTAGATCAGGATTTCTGTTTTCAGATCTCGGAGGGCAGTGCGTTGTGTAAAAGATAAGAAAGGTGAAGACAGTATGTTTGCAAATACAGCTGGATTCAGAGAGCATCTCAGCGCTGTCGGTCAGACCTACAAAATGGGGGGTGCTGGTGTGGGCCTCAGACTTGCATATGGAGTGTGGGTATTGGTGGCAAAGTAGTAGAAGTTGGAAGGGGTGGAAGTGTGTGTCATTCCTTGACACACCTGGCCAGAAGGCGATTTATGGTAAGAGGCATATGGGACACCCACATTCTAAGGTTTCGCTGGCAGAATAGGAGGACGGGAACGGAGAGGTTCACCTCGGACGATGTGGAGATGAATCCCGATTAATCCAGTAGCGCTACCCACCAATGCCACCACCCAGTCCACCTGTGACTGTAGGGAGTGTCTGTCCTCCCCGGGGAACTGTCGTCCCGTCTGTGGTCGCAGGGTCCTGGCTGTTATCCCCACGAGGTGGCAATCATCTCCCTAAGACTGGTCCACACAGGACCAAGACAGGGCCCCTGGAGGACGGCTCACGGAAGAGAGTTCAGAGAACAAACACACCCAGGTGGGGCACAGGGGAACCGGAAACACTCATGTCCCCCCCATCCTGCTGAGATGCTCACTCTGAAACAGCCTCTGAGGGGACAGACCACCCGAGGGCAGGTGGGTGGGCGACAGCGTGCAGGGAGACGGCGCTGCTCTGGGGCACACGGGGCTGTTCACACACACACCGCACACATCTCACACACGGGGACACACACTCACTGAGGCGGGAGCAGCACGGCTGCTGGGACCTCCGCCGCTGGCCACCGGGCACACAGGGGCCTTGATCCCAGCTCTGCTCTCCAGGGCAACAAAGCCACGGGGCTATTTCTCCTGATAATGCAATCAATCCTCTTGAAATGAAAATGTTTCTACGCCTTCTCGCCGCAGCTGGCGCCTCGACCCCCTCTGCCTTCTCTTAGACAATCCCCTCCTGTGAGGGGTGGTGGAGGCAGTGAGGATGGTTCCGGGACCGAGGGATGACACGGAAGCAGGTGGAGAGTGTCCTCTTGCTCTGACCGGTGTCCAGGGAGCCCGCTTCCTGTAGCTCACAAGGTCATAGCCCAGCAAAAGCAGAGAAACAAGAATACAGACCAAAGGATAGGAGTCCCCCCATCCAACAGAGACGTTGTTTTGGACCATCTGAGCCAGGCCTGCGTGAGCAGTGGATGGCAAGTAGGTGCCCATTTCACTGATGTGAACCTACCGGTGGAGATACTGCTTTAAAATCCCGCCTCTGGGTTCTCGCAGAAAAGACACGTTCTCGCGTGGAAAAGCCCTGCAAGGGAAGAAGCTGAGCCGCGCAGTGAGCTGAGCACAGAGGCTGTGGGCCCCCGTCTCCTCTCGGCAGGTGGAGGCTGAGAAGGTCCTGGAGGAGCTGGTGTTTGGCCCCGGAGGAAAGAGGTTCGGGCTGCGGTGGAGGATGTGACACGGGCAGGTGTCCCCCAGGCTGGCAGGCCCGCCGGGCACAGGCACTCCCAGGCCGGGGCACCTGGAACCCAGGGTCCCCATGAGAGCAGGTGAAGGGGCACATGTGCTGCTGGCCACCAGGCAGCAGGAGGGTCACCTGGGCTCTTCCCATCAGCTCCGTGGAATTTCTGAAAACAAGGGACCTGCCGATATGTTACTCAATCCTTATTTCCCTTTCCTCCTGACCCCCGATCCACCACAAATTGAAAAGTGACAAAGTTCAGTGTGTCCTCAGAGAACCAGCTGGGTGGCCTGCTGGAGCCCGCGTCTGGGGCATTCCCACCAGGTGCGCGGGGGTCTGCTGACCTGCGTGTCCGGAACTACCGGAGGATTGACGATATCCCCAAACAGAGACCACCAAAGGGGCGGGTGGAGGGCTGGCCTGGACAGAAGGTTGGCAGACAGCTGGCTGAGGACTGACCATGAGGGCACAGCACCGCTGGCATGAGGCTTTACCTGCTGGCGACAGTGTTCCTGGAGAACGTGCAGGAGGGCATTTGGAATAAAGGGGGAATTAGGATGGCAGCCCCCAAGGACATTCTCCATGAGCAGCGGCTGGAACCCGGCTGGGGGGCTGCTAGGGTTGCCGGGAGAGTGGTGCCTCCTGGGTACTGCATCGGACACCCTCTGCTGTTCTTGGGGCGACAAGGATATCCCAGATCATGCCGGCCTGGGAATAAAGCCAGGGTCCTAGGGACAGGGGCAAAATGGAAAAATAAGGACCCTCTGGTTTAGGCCCAACCTGCTAATGAATGAGCACCCTTGTCACCCCCCCTCCACGAGACGATATGGGCCATTTCTAAAGGTGTCGCTCTGGTTTCACAGCAGCTCCTGGGAGGGTCCGTCATCCAGCTGTGTTCGGGGTGTGTCCTGATGCCCTGGGTGGGATGGAGATGGAGCTGAGTTTCGGCTGAGGGCTCGGCTTCTGCACACTCCGTTTTCAGGTTATTCTCTCAGTGTTCACAGCAAAACACGTGTGCCGGGCTTTGAAGAGAACGAGTTGATAAAGTCATCTGATTACAAGTTTTCTGTGTCGGGGCGAGGTGTTACGGAGCGGGGAAGCAGCTGTTTTCATCTGTGGTTTGCAGGAGATCACCAGGTTGAAGGCCTCGGGGTGAGGTGACCGGGCTGGGAGTAATTGGTCATTTCAGGACAGTCTCGGCCAGCGCTGCAAATTCACAGCCGCCTGACACAAACTGTATCTGAAAACCCGGAGCCTGTGTGCTGGGTGAACGGGGAGGCTGCACAGCTCATTGGCTTTACCGTTTCTCTCACACGATAGCAGGGAGATGGGGGGGAGCTGAGGAGCTGCCAGCTGGCGTCACCCAGGCCAGGGACACAGTGGATTTAAAGTCACCCCTTCCCTTTCCTGGGGTTAGAGGGCACTGACGTCCCAGCCCCCGGGGCCTGAGCCTATGAGACGGAGGGCAGGGCAGGGACCGGATGAGAATGGTCCCGTGACTGGACCCAAATCAGACGTGAACTGGAATCAGGGTAAGGGCAGAGATGAGCCGGGCTCCCGGCCAGTGGCCAGCGAGGTCTGGCTCCGCCGGGACGGAGGGCTCCATGCTTCTAAAGGACAAGGGGGCGTGAGGCTCGGAAGACCTGGGAGAAAATGGGGCAGGTGCCAATGGTGCTGACTCAAGTACCGTCCAGGGTAGAGGCTGCGTAAATGACCTTGAGGACCATGGGCGCCTGGGGAAGGCTGTCCCCTCCCAGGGGTGAACGTGCAGCCCCCGCACCCCTGTGGCTGAGGCACCACCTACAGGAGGTGCTCTCTGCTCCCACCACAACTGCCGCATCCTCCCAAGAACCACGGCTCAGCAGGTTCACCGGCCCTGGGGTTTTGGTCCCACTGAGCCCTTGACCCGGGACCTGCCCCCTCCCGTGCCTGCCCAGCCCCATCTCCGCCCCCTGGGAGGCTCCCTCTGACTATCTACACCGGGCACATGCCCCTGGACCTCTGTCCCAGCCACGACCCCTTTGTGACCCCACATTCGGGCCAGGTCATTCCCAGAGGGCGGGGTCACATCTCTTCGTTTCCTCGTTTCCTGCCTGACACCTCCTAGAAGCTCACCAATATCCGTGGGTCAAATGAATGAATGAGACCAACCAACACTATGACCTTGCTCTCCATGGACACACATGTGGCAGACTCTGAAGAAGCCTCCCGGGCCATGTCACCAACTCAGCCATTTGGTGTGTCTGCACTGCATGCTTCCCCAGGAGGGGCCGGGAACTGGGTCTTCCCTGGGCCTCAGGTGCATGAGACATGCCCTCGCGGGGTCACTGATGCTGGGGCAGGATGTTGTGGGAAGTTCCCGGGGCTGATCTCGGCCCCCTCCTCTGAGCCTTTGCTGAGCTCTTCCCTCCCCCTCCAGCCCTTCCCCTCCTCACGCTGCCCTGCGCCCTCTCCTGCAGCACCTACCTAGCTCTGCATTAACCGCTCCATCACGGGCTGACCCTCCTGCTGGCCTGGGAGCCGCTGCTGGGGTTTCCTTCCCGCAGGGCCAGGTGGGAAGACACACAGTAAAACGTGAACGTCCCTGAGTAAAGCAAGGAATGACCACTTCCGACCACAGGGGCCTGAGTCCTACGTGCCCTGGTGGGGTCGGGGGTCAAAGAGGGTGGTGGTTCAGAGCACAGATTCCGGAGTCAGACCGACTTCTGTGCAAGCCCTGCCCGCATCGCAGTCTAGGTGCCTTTGGGCAAATTGCTTACCCTTCCAGACCCGAGATTCTCCTGTGAACGGAGGATGGTAACAGAACCCACCCCAGAGGTTGCTGAGAGGAGCCGTGAGGCCCTCGGCCAGTGCCTGGCACGGAGCAGCGTTCGTGACATCAGCCACCATGACTGGTGTCTCCGTTATCTGCACATCAAGTGTGCCGGTCACCTGGAGCCAGGAGCTTGTCCCGGTTACCGAGTCACTCTGAGCCGCGGTGGCTCCCAGCAAGGGCATGTCCCGATTTGCTCCCAGGCCTGCAGTTTGGGTGAGGCTGGTGTCTGCTCCCCCCTCTCTGAGGCCGGGAACCACGTGCATGGCCCCCAGCTGGGGCCGTGAGTGGGACCCCCGCACCGGGCCTTTCCCAGGGGCCAGGGTTTCCGCACAGCACGGCGGCTCCCTGGAGGAGCTAGGAGAGGCGGCCTCCTCTCCCCTCCTGGCCCGGGGAGCCTCGGCACCGCATCTGCCACTCTGCTGGTGCAGGCGGGTGCAGACTCCCACCCAGCTCCCACCTTGTTGGGAGTGTCAGGCAAGACGAGCAGGCGGGGTGCGAAGGGGGGCGTTCATTTCGGGGAAACACGATTGGCCACAAAACTGCACCAGAGGCAAGTGCGTGAACTAAAAGTGTCCCTGCCATACCAGCAAACAAAGGATGTTGCCGCCATCAAGCCGTCACATGGCAGCCGCCCCACGGTGAGCCTGGAGGGAACTTGGGATAGAGGCAGGATTTGTCGCCCACTCCCCAACCTAGCTGACAGCCCCTGCAGCCAGCGGTGCCCCAGGGAGACTCAGGATGGAAAGCACAGGACGCTGGCCCCAGAGAGCTGAGGTGCACGTCAAAGGAAGGATTTCAGTGAGCCCAGACTCCCGCATCTTCTCACACGCAGAAAAGTGCTCCATTCCTTAACCTGAGACGTGTCTGGTTTTCTTTATTTGACAGTAACCTTTGATGTTCTGACTGCCTGGTCTTTGTTGCAAAAACTCCTCTGTATCCTGGCTTCACCCTTACCTCTTCAGAGCAGTCCCTCCGAGAGATCTGAGATCCTGTGGCCCGGGATTAAGTCCTCAGTTTTGTCCACCGAATAAAACATAAGCCTCACCTTCTGGGCCGTGCGTTTTGTTCAGTGGACAAGAGGATGCTCCTGGGCCCTGTGCCTGAGAAAAGCACACCCAGGTCCTAGGAGAGGTCAGAGCTCCATGTTCTCCCACTTCTGCACAGAGCATGGATCCTCTTCGTGGTCATGAAAACATTTTGAAGTGTAATGCAATTTTTAAAGATTGTCTCTTGGGAAATAGAAAGTGGAGGAGGAGAACGATCACACGGCAAAAATCTCTAACGTTCCATTTAATCAACTGTTTGCCCGCATTCCATTCTCCTGAGAGGCTGTCTGAGCCCCTCCCTCCCCTCGCTCGTGCCCACCCGCCCTCTTCTCTCCCCACATCATCCCTCTGCCCCCCACCCCCCGGCTCTGCCTTTGGACCTTATAACTGTCTGCAGAGGCGAGCACGGTGGTTTTTCAAAGGCTTTCCCCTAAGCATTCTTTCACAGCAGTGACCCCCTGCAAAATCATCGCTTCGTTATCTCGACAGCTGTTTCATGAATCGTCAGGAGGCTTTAACTTAGTTGACACTTTAAATATCTTATGGGGAAAATATAAACAAAGCAAAGTTTACGTATCTGGGGGGAAAAAGACACAGGAACAACTTTCCTTCATTATTGTTGATGAATTGTTTGAAGCATGTCATTCCAATGAAGCAACCAGAAAACGAACAGTAAAGACAGTAAACATTTAGTAAGAAAATAAACACTCAGCAGATCAAGGACAAGAAATCTGTCACAGCTGCCAATAAGGACACAAGTGGGAAGGAATCCACTTGTGTTTGTCATTCTCGCTCGTGTCAGCAGACAGTTCAAAGGTCCATCCTAATATCACTGCTCCAGGCCAGTAAGACCCAGGTCCAGGCCCGCTGCCCGCCTTCCAAGGACCCTCCCTGCAGGGCTGGGGACCGGAGGAGGGAGATCGAAGGGGCTGAGCTCTCCCAGGACGTCTGCCCTGAGCGAGAGGTCCTAAGTTGATGAGGAAGTGAGGGACGTGGCATCACCAAGAAGGACTTGAAAACTGTCAGGTGGAGAGAGGAAGCGGGTCACTGCCGACCCAGGGACCGCAGACAGGACCCCACCTGTGAGTGGTGTGTGGCCGGATAGCGGGGGAAGCACGGTCTGGAGGACAGGTTCTTGTCTGGGTGACACACGGGAAGAGAAGCAAAGGGAGGGGGTCAGGTTGAAGTGGAGCAGGACCCTAGGGTCCTTCCCCCTCTAATCATCCTCCACCTGCCTTTGGTCTGTGGAAAAACTTTAGCCAAAGAATAAGTTTAATCAGAGAAGTGAGAAAATGCAGAAACAGAGGAAAACAGCCCAGCAAGATTAAATAATAACAGTTCAGTCATTAAGCAAAGTCAAGGACCTTTAGTTCCTTTTCTTGGGCTATAGATCATATCCTGAGCCGTATCCCGGGAGCTGTCTTGTAGATACTGAAACCCTCCACCCACCAACTCCATGATGACGAGGCTGTAGCCGTGGCATAAGCTGCCACGATTCTGAGAACTGGCCTCAAGGAAATGGGAACAAACAACCCTGGAACTGAAGAGTCCCTGTACCTAAAGCAATCACGAGGACGCTGGTCAGACCACCGATGACCTATTTCAAGATGACTGTCAGAGCTGCCTGGGCTGTTTCTGCACGCAGCCTCCTCCCTCCTCCTGTAAAAGCTCTTGCCCCCTGATTGTCAGAGGTGCGTCAGGAGGCAGCTCTGCAACCTCACCCCCGCCCCCGGTTACCGGCATACAAAATAAAGCAAACTTTCCTTTCCACCAACTTGCCTCTTTATTGGCTTTTGAGCATCGAGCAGCCGGACCCCACTTCCGGGTACAAGGTGACAGGGACCAGGATCGGAGCCACGTGTCCTGAAGCTCTGGCCTCTGGGGCGTGAAAGGAGGTTTAATGCAATGATCAATGACAGAAAGACCCACCTCTTCTTCCACGACTCACCTTTGTCCTTTGATTGGATTCGGTGTTAACTGAGTGACATGCTCACAGTTTCCTGCTAAATTTTTTTTAAGAGAAGACACAAATGAGGTTTAAGTTTTTTCTCTATTTTTCACCCATTTCTCCCACCTCTACCCCTTGCCCCTGGCAACCACCAATCAGTGGTTAGTTTCCTACTAATTTTTAACAGCTGAGAAGTCACTACTGCGTTAACCTAATCTATGCTAGTGGCATTTAAAATGAAAGTGAAATATGCAAACATTAAAGGAACTTACCATTTAAAAGAAATCTTCGTCTACTGTATTTTTACAATGACTTAAACATATACAGAAGTCTGAAAAATGTTGATTACTTCTGCAGGCCTGAAAAGGAGCAAGTATTTCAAATATAGTCCATGTACAAAGATAAACCAGCTTTTTTGAAACTTGTGTTTCTGCTTGAGGGCTGGTCTGATCAGACCCTAGCTGCCCTTTCCCCTCCTGCAGCACACTGATTGATAAGTGATAGGTGCAAATCTAGATGTAGATATAAAGACAACCATAGAGATGATCTGTCTCTCCATCTACAACTGTACACCATTTAATTTTCTTAGATTCAAAATCACGATTATTACGTGAACTAAAATGTAAGCTTGCAAATACTTGGGTGAAAAGCAAAAACGTCTAGAAATTTTCCTACAGGCCATCAGGTGCCTGTGTCTTTCTAAGCACTAAGATATGTATAACTTAAGCTTATAGGCAACGTTCCTTTAGTGATTAACCTGTAGCAAAAGCAGCAGAATACAAAGGTTAAAGTAAAAGAAACAGATCCAATGTGGAGTCAGCTTTGTTCCTCCCCGTTACAGTTTCAGTTCCAAGAGGAGTCAACACGGCCAGAATCCAAGTGCCTAACTGAGCAGAACCAAGGCGCTGGGTTCTGCCCTTGGGCACCAGGCCCTCCAAACTTACCAAGCTGTGGGCAGTGGGAGTAAGAATTCCCTGCGTGGGTAACTGAGAGGGGGCCCTGCCCCCTCCCCTCCCACTGCAGTCGGCACGGGGAGACAACCCCACACCCCAGCCGCGGGTTCACCACCTCCTGTGAGAATCACTCAGCCTCACGGGGTCTGTCCCTCCAGTGACACTGTGTCCACACCTTCAGCGGGCTGTCCAGCACTTCATCAAGCCGGCTGCTTCCGGGGGATGAGACCCACGGTCGCACCAGTGAATTTGGTGGGCAGAAGCCCAGTGTTGCCTTGTTTCCCTTAAAAATAGTTCCGTGGTCAACAGGACGTTCTGTGGGAAGCCAGGACGATAGACAAGTCCTCCCGCGAGAGCGTGGACTGTAATGATGGCGGAAGCGCTTTGAGCAGGACAGGAATCTACATCTTAGGGATTCATTTCTGCACGAGGAGAAATTGCTGGCCCGTTAACAGCCGGAGGATCCACGTGATCTGCCTGGAAGGGGGCTGCAGTGGGGACTCAGGGCCACCTCTTGTGGCAACAGCTACACCACGGTGACAGCAATGTTGCTAAACTCACACACACACCCCCAGCATCGCAGTCTCTCTGCAGGTTGGACCACGGAGCAAGGATCCAGGGGAGGACGCGGCTGACATCCTGCAGGACTGCCCACCTGGCCCACCTGGTGTTGAAAGCTCTTTGTGATGCTCGTGGGGCATCAGTACCCCCAGCTCTGTGGTGACCTCACCATCACCCATCACCCCAGCCACTGGTGTCGCACGAACCCCAGCCCAGAGCAGCGTGGACTCCTGCCTCGGGCCACCTCCCCCTAGGGCAGCGGATGACGCAATTTCCAGAACGGTTGCTTGGAATGGCCGCAAGCTCCCCACAGAGAGACTCTCCCTCCACTGGTGCTTTTGGGGTCTCTCCTGACCAGGGCTGCGAGGGGCAAACAGCAGCTCGTGGCTGGGGCCAGCGGCATGTGAGTTAGATCACTAACCCAGGCTGCACCTTCTAGGTGATGCTCCGGATGCAGGAGGCAAAGCCGTAGACGGGGAGAGGCAACCGGAGGGGGCCGTGTGTTCTCTTATGCCTCCAGAACGGCTGAGGCCCGGTCTCGGCTGTAGTCGTTCATTTTATTTATTTATTTTTCTTTTGTGGTACGCGGGCCTCTCACTGCTGTGGCCTCTCCCGTTGCGGAGCAACAGGCTCCGGACGCGCAGGCTCAGCGGCCATGGCTCACGGGCCCAGCCGCTCCGCATGTGGGATCTTCCCAGACCGGGGCACAAACCCGCGTCCCCCGCATCGGCAGGCGGACTCTCAACCACTGCACCACCAGGGAAGCCCTGTAGTCGTTCATTTTAAACGACGCTGTCGTGCACGTCTGGTGTTATGCTGTGGGATCAGACGGCAGTTCATGGAGGGCGACTCGGGCTGTAGACATCTGGTGTTCTGTGGTCAGGTGGTCAGCACCTCCCCACACCCTGGGCCAGAAGCAAGCAGCTGGTTTGGCAGATGGATGTTGCAGACGGCAGGAGAGAGCACAGGTTTTGTGCGAAGCCCCAGGGGTCCCCGGAAGCCCCTTACTGCAGCTCCCAAGGGCTGGGGAGCCAGAGCCTCCCCTCCCAGACACCTTTCCTGGTGGTTCTGGGCAGAGTGCAGCTAATGAGACATGGCCACAGGGCGACCTTCCCCCAGAGGGTGGCTGACCAGCGGCTCCCGTCGGCTTCCTGGCAGTCCGCTCAGCTGAGCTGTGCCCTCTCTGGCTGTGTCTGGACCTCTGCACTGGTGGGGAAGCTTGTCTGAGCCGGGGCAGGGGGTGTGAATGGCCGCTCCTACCTCTGCTGTTCCCATGTCCTTCAGACCTGTCTCTACTCACAGCCCTCATCACCCCAGTTCCCTTCCTGTTCAGTTCCTCCCTTCACATTACAAGGGGATTTCTATCTCCTGATGGACCCTGTCTGATCTGCCAGTGGCATATATATCTCAGAGCCCATCCCTGCAGCGCTGATGGCCGCAGACACCCAGCCCCACCGGGTAATGGTCTGAATCTGAGCCATAGCTCCGGAACCCACAGAGGTCACTGGCATAGAAGGTAACCAGTTAACAATACGGACATTAAGACCAGGGCATACCCCAATAAAGAGAGAATGCCTCCTTGCCCACTTCCCTCCTAATATGTGTGGCAAAAAGTGTTCTTTTTTTGGGAACTGACTGATGAGAAAAAAGGTAGGTGTGGAGGAGGTGCCACTGTGAGCTGGGGACAAAGACAGCGTATCCGATAGTGACTCCATAAACCTGAAATCTATAGACAGATGTTCAATAACTTACAGAATGCAATTAATTAGCTGGAGTTCTATCAAGTATGGTTCCACCCGGAACTCGTAATTTGAAAAGCAAGATTTCTATTTGAGTAGTACTATCACAGCCCTTACGTGCAATCGTAAATATTTTTATGAATCTTTCCAAATAGAGCACCTTTAGCTGAGACACGGTTTTGTTGCCTAAGATTGTGTTGGAAGTCTAAGCCACAAAAATACACTGGTTTAAAATATTTATTCATTCAAAAATTTTTTTAATTTTTTATACAAAGATGGTGAGAAAAATCTCATGCAAACTCTGGGCATACAAGAAAAATAACTTAAATATTAATAGGATGATTTTGTACAAAATAATTCTTTTTTAAGTAGGACCTCCCACAGAAAGCACAGCCCCCTTCCCCAGGCCCGATGTCCCCGGAGGGGGCTGGGGCGATCGCCCTTTGACCTGTAGGTGGTCCACGGTCCATGTGTCCAACGGTCACAGGTGTCACTATGGTGATGAACAGCCTATAAACTACTACTCAGAAAACTAGACCCGGGGACCCGAGCCGGGACGTCCCAACACCACAGAACTCCTGAAGGATGGAAGGAACTCATGAAGATTTTCAGAAAAGTTTCAGATAATCAGCTTGACTCACGAAAACACCTTGAGATGGTTAGAGATGGTGTCTGTTTCTGCTGAGGTACAAACCTGCAGCAGATTTAGAATCTGTCTATATTACAAGTAATTTGCATAATTAAAGCAATGAAGGGAGCAACATATCATGGCAATTAGAAATGCATCAAACTCGGAAAGTTGTACCAAAGAGAGCTTCAATATGAAACAATAACCCTCTGAGAACGAAGCCCACGGCCCCTGGGGCTCCCGACCTGGCTGCGTGGGCGCCCGTCCGCCAAGCCTCCGCCACGCCCAGCCTGATGGCATCTGTACACACTCATCTCATTTTCCGTAGCCTGAGTCTGTTTTCCTTGTCCCGTTTCTTGAGAATAAGGATGAACTGGTTGAAAAAATGCTCCTGGTCCTTCCGTTTTTGGACAAGTCGAAACCTCTGATCCCGGCCGTACTTCTCAGCAAACTCCTTGAATGTGGTCCTGAAAGACCAAAAGCATCCTGAGACCCCTTCCTGGAGAAGAGCGGGTCCTGGTGCTCTGAATACCTCCCGCCCGAGCTCAGGGTGGCGAGTTCCCTCTTCCAGACCCGGGAGCAGGACCCTTGGCACGAGGACGGGCAGAAGAAACAGCGCTGGGCCTCCGACACCACCTGCCTGCTCCCTCCACTGGCTGCTATTCCCCACTCGGCCCGGCAGGGGCCTGAGCCACGTAACTCACACACTTGCCCATCTCTGCATCCAACCGGCCCGTGGGCATGAGCCTGGCTTCACCTGCCTCCCGGGCCTGGTGTCACTCCGAGCTTCTCACTCCCCGCCCCCGTCACCGCTCCGGCCACACAGGTCTTCTGTCCACTACTCTCACTGTGCTTCAACTTGCCGTGGTCTTTGCCTATGCTGTTCTCTCTGCCTGGCACACCCTTCCCTCATTTCTTCACTCACCATGTGAAGCCCTCTCCTCATTAGATGTCAGGACCAGCCTGTCTTCCTCAGGGAAACTCGTCCTATCTACGGGTCAGAGAACTGGGTACCATCTCGATGAGCCTCAACTGTGCGATGGTACTCGCCTCTCCCTGCTCGAGTAGAAGTGTGTTACCTGCTTTGTTTTCTATGGAGCATCCCAAATGTCTAAGCCCAGTGGCCGGCGTGTGCTCGGCACCCAAATACTGACTGAACCCATGATTGCCAGGCCAGGGAGTCCCTTGTAAGAAACTCAGTGCACCAGCCAGGCCAGGCCAGAGCGGGTGGGGCAGCTCAAAGGGCAGAAGGAGTGGATGTGGCTTTGCAGTTTGCCAGCAGCGGCTCCCCATGGCTTCCTCTTCTCCCAGGCCGGAGCTTGAAGCCGGT
>NW_020173770.1:125850-150054 GCF_003031525.2 Neophocaena asiaeorientalis asiaeorientalis | reverse complement strand
TGCCCTCTGCCTGCAGAGAGCTGGGCTGGAGCTGCAGGAGGGCCCCTGGGTGAGCAGAAACGTGCTCGCCCTGTGCCGGGGGAGGCCCCTTGCTCCTCCTATTTCCCTTCGTGGAGAAATGTATATTCCATTGCAGACATTTAATTGTTGCATTAAATTATTATAACTTAATGGTTCTTTCTTTATACGTGAATAGCAAGATTATACTGACATGGCTGTTAGGAGACAAGATGAATAATTAGTAGACCCATCCTCACTGCTGTCACTAGACGATGAGTCTCATTCCTTCCTCACCAAGCACTGCTCTCCTCCCTGCACACTCCGGGATTCCGCGTGCCAGACGCTTCCCGAGGAGAGAAAACTCTTCTCTCCGGTTTTCAACTTTCTCTGTTCGTTCTTTCCTTCTTTACCTCCCTCCCTCCCTCCCTCCCTCCCTTCCTTCCATGATTTCACAATTGCCATGAGGTGTGACTAACACACTTATTTGGGCTTCCATCACTGACCTTCTTGGGAAAAGTAAGATGCTGAGAGACACAGGGGGCTTGTTATTTTGGTCGCGTGTCTAGGGGGAGCCTGAGCATCTTCAATCAGGGGCTGGGCGGAGCCCCTTCTAGAGAGGTCCTATTCTGGGCACCTCTAAATAGAAGTATCCCTGAAAAGAAAAAAGAAAACTCCGACCCTTTAGCCGTGCCCAAGGGGACAGCCTGGCTTACTGCTGACCCTGGTGGACCGTCCAGTGAGCCTGGGGAAGTCCTCTGAGTCACCTGCACTGCATCTCCCTTTCCCCTGGGGACGTGGCCACCCGCAGTTGAAGGAGGTGGCCGCTGTGGCCAGAGCACCAGTCCGCCAGCCCACGGGGAGGTCTCCGGAGGCTCCTCTCCCCTCTCCAAGACACCGAGAGCTGGGCAGGGCTGGGATCTGGCCCTGGACTATCCCCACGGCTAGGATCAGAGCCAGGATGACTGGAGGTGGGGCTGAGGGTACTCAGGACGCCTGTGCTGAGCCCGCTGGCGACCAGTGGACGCCTGCGAAATGGCGGGAAGAGGATGTAAAGAAGACCTGAAGAGGGTTTTGAAATGTCGCAGAATTAGCTACGTTTGAAATAAAAACTGGTTTTATAATTATAAAAGTAATATATGCCCAGTGTACATTTCTAACAAATAGCAGGCAATTAAATCTAATTTCAAAGAAGAGTAACTTCATTTCTACCACTGATTTTCCTTCTCCGTGTGTGTAATCGTTTTCGTAATTGCTGAATACATTCTGAATATTTCTCCTTTGCCTTCATAACATATTCATGGGAGGGGGACTAGGTTGGCTCTTGTTAATATTTTACCAATGGGTGGACGCAGACAGCACCAGTGGTAATGATGGGAGCTCTCCAGGATCTGCCATGAAGCCCCACACACCATCCTCCTAGTGGCCCGGGTGGCAGGGCAGCTACACCCCCTCAGATCAAGACACCTGAGCTGTGAAGGTCCAGTGCCTGACCCGGCAGCGGGGGCCAAGGATGGGCAGGGCTGCTGTGCACTGAGGCAGGGGCTCTAGATCCAACTCTCCCCTTCCCACCCAGGGTCACCAGCTGGGGGGCCAGAGCAAAGCCACGGCTAGAACCCAGAGTTCTCACAGAAAATCACAATTTACAAATCGTTAGGCCCACATCTGCTTTCCGAGGTTAGCATTTGGTGATGGGGATAATTCATGCGAATTTTTTTCCCATTCAGAAAGTATCTATCCGTTAAATAGTCGAAGAAGTTTTCTGAGGCCTATGTAACCAGCACTAAATTATATTATCCAATTATTGGCCAATGAATTAACCAATTATTGATCAAAATGTAGATGCCTACATCTGCATGGAAGGCAAACATCAATTAATGTTCATTTAACTATGATTTATTTATGCATTATTAAAAATGCATGATGGCAGCCTTGTTATTAAAAATCATAATGTGTAAATGTCCATTTAAAAGTAAGGTCGCAATTTAAAATAAAAATACATCAAAATCAACCATTTTTCGCTCATAAAAGTTATACTTGTATAATTAAGTAGTTCTTGCATTAATTTTTAAATGTCAATTAAAGTTAATTTTAAAGTCGAGTTCAGCTTATGTATTCTTCTCGTTTCTAACATCGTCTTCATATTAGTTTGTTGCATTTCATGGCAGTAATGCCTGATTATCTTTGGTGAGGTTGACAGCCAAGTTCACTCGGGCCCTTTGCTGGTGTGGAGCGTCTTCACTTCACACGCTGGACAGCTGCCCAGGCGTGTGGAACCCAGGGGCTGGTGGGGTTTATTTTGCCGTTGCTGTGTATCGTTTGTTTTGCATTTGTACTCCTCCATCATTAGATCAGGGGAATTAGGCCCCATCTCACGAGGGCTGACCTATTGATGAGTTATTGTGGCCTTGGAGTCAGGGCTGCTGACCTGTGGAAAACCACCACGTAAGGTGGACAGAGCTGCTGGGGTGCCTTTGGTTAGCAAGCAGGGCTGGGAGGTTTGTTCACGGCTGGCACAGGGGAGAAGGGCTTACCGCTCCAAAATTACACATTTGATGTCTATGGAACATAGGTCACATGATTTAACCCAAACTGACTTTAAAAGACCCCTTACAAAATTTGGTAAATTCCCAGCCCCAGAAATCGCCTCGCCTTAACTCACTTTCCATACCTGGGTGAGACTTTAGATTCCTCTAGAAGTTTTTTGAATTCTTCTTTGGCCAGCAGCAATTTGCTTTTCTTTTCCTTGTATTCTTCTTTTATTCTTGTCTTGACAAACTGTTCAAATATCTTAAGACACACACAAAACAGAACTATTACAAGAATGCGTATCGGAAATGAACTCCTGCGCTTCAAACACCACACAAAACACAGCAAGAATCTGAGATAAGCCTGTCTTTTTCACAGCTGCTGGAGCTACAAACCAGAGCCTTTAACCTGGCCTCTCCGTGAAAGCAAGTGTCTGGACAATTACACCTGCTCTCCCACGAGGCCAGTGCGCCTCTCCACGTCCAGACACCATCTGGGGGCCAAACGCTGAATCAGCCTGCTTGGAAATCCTGGGTCTGAGTGGGCGGCCCTCTCTAGAGGTGTGGCGGGAGCAGTGGCCAGTTTGGAAGTTCCAGCTCCAGTGCTCCGATGTTTCTTGCTTTGCAGCCTCTTGAGCACCACTTACCTGCACGCACTGTCTCACCGACTGTCACATCCTGGCCAGCGGTACCATGACACGTGAGAGTCTGTACTTTGTTCTAGTAATCCCTGTGGCAATGTGACTGGCATTTGAGTCTCCAAAATGACTTTGAACTTGTGAAAAGAAAGTCAACCCAGCATCTCTGGTTTCCCACACTCTAGTCTTCAAGAAGACCCACTTGTGAACAAGGGTCTGGTTCCCCAGGGGCTCCTGTGGGCAAGGTGAGCCTCTCCTTGGTGTCATGGAAACACCCAGTGAGGAGACCCGACCACCGGGTACTGCACTCCCCCTCCCCAGCTCGATGAGAGTGGGCTTTGAAGGCTACCTCCACAGGAAAACCAGACCCTTAGCCCACAGGGTATGGATATTGTCTGGTAGGCAAATCCATCCAAGACCCTGGGAAGGTTTCTCTTGGGTACTGGCAGCTGACACGACAAAATGCCACCAGGGAATCACCCTTTGCAGTAGACCGTGGCGTGAGCCTCCCTGCCTTGGATTAAGACCGCTCATTGTTCTAATATCAGAAAATTGTCATCTGTAGACTAAAGCCAAAGGGAGGTGGAGACAGCTGTTTCATTCCCAAAGCTCTCCAAGCCTCGAAAACGTTGAAAGGAGAATAAACTGGAGAAAATTTAGATGTGTGTACGAACGCAGATAAGAAGATCAACAAAAAGCCCACATCTGATCCTATGAGGCCAATGAATAGCAATTCTGTACCAACCCAGTCGGTGGCCACTGCAGATACTGGACTCTGACGAAGAGCTCAGGGAATCTCCCGCCCTCCTGCCGAGGACATGGAACCAGGCAGTGGCGACTTGGCCGAAACCCCATCACTCCCCTGCAGAACGGGTGTCCCGGCTCTGCCTGATGGTTTCAGATTGCATTTCAGTCACGGCCAGCCTTTACAGGAGTATAAATACAGCCTTTACAGGAGTATAAATACAAAATGCTACCCGCCTCCTGAAGGATCACCAGCGAAATGAAATATTCAGGAACAGGCCTTAGCCGGAGAGCGCGCGCATATATTTGAGTAAGAACGATTGGCTTGTTTCACCTTCAAGGCAAGTGGTAATGTAAACTCCCCAGTTCTTCTATAATTTAAGCTAATAAAAAAGGTAAATGTAGGGTTATTATACAGATAAAAGCGTGTGGGTCCATCATTAGTCAGAGTTTTGCTCTATTAATTTTAAATCTGGATAGAAACCCTGGCTGGTGGTGGGGTCAGAGCTGGTGAGAAAGGCCTTCTTCTCTCTCTGCCTGGAACCATTTATCCCTCTAATCAGATTTGCTCTCTCCTCCGCCTTTGCTCTGCTGCTTTATTTATGCCGCTATAATTTAATGTAACAGGTTTTTTTTCCCTCCTCTTTAACAAATTACACCAGTTTTATTCAAAACGGGGCATGACTTTTTAAAAGAGAGACCACTGGCCATTATCTCGTCATGGCGTGTTCTAGTGAAATAAGATGCAACACTCTGTGTTACCATAGAAACAGGTCTGATGAGCGCTCCCAGGACCCCTGCTCTCTATTTCGGCTCATTCACATCTCCCCTGCAGACCTCATGGAAGGATGGATGCAATGCATACACCATGAGCCTCGGCTTTTCCCACAAACACTATGTGACAGTAGGTCCCACCCAGAGTCCACGTCTGGTGCTTGCCAGCCCAATTCATTCATAAATAGGACTGTGTTTTCTGAATGGGGCCCAAATATTGTTTCCTTCATCAGTTCAGCTTCAGCCCCGTGCCTCTCAGAAACCACAACACTGTCGATCTGCTGGGGTGGGGTTTCCCTTACAATGCAGGCATTTAATCTGAGGCCTCTCTGGTGCTGAAGTGCCTCAGCTATGGGGAGCCTGCTTCCTCCTCCTTGTGGGGCTCTGGGACCATGCTGTGGTATGAACACAGGCCTGATGTTTCCTCTGTATGATTTCACAGGGACGTCTGAGGGCCCCCCACCAAACGGCGGGCTCTGGCTGTGAGCTGACCTTCTAGTCTGATCTGTCTGCCCCGAGAGCACCCTGGCAGTCACGGCCCCTCCCGGTCAGCGCCTGTCTCTCTCACCGGGGCTGTGGGAGTCCAGCCGCCCTGCTCCCGTGGGTGAGTCTTGTGCCATGACCCCGCCCCAGACACCCGGAGGGCAGGAGACCCTGCCCTGCCCAAGAGCCTGGTCCATTCCAGGCAAACAGCGCCCTGAGCTCCCTGACGTCTGAGAGACGGGGCTTAAGCATTGAATCATCAGCTCGGCTTTTCTCGGGGGTGTGGTGGGAAGGGTCTTACTTCTTCAACTTCCTTTAAAGAGGCCGATGGCCTCTAAAACCATCCATGGACTAGAGATGGAAGAGCATTGATCGCGACAGTCAGTGACAGAGTCTACAGCTGTGCTGACCTTTATCTGTTACGGTTTAATGTGATCTTGTCACCAAAATAAACGGGCTTCTCTCTGGTCACAGCTGGAGAGCTGAACTTTGTGATTTGTAACAGGGCAACAAAAGGGTGAGATATTACCAATGATTAAAATCACCGAGTTTCCTCGGCTGTGGGGAAAACAGATATAAAACACCCAAACACAAAGCGAGGCCCCGCCCTCTTGGCCTGCATGGAGCCCCTTGGTCTACACCTAAGGGAATTTCACGAGTTGATGACAGAATTGAAAATAAAATTGCACTTTCCATCCTCCTGGCCCGGGCTTTCCCAGACCCTACTGTCTGAAATCAGATGGATGCCTCCAGGGCCACGACATCGGAGGTGAGATGACCCTCGTGGGCTTGTGTCTCCAGTGATGGCGCCTGGTCACCCACTTTCCACATGTATCTGCTCTGTACTCAGAGGGCAGAGGGAGGGAGACGCATGATTGGGGCGGGAACACAGATGCAGACACAGAATCTGGATCCTTCTGGAATTTATCTCGGGGCCCTTCTTGGATGTGCTCTAGGAGCCACCAGATCCTGGCAGGGCTGTGAAAGCTCAAGTGTCCCCACCGGTCAGCACAGCCCATCCCTCTGTCTGTCTGCTTAATCCGGGAGACAGTTCTGGCTCCGTGACTTGACTTCTCAACAAGCCAGGGCGGACCCCTGTCAGGTGTCCATTTAAAGTGACCTCCGGGCCAGCTATCTCTAATCCATTCTTGCTTTTCTGGGGACCCACTTTCTAGAAAAGTCCATCCTTTACTTTTGCTACCGTTGTTCCCTGGACCCTCTCCTATTTCACTTTTATTATATCAGATCTTAAGTCTTTTTAATACAGTCACCCAGGACGTGGTCAATGTTCCCCAAAGCTGAGTTTTCACCTCTGTGTTTGTCTCATGGGGTCATGACCAGGCGGTTCGCCAAGAGCAGGTGCCAGGGTAGCCTCCCGCTGCACCCGTAGCTCTTCCCGTTCACAAGCTCACAGGCCAGCAATCAATTCTCACGGCTTCCCCACTGACACGGCAAAGGTGACAGGCACCTGCTCGTCCGCAGAGCCCTCAGGACGGAGCATCACTTCAGCTCTGCGTCCTCGAGTCCATCACCGCACCTCCTACCCCCTTACCTGCTTCCGCTCCTCGGAATTTAGCAGGAGATAGCGCGGATCAAACACGATTTTATGTAATTCTTTCTCCCAGGTAGAAAACGCTGACACCTGAAGAAAGATAGTCAATAGAGCTGCTTTTAGCATCTCATGCTGAGCCTGGAGTCACACTGAAATGATCAATGGTGAGACACAGCACTAAGGAACCAGGGGTTGAGGGATGTAGCATCGTTTAAAGGTGTTCAACTTGTCAAACTTTTAAGAAAATCAATATTTAGAGCATTTGAACATCGAATTTCTAGACTCATGACACTATTTCCTCCCTGGATATCTTCCAGAGCCGTGCGTCCTGATCTAAAACCCCAGCTACGCCCATGAAGCTGGGACATTCTGAAATGCCACATTGTGAAAGGACGTATTTGGAAAACTTTTCAGGACACCGCAGGTCGTAACAGAGGACAGTGTTTTAGAAATAATCAGAGTTTGGCACAATTTCAATTGATTTTTAATCAACATTTAAACCTTTTTTAGGTAGGTCACCTTTTTAGACAAACTACCCTACTTTCTAATAGTTTTAGAGTTATAGAAAAATTTCACAACTATTATGAAGCTACCGTCTACCCCACACCCAGCTTCCTATATAATGTTACTATGCTACATGTGTCTACACTATTATTAACAGGAGTCCACACCTTACTCAGGTTTCTTTAGTTTTTGCCTAATTTTTTTTACTGTCCCAGGATTCCACGCAGGACACCACATCACTCATGTCTCCTCGGGCTCCTCTGGGCTGTACAGTTTCTCACTCTCCTCGGTTTCGATGACCTTGAAAGTTCTGAGGAGTACTGGTCAGGTATTTTGTGACATGTACCTCTGCTGGGATTTGTCTCAGTTTTTCTCTTGGTTCGACCGGGGCTGTGGGTCTGGGGAGGAAGACCCCAGAAAATGTGCCCTTCTTGTCACATCCTATCAAGGTCCATACTGTCAATGTAACTTATCAGAGCTGACGTTGACCTTGACCGACCAGCTGAGGTCTTTCCTCTATGAATTTATTCTTTTTCCCCTAGCCCATGCTGTCCTCCTTGGAGGGAAGTCACAATGTATAGCCCACACTCAAGGGGTCCGGCTCCACCTCCTGAGGTGGGAGTATCTGTAGGAGTCCCTTGGCATTCTTCTGGGTGGGCTGTTTGTCCATTCTCTCCCATTTACTTATTTGGTCAATCATTTGTTTATATCAATATGACTCATGGATATTTATATCATACTTTGGGTTATAATCTAACATAATTATCGATCTGCTCCTGGTTTGGCCGTTGCGGTTGGCTCCTGTGTCCCTGGGACGTACCCCATCATTTTGTTTTCTGGGCCCTTCAAGATGCTCCAGGGTCATCTCATATCGCTCCTACCTTGGCCCTAGAATCAGCATTCCCCAAGAAGCCCTGGTCCCTCTTATTGGAGACCTGGGTGCCGGGTGA
This sequence comes from Neophocaena asiaeorientalis asiaeorientalis, assembly GCF_003031525.2. Classification (NCBI taxonomy): domain Eukaryota; kingdom Metazoa; phylum Chordata; class Mammalia; order Artiodactyla; family Phocoenidae; genus Neophocaena; species Neophocaena asiaeorientalis. Next base: position 141,884 of record NW_020173770.1, on the reverse strand, counting down.
GCTCACTGCTGCTGGGATGTTGTTGATCCAGACTCTCTCAGCTGATGGAGCAGTGAAACATTTAAGTCATCCAAAACTAATTTATTCATTTAAAAGCATTGACCAAATATTGACTGTGCCTTAGGCCCCATGCTGGGTAAATCAAGGCCACTGACGTAAGGAGGCCCACGGTCCAGGGTGAGGCAGAAAAGCTATAACTCAGGATCTCCTGGGGGGCATTAGCGTCCTTCCAGAGACATGCCCAGGAACCAAGGGGACACAGAGAAGGGCCTGGGGAGAAGTTGTCTCGAATAATGACTGTGCTGGAACTGGGCCCATGAAGGGTCTGGGAGGTGTTCAGGAGGAAGTGTCTGTGGAGCGAAGGCCAGGCTCCAGGAACTGTGGGGAATGTGGGGATTACAAGGGTGGAACATGGTTGGGATGAAGGAGGCTATGAGGGGCTGGGAAGACGCAGGAGAGACGGGCAGAGCAGATGTGCAGGACACTCCCAGACCTACTTAGGAACTAGGGCCTTGTCTGGAGAGCAACGGGGGAAGAAGAGCCAGATGTCATGTGTATCTAGGAGCCGGGGCAGGGGAGGGACTCCCGGGACGTGGGGAGGTGAAGCCAATGGGCAGTTTACAAAACCAAGATCCCTTCACATTCTTACTTTGAGCAGGTTAGAATATTTCTGGTAGAGATATTATTTCAATAGGAATTGTGCTTTGCTTTGTACATCATAACATAATGCTTTTTCAAACTTGACAACTCCTATCTTCAGTAATAAAAAGGAAAGCCCTTTTTAATACTCATGAGCTCTTCTATCAGGCAGGGTGACCCAAACTCCACCCAGGGACTTTCTTCAGTTGACTAAAAACATGGTGAAATTTTGACACGTTACAGGGATTGGGGGTAGGGGCTCTGGAAAAGCATCAGGGCAGAATGATTTCTCTGTTTTTCGAGAGCTGACACTTGACCACGTGAGCACTAGGGTGGATATGGAGAGAAGGAATGGCCAACTTCAATACAGCCCAATCAGATGGGCATCTATCCACCATGTAGAGACCTGTAAACCCCTCCAAGGTCCTAGTTTTGTAAGGAAGGCCAACGATTCTTAAGAATTGGTGTCACATAACTGATTCCACCAGTTAGTTGAGAAGTTTTGGAGTTCTAGATGTATAATAAACTATATTTTAAAAAAATAATATATTGTCCTTGCCTCCAGAGGAATTTACAATCTGTATACAAGGCAAGATGAGCCATCTCCCCAGTGACTGTAATTTGTGATAAAACAGACGTCATCACATAACCTGACAGCCACACCAACAGATGCTCTGGAAGTTCAGAGGAGGGTGGCAGCTCTGGACAGAGGGGCAGCCGGGCTTGGGACCTGCGACAGAGGCTGGAGCAGAAGGGAAGTCTGGACAGTTGAGTGTGAAACGGGGCCCATCACTGCCTGCGGGTGGACACAGCCTTGTCTGTGAGACAGACACTTCCCAAAGAAGGACCCTGATGACTGTCATTCCCTCGACTGTGAGACTCACTCTTGATGGAAGCCCAGCCTCCCTGGACCTGTGTCCCCACGGTCACGTTGTCTGGTAGGTTCATTCCATGGGGCAGGGGCTGAGGCCTCCCCTTTCTTGCTGGAGGCCTGTGGGGAGCCATTCTCCACTCCCAGGGGTCCCCAAGTTCTCCACGGTGGGCCCTCCACAATAGGTTGGCTTCCTTAAAGCCAGTGGGAGAATCTCTATATATGAGACCCAATCTTACATAACATGGTGTCACATCGACACGGAGGTGGCCCCCCATCCTATTTGGAGTCCTGCCCACTCTCAAAAGAGGGGGTTATTCAAGATGTGTGCCCCAGGGTGGGAGTCTTGGGGCCACCCTAGGACTCTGCCCACACAGCAGGTCCCCAAGACAAATGCATGTTCTTGCCCCTAACTTGGCCTTCGTTTCTCAACAGTGATCTCCATCCCTCGTCTGCCCAACAGTCCTTCGAATCTTTGACATTTTACATGTGATTTGGTCCAGGATCATGGAATTCTTCAGCCAATTTTAGACCCTTTCCTGCAGAAGTCCCGTCCTTCCCTGCAGCCTGACCGTGTTGTGTAGTGCGCCCGTCTCCCTTCCTGGGCCGTGTTCTGTGATGTATACCTCATCTCCTGACACTTGGCAACCTATTCCATCTCAGGGTGCTGACACCAGGTGACTCTGTGCCGTGGGCGAAGGTCAGCAGTAACTGTCTTGGTGAGAGTGTGTTTGGACACTGTCCTGGCCCATCCGCTGGCCTCTGGTTAACACTCATGCACAGCTTTATTTAACTCCCCTCTGGAACATCACCCCCTATGGGCTGGGAATCGGGACACACGGGCAGCGGGTCCCTTGAGCTGTACTCGAGGCCAGCCTCCTGCAGTCTTGTGCTTCTCCCGCTGGCAGACTCCCCTCTGAGTCATCCTCAGTTGTCTGAATTGTGTTCCCTGCCATTTCTACAACAGAAGACACCAGAGCTGGTGGTCTGAAACACAGGCACAGAGAAGGAGCCGCAGCGTGGACCGGCCAGGGCGCAGTTCCCAAACCTGGACAGATGCCGCCATACGGTGGAAACTGTCAGCAGGCGTCCACCCCCGGCATTGGTCCGAGGCTGCCGCCTGGCTGGCTGACACGTGGGCATCCCATGTGGCAATGTCTGCACCTACAGGTGTCACTGCTGGAGGGGTGACAGTTCCAGCGAGGCTGTAGATCAAAGGGGAGACACTGGTACTCTCTCTGCGGCCTCATGCACCAGGTCCTTCCTGTCATAGCTGTTGTCAAGGTTCTCCCAGAAAAATAACCTTGTTTTAAAACCCCAAAGAATCATGCCAGCACAAGTAGCAAAATGACAGCGTCATCCTCGTCGCCTTTGGGGGTGGTCATCTCCTGCCTGGACGACCACAGTGGCCTCCTGATGGCTCCCCGCCCCCCAGCATCATTTTCCCTTGACCCGCAGCCCCCATCTTTCCAAGAGCCCTCAGACCAACGGGTCGGCCACTTGGCCAGCACTGAGGCCTCTCGGGTCTGGCCCCAGCTGTCCACCCAGCGTCCTGTCCAGCTGAGCGGCCCTGAGCGACCCCCACCAGCGAGGGTCCCACGCCGGGTGGCTGACCCCTCCACCCACTCCACCTGCGGGGCATGGCAGGGTGACGCCCCCTCGGAAGCCACCATGAGATGACCCTTCCCCGGATGACACCACCTCCAACCTCAGCCCCACCTTCACGGAAACCTCTCCGAAGGCCAAGGAGTGGGTCCTGCGTTGCTCCTGGGGAAAGGGACTCCGTTAAGTAACGTGGTCTGAGAGCGTTGGGTTAAGGCTAAAAAGTGAGATGATAACGCAAGTCCCGTGGGTGCCACAGGGCCATGGCCGTCCCCTCGGGGTCCTGCCCCCAGGCTGGGCACCCAAAGGAGGCAGGCATGCTTTGTCTCCGAAACCAAAGGCAGTTTTGAGGGCTTGTCAACCCTTGGGTCAAAGAAAAGGCCAGGAGCCGAAGGAAGAGAGGAAGGCACCCGTCTGCCTGTCTGTCTGCCTGCACGTGCTGGTCGGACCCTCGGCTGGCATCCTCTCTCCCCTTCCTATCACCTCTGGTCTCTCCTGGTCTCAGGGAAACGGACCAAGGCCTCAGCCGGGAGGTATGAAGGCCTCTCTCACCTGGGAAGGGGAGAAGCAGGTGCGGGAGTTCTGAGGGGGCACGAGGCCACTGGGTGGGACCTGACATGCTGAGCCATGCAGGAGGCCCAGTGGCCCCTGAAGACGGTCCCTGAATCTCCCTCCAGCCTGAGCCCACTGCCCTCTGCTTCCAGGGGCCAGAGACGGTGGCCACAGCCCCTCCGTGCATTTGCCCAGGTTTGCCCTCCTGGCTTCTCTACCTCCAGCCACCACCTGCGCCCCAACACCACCTCCCTCCGTCGGTGCTCACCCCACCCCTCCCGAGTCCAGACCCCCTCCCTGCCCACTAGCTCTCCCTGCGGGGCCACCCTCCTGAGAGCCCAGACCCCGCCGCCCTGACACTGCGGATCACGTGTGAGGACGTGTACAGCATCCTCTGATCCTCTGCTCTGTCCTCCACGCCGCCTGGAGGCTCTGCTGATGACAGATGGCGTGTTGCTTGTAATTAGCACTCACGCCATTACCCTCTTTATCCAATTTCCTGGAACGCACAGCTGTGTCTTCTATTTCTGGTTCTGGAGCTCCTGACAATTAAAGGTGGCCTGAGGTGGACACAGCACAGGATGAAGTGAGCAGACTGTGCTCCTGGCTCATCCGGGACAGGAGGCGGTGTCATCTCCACAATCATCTAGAAGCAGCCGCAAGAAGGGAGCTTGGGTGACGGCGGCGCACTGGGGAGGTGATGCCAGGCGTGCAGGACACTGACACGTGGAGGGAGAAGAACCAAGGACGGTGCATAAATGGGCAGGTGGCCCTGGGGGACCACAGGGCGCCGTGTCCCCAGGGAACCATGGAGACTCATGTAGAACACGCTGGAATCTGCCTGCAATTCATCCCACCGAAGGCGGGGACGTGGGGGTTTACCTCCCGCTCCCACCCTCCCTGGTGGAGCGCTGCCCCTGGAGATGCTCAATCTCTAAATTTAAAGGGGGGAGTGGTCGGCATGTGGAAGGTTCCCCTGAGCCCAGGTGAGCCAGGTGACCCACAGGTGATCCAGAAGTGAGAAAGGGGCTGCGTACTTCCCCCAAACTCTGGGACATGTCGATTCCCACCCTCAACTCCCAGTACTCATGGTATTTTGCCACGTTTGGCGCTTTTTTTGGTATTTTGATTTGATAAATAAAATTTTGTACTGTTATTCCACCGTATCTCAGCTAATTTTACTTACTTTTCTTTCACGTTAGGGACAGTTATAACCCCTTTCCAGGCATTAGAGCGGGTGGTCCACAACTCCCCCAAGGTCATCTTCATGATTAGACCGCCATCTACTCACTAATAGAGAGGTGACCACAGTAATATCTGCAGAGCTGAATCGCCAAAGGCCGTAAGAGTTAATTCAGGAAAGAAAGACCACAGCATAGAAACCAAGAGAAAACCCAAATCAAAGGTAACGAAGAATGAAATTCAAAAAATAACCAACAGTAAATATTTGTACTTCTTACTATTCAGTGCTGGTGGAGCACGCTGGTCAAACACCGCTGGGAGAATACCTTGTAAGAAAACGACTTTTTCCAAAACAATTTGGTAATATAGGTCAAATGTTGACAGCGTGTAGGAAACAATCCTACACACAAAAAAACCAACATTAAGGCATCGATATGGTCACCAGAATATTATTTAAACTAGCAAAACCGGGCAATAAACTAAATAAATGAAAAAAGGGATTTTTGAACTGACAATGAATTGGCTACTATACCCTCATCAGAAATGTTTCCAAAGGTTTATAGTAATATTTAAAAAATGGGTAAAAGGAGAAAACAGTGGACAAATGTATAAGTTAGGTTGAACCTTATGAAATTGACTATATTAAAAAACTTTGGTTCAGCCATGTTCAACTATAGTTCAATCTTGATTATACTGTATAATACAAATGTTTATTCTTGCTATTCCTTTAAAATCTGTTTTTAGAAAGAAAGACTGGAAGGAATGTACCCATTGATGATAATAACTGGGGTGGGGCTTCAGGCGATGTTTTTCTTATTTCTATTCTTTGTGTTTTGCCATTTTCCTACGATGAGCATGTGTTCTTTTGAGAGCATGATTCTGTTTTATTAGTTGTATGTGCCTGGTGAGGCTTTGAAGAGCTGCCATCGGAACACGAAGCATATAAGCTTCCCAAGGAGCAAAGATTCACCTCGTGGAAGAGACCCTGCGGGTGTCCACAACTCAAGAGCTACGGCTCAGGCACCTCACCTCCAGAGCCGTCTCACCTGTGATGTGTACCTGCACCTGCGGGTGACCGAAACCCTCCCTCATATGTCTCGGCCCAAGTGCCGCTACAGCTCCAGGCAACACCACTTATGCATCTGAGTGAAGGAGCGCCGGCCATCCCCCACCAGGGAGGGGGTCTTCCTGCCACATGGGAGGAGATGCAGCTTCCCTGATGGTGGGAGGACACCTGGTAAAGAACCTCTCCTTCATTTGGACCAACTCTGCACCAGAAACCTCACGGTGGGTGCCTGTCTTAGTGCAGAGAGAGACCACCGTGGCTGGGCTGGCGAGGGCCTGCGGCCTGTGGGTTCCATATATCAACACAGACTTGGATCCAAGTCGAGGGGTCTCAGCTGCAGAGCTGGCCTCTGTGCCAGTCAGTCTCCCCAAGGCTGCCCGCTGCTGGGAAGCTGGCTGGGCGTCACCCACAGAGGGACCCTGGAGTGCCTGAATCAAGGTCCAAGGTTATGGAAGAGTCTTTCTTTCTTGGTGCCTGGGAAAGCCACTTCCAAGGGATACTTTGCAGAAGGAAGACACCTTCAATAAAATGTCTCTAATGCATTTATCTAAATAGACAGGGTTAAATTAATCCTCTGCTACTCAATGAATCCTGCCTCTTTATAGACCAAAGTTTAAAGAAAGCCCTACTGTGGTTTATACTAGTGAAACAATATAAAGACAAAACCTACCACTTACACATTTCAAAACCACAAAACCGAAGGCCCCTTCCCCAAGCCATAATCCCCATGGAACGCCCCAAACCATGCCCTTTTTAAACTACTAGAAATCCACACACCTAGTGCCATCATTCTATAAGCACATGAGTTTCTGAGCTGAAGCCCTGAACAAATGCAATGAAAAAATCTTATTTATCACCCAACATATGAAAACAGTGACCTTTCTCGGCCTCATTTTTAAGCAACTGGAAATCTGATGGGCTTAGCTATCAAGCCCTCTTGAGCATGAGTGACTCATGGAATCTGTTGGACTTTATAAAGTCCAGAAGTCATAAATGGGGCTTCCCTGGTGGCGCAGCGGTCGAGAGTCCGCCTGCCGGTGCAGGGGACGCAGGTTCGTGCCCCGGTCCGGGAGGATCCCACATGCCACGGAGCGGCTGGGCCCGTGAGCCGTGGCCGCTGAGCCTGCGCGTCCGGAGCCTGTGCTCCGCAACGGGAGAGGCCACAACAGTGAGAGGCCCGCGTACCGCAAACAAACAAACAAAAACAGAAACAACGAAAGTCCTAAATGCTGGCTTTGCTTTACGACATCAGTGTGCATTCAGGTTGGCCTTTTCTCTTCGTGAACGGCATACGGGCTTCTTCTGAAACCCTTGTGAGATAGGGGTCTAGGCTCACCCCAGTCTCTCTCCAGAGAAAACCCAGAACACTGCAGCTGGTGCCTCCCATTCCCAGGGTGTTTTTGCTGAGGATCACGCATGAGTACCTATGGAATGGGTGGGCGAATGGAATCAGCCACCTCAACGAGACAAGAACACACTGACAATCTCCTTAGTAAAACTGCTCAGCTGAGGCCACTGGGATACAGTCAGAGACTCACATCCTTGGGAAGGAGAGGGAGGCGTCTCCGGCGGCCCTAATCTCCCACGTGGCTTAGTCTGATGTTGTGCCGGTAACATGGGCCTGGTTGGTTCCAAAACAAAGAGGTGGAAAACTTAGACGTTGATGAGAGGGATGCTGCATGTATTTCTCAAATGCTCACAAGGCCATCACGTCTCACGGAGGACGGGCCATGCCACCCAGTTAATTCCACTGGGACAGACTGGCTGGGTCCACTCAGATACTCGGAATTATGAATATTTCTGCACTGTCCTTGCAATTGGAAGAGGTATGGCAGCAAAACTCGGGAGTGTCCCTCCCAATGGGTTTGCAGAAGAGAGTCGTATTCTCAGTGGCTCTGCGGGCAGAGGAATCTGCTTTATCACTTTCACACGAGTGATGCCATACGCCCTGTCGTGCAGACGCTCTGGGGCCACACGAGTGGGGGAGAAGGAAACAGAAACGGCAGCTGCTCCGGGAGATAAACCCCCTTATCCAGGCTCACGGGCCCACTCCGGGATCAGTGCTGGGCCGGCCCGGGGCACGTGCAGCAAGACCAGAGCTTGGACACGAAGGGAGTCCTGGGAAATCATTGAGCGCCTCCTGGGAGCCGGGCCCTGGGAACCCAACGGCGCATTGGAGAGTCCCGCGTCTCCAGGAGCTGCGAGCCAGCGTGGTGACCTGGCGACGTGGGAGGGACACTGAGCAGCCGTGTGGCATCATGTGTCAGCTGGGCAGCCAGGGGGCGAGGGAGGGAGGGCCTGCCAGGGAAGGGACCCCGTGCCAAGAGTGGAAGGTGGGTGAGGCGGGCTGTGAGACAGCTGAGGGCAGCCACCAGGGATGGTGACCGGTGGTGACACTGGGTACAAGCCTCCAGGACCAGGAGGACACTGACAGCCACGGAATAAGCAACCCCGTCGAGTGGCAGTGACGACATCTACATGGAGTCAATGCCCTGTTGGCAGAATCTTCCCGGGGTGGCTGGAGAAGGGAACACGGGCACTGGACCCATTTCTCCGCTGTAGGAACAGAGGGGCTGCACGGCCAGAGCTCGGAGCCCCGGCCTGTGTTCCTGGCCTCCTCTCCTTAGCCAGGTAGTGACACTGGCTTTGTCAGCACGTCTCTGCTGTTGAAGTGGGAAGGCTGAGAAGGGGGCGAGGGCCGAGCAATGGGCGAAGGGAGAGGTCGGCCGGAGCCCTTTCCCAACTGCCGTGCGGAGTCTTCGGTGCGTCGGGCAGGGAGCCCACACCACACACACAAACACAAGCATGTACACTCACAGGCGCACACACACACATACAGAGACACACCTCTCACAAGAGAGTCAGTTGTTTCAAGGCTATTTCATCCTGCAGGATTTGTTTAATCAAATCATCTCTATGTCTTGGTAAAAAAAAAAGGAAAGTTGCATGGGGAGGGAGTCTTTTTTTAAAAATAAAATTTTAGCCAAGTAAATATAGTTTTTAAAATTATGTCTTTTTACAAAAACACGTCCTCCATCTACACCAGGGACCACTCCAGCGTGCGTGTGTGTTCGCGGTCTTCCCATTTTGCACTTCTGGGTTACTCGGCATATATGTGAGTATAGGCTTAATCCATTGCATTGCAGTTTTAAGCTCACAAGCCTACTTTTCCTTCCAGGTCCTTGTGCCAAGGGCTGTATTTTATTTTTGAGTGAGTCTCTAGACAGATAGAGCAATGCATGCATTAAAATTCATGGTGCAGAGGAAAAGAGGTTCCACGGAAGGTGCCTGAGATAATCTCCTTCTTACTCCTAATTCTTAAGTGCTGGCACTGTTTAGTTTCCCTGTAGCCCCAGGGCCTCACCCTGCCCAGGTGCCAGCACTACTCAGACCCACTGCTCTGGGGGAGAGGAGGTCTCTCCAGACTGCCCCCCCCAACTCAGTTCCCAGCTGCACCTGCTCTGGGAGAGGCCGCGCAGGAAGCAGCCTTGGGTGGGTGCTGACTGCAGAGGGAATGTGCTTTTGAATCCCCAAGGCCATTTACAGTGTTCATTATAATTATCATTACACACCGGCTCCTATTACTGCCTTCTGCGTTCGGTCTCATTTTATGAAGAAATCCAACTGGGCTAAACTATTGTATCGGGCTCATTTTATACCCAAAAGCCAAAACAGGAACTACAAGTCATTGGAAGGAGATTCAATTATAAACTGTTTTTTCCTCCTCAATTCAAAATGAGATTCAGAAGTCAACTACAATTAAGACATCCCAGGTGTACGAAAACCGTTGGGTTGATCCAGAGGCGTATGAGTCCCTCCCCTAGTGAACTGGAGGGCTCTTCCCTCTGGGGGTGCGGAACCCGGAAGCCAGCAGGGCTCCAGCAGGAAGGCCATCAACACAGACCAATCATTTCTCCACATGGTCCCGGGGACCGTCCCTTCCAGGTGACCCACACCTGTTCACCTCTCAGCCACTTCCTTGGACAGGTGGCGACAGCTACCCCGCGATGCATCACACCCTTCAAAGCCTCCTTTCCCTTTTAGGACAAGAGGCAGGATTCATTTTCCTTTGCTTTGGCCTCACATCATGTGGCCCCTGAATGTCAGGCAGCATGACTGCGGGCTCGGTGAGGAAGGGGAGGGGTCTTGGGCTGGGGGACAGTAGCTCAGCCACTCCCACTGAGGGCTGCTATCATGTAACATCCTTACCCCTCTCTCCAGGAGCATGTCTCGGAAGTGGGTCACCCGCTCCTCCAGGGGCAGAAGGATCTGGGGCGGGGGCGTCTTGGCACCCGTGTCCTTCCTCTCCGCCTCCTCGGGCTCGGGACTCACGTGGCCTTCCGTCCTTCAGGGCACAAGACACAGAGAGTCAAGCGTGACCTTGGAGACCCAACTGCTTCTCACTGCAAGCTTTCAAAACCCTCTGGTAACCCTGTAAGGGGCAAGGATTCTTTGGACACATTGCAAAGCCTGGAACAGTCAGCCCAACAGAGCAGAGATTTTGCTCTTGGGATGCAAACAGCTCTGCTGCCTTTGGGGCGGAAAGTTGAGACTGAAGCCCTAACAGGATGGACGCTCTCGGGAGGGAAGGCAGCGCTGGGAGCCTGAGGGCCGAGGGCACCCCGCTGGGCCACCAGGAAGGAGGCTGTGAGTCCCTCACCGTTTCACCGCCAGAGACCAGTCATCACCCGAGGGAACGGAGTGAGCCTGTCACTTGAACCAAGCGGTGGAGCTTCTACCTGGTTCTGCTTTTGTTTTCAGATACTGTTTCATTTCGGATAAATGCATGGAAGACATTTATGAGGAGACTATTCTATCCACACTCAGGGGACAGAAAGCATTGTCCCGACGTCTAACCTGCGAGGGAGATTTCAGTGACAGCGGGGAGACGGGATGCCACCTGGGCGATCAGTACAGGGACGGGGACAGCTGGGCAACGTGAGCCCAGAGCCGGTCCGTCCCCCTCCACAGGGGTGGACGCAGCCACGGCCCAGACACAAGGGGCAGGGAGGAGGGGGGCCCGGCGCGGACCCAGGGCAGGGGCCAGGCAGGGCGGCGGGGAGGAAGGAGAGAGGCTGCTTTGACGAAGCACCGGCTTGGCAATTTGCATCTTTTATTTAACTGGCCATTTGATAGGTCTCTTTATGGTTCTACACCTTCTTCTGAAAGCATCTGGAAACCTCCTTCTAAAGCACCTTGACGTTTGCTGCTGGAAGAAGTCATCTGGCCAAATGCAGACGTGTTACCCCCACTCCTGTCCGTCTCGCTCCCCAACCTGGGAGCAGGGTCTGCCCAGCCCCACCCCCGGTCTCCTCCCAGGCAGCCTGTTCTCAGCCAGGATACACAGACTGGACCTCCACCGCCCAGAGAGCAGCCCTGCTTAGACATTTTTTTGAGACTTCAACAGGCTGGTGCAAACTTGATCCTGAGGCCACCTTTCTGATATGCGCTCAGGTCAAGCGAGGCTGTCAAACCTGAAGAGCAGCCTGCTGGGAAGCACCAGGACCTTGTGTCTCCTGCATCCGCGACAGCGTCCTAAGTGCTTGGAGGTCCCGAACAGCAGGGCACACACACATCAAAAGCCTGGCGCTTCCCCGCCTCTTTGCAAAACCAGCCTCAACCCGGGAATTGCAGGGCTGAAGGTGCTCACGCCACGCACATCTGGGTTTTCTGATGTAGGTCAAGATCAGGGCTCAGGCCCGGGTGGTTTGTTCCTGGGGGACTTTGGCAGAGTGTCTGGAGACATCTGTGGTTGTCACCACTGGGAAGGTGCTCCGGCACATAGGGACAGAGGCCAGTGATACACAGGACCTGGGCACATCTGCATTCCCGCATTTCGGGAGAAGGAGACGGCCCGTTCAGCTCATACAGTCACTTAACGACTCAACCAGGGCAGCCCCACCTCCTGACGCCCACCAAATCTGCAGCTTTTCCACCTCTGTCCAGGGTGCTGTGAAAATACGCAGGTTACCAATCTGGGAACGTTATGAGAACGTGGTATCCCATGTGCTACGTCTAACAAGGGTTTCACGCATCAGGGTTATAACGTGGGTTAATCAAACCTCATGCAAAATGTGCAAAGAAAAAAACCTGCTTGCTCAGCCCATTAGGGAATCTTATTTACAGACCAACTATTGCAGGAGAACTTACATTCTTAGCTTCTTATGCAATTATGCGGAATTTTGAAAAAAGAAAATTACCAGTGGATTTGCCATTGAATTACACTCCAAAGGGTATAATTAGGATTTCTTTGTAATAAATTTTCATTAGTTAAAAATAGAAGTGTGGAAACAAGCCTCGCATTGTTGTAACTTGAAATAAGATTAATAGGAACGTTGCGAGTGTGGCAATGATCACGGATTACAGCTTATTCCACAAAATATTGTGTTCGGAACCACTGGGCACCTTCCAGACTGCAAAGCTATCAGTTCAATTAGAATTAATCAAAAGCAAATGAAAACTTGCTAAATATATTTTCAATATTCTTATGGCTGAAATATTTTGGTACAAAAAGTAAATTCTGGGAGGAGCTTCAAGATGACGGAAGAGTAAGACGCGGAGATCAGCTGCCTCCCCACAGATACACCAGAAATACATCTACAAGTGGAACAACCCCTACAGAACACCTACTGAACGCTGGCAGAAGACCTCAGACCTCCCAAAAGGCAAGAAACTCCCCACGTACCTGGGTAGGGCAAAAGAAAAAAGAATAAACAGAGACAAAAGAATAAGGATGGGACCTGCACCAGTGGGAGGGAGCTGTGAAGGAGGAAAGGTTTCCACACACTAGGAAGCCCCTTCGCGGGCGGAGACTGCGGGAGGCAGAGGGGCAGAGCTTCGGAGCCGCGGAGGAGAGCACAGCAACAGGGCTGTGGAGGGCAAAGCGGGGAGATTCCCGCACAGAGGATCGGTGCCGACCGGCACTCACCAGCCCGAGAGGCTTCTCTGCTCCCCCGCCGGGGTGGGCGGGGGCTGGAAGCTGAGGCTCGGGCTCCAGTCGGAGCACAGGGAGAGGACTGGGGTTGGCGGCGTGAACACAACCTGCAGGGGTTAGTGTGCCACGGCTAGCCGGGAGGGAGTACGGGGAAAACTTTTCTTGCCTCTTTGTTTCCTGGTGCGCGAGGAGAGGGGATTGAGAGCGCTGCTTAAAGGAGCTCCAGAGACGGGCGCGAGCCGCGGCTAACAGCGCGGACCCCAGAGACAGACATGAGACGCTAAGGCTGCTGCTGCCGCCGCCACCAAGAAGCCTGTGTGCGAGCACAGGTCACTATCCACACCTCCCTTCCGGGGAACCTGTGCAGCCCGCCACTGCCAGGGTCCCGGGATCCAGGGACAACTCCCCCGGGAGAGCGCACGGCGTGCCTCAGGCTGGTGCAACGTCACGCCGGCCTCTGCCGCCGCAGGCCCGCCCCGCACTCCGTACCCCTCCCTCCCCCCAGCCTGAGTGAGCCAGAGCCCCCGAATCAGTGGCTCCTTTAACCCCGTCCTGTCTGAGCGAAGAACAGATGCCCTCCGGCGACCTACATGCAGAGGCGGCGCCAAACCCAAAGCTGAACCCCTGGGAGCTGTGAGAACAAAGAAGAGAAAGGGAAATCTCTCCCAGCAGCCTCACGAGCAGCGGTTTAAAGCTCCACAATCAACTTGATGTACCTGAATCTGTGGAATACCTGAATAGACAATGGATCATCCCAAATTGAGGAGGTGGACTTTGGGAGCAACGATATATATATTTTTTCCCTTTTTCTCTTTTTCTGAGTATGTGTATGCTTCTGTAGGTGATTTTGTCTGTATAGCTTTGCTTTTACCATTTGTCCTAGGGTTCTGGCTGTCCATTTTTTCTTCTTTTTTTAGTATAGTTTTTAGCGCTTGTTTACATTGGTGGATTTGTTTTTTGGTATAGTCTCTCTCTTCTTTCTTTCCTTTTGTATTACTTTTCAATTTTTTAAAATAATTACGTTTTATTTTTTAATAACTTTATTTTATCTTTTCCTTTCTTTCTTTTTTTCTCCCTGTTATTCTGAGCCGTGTGGATGACAGGATCTTGGTGCTCCAGCCAGACATCAGGGCTGTGCTTCTGAGGTGGGAGAGCCAGGTTCAGGACACTGGTCCACCAGAGACCCCCCAGCTCCATGTAATAACAAATGTTGAAAATCTCCCAGAGATCTCCATCTCAACACCAACATCCAGCTCCACTCAATGACCAGCAAGCTACAGTGCTGGACAACCTATGCCAAACAACAAGCAAGACAGGAACACAACCCCACCCATTAGCAGAGAGGCTGCCTAAAATCATAATAAGGTCACAGACACCCCTAAACACACCACCAGACATGGACCTGCCCACCAGAAAGACAAGATCCAGCCTCATCCACCAGAACACAGGCATTAGTCCCCTTGACCAGGAAGCCTACACAACCCATGGAACCAACCTTAGTTCAAAGAACCCAGTCCAGAAATGGGCAGAAGACCTAAACAGACCTTTCTCCAAAGAAGATATACAGATTGCCAACAAACACATGAAAGAATGGTCAACATCACTAATCATTAGAGAAATGCAAATCAAAACTACAATGAGCGATCACCTCACACCAGTCAGAATGGCCATCATCTAAATATCTACAAACAATAAATGCTGGAGAGGGTGTGGAGAAAAGGGAATCCTCTTGCACTGTTGGTGGGAATGTAAATTGATACAGCTACTATGGAGAACGGTATGGAGGTTCCTTAAAAAACTAAAAATAGAACTACCATACGACCCAGCAATCCCACTACTAGGCATATACCCTGAGAAAACCATAATTCAAAAAGAGTTATGTACCACAATGTTCATTGCAGCTCTATTTACAATAGCCATGGAAACAACCTAAGTGTCCATCAGCAGATGAATGGATAATGAAGATATGGCACATATATATATACAATGGAATATTACTCAGCCATAAAAAGAAATTGAGTTTTTTGTAGTGAGGTGGATGGACCTAGAGTCTGTTGTACAGAGTGAAGTAAGTCATAAAGAGAAAAACAAATACCGTATGCTAACACATATATATGGAATCTAAAAAAAAAAAAAAAAAAGGTCATGAAGAACCTAGGGGCAAGATGGGAATAAAAACTCAGACCTACTAGAGAATGGACTTGAGGACACGGGGAGGGGGAAGGGTAAGCTGGGACGAAGTGAGAGAGTGGCATGGACATATATACACTACCAAATGTAAAATGGATAGCTAGTGGGAAGCAGCCACATAGCACAGGGAGATCAGCTCGGTGCTCTGTGACCACCTAGAGGGGTGGGATAGGGAGGGTGGGAGGGAGGGAGGCGCAACAGGGAGGAGATATGGGGATATATGTATATGTATAACTGATTCACTTTGTATACAGCAGAAACTACCACACCATTGTAAAGCAATTATAGTCCAATAAAGATGTTTAAAAAAAAGAGTAAATTCTAATACTTAAAATAAAAGCTAGCTCAAGCCAAAATTGTATGGAGGGTGAGAGGCAGCATCCCCTGGGGCACAGTTGGGTACCCAAGCCTTGCTGGCTGTGGCGGGCTGGGAACAGCTGCAGTGCTGGGGTCTCTTCACTCTGAGGGGCCTCATGTCCCGTGCACCTTGTCCCCCTCTTGGAGACATCATGGTGGCCACACCCTCCTGGAGCTCTGCCCCCAAACACACCCTGCACTGCCCCTCCCCCAGCCCTCTAACTGCCACTGAGCTTATCCAGCTGAACCCCTAACGACGGGTGTGCGTGTGCACACGCGTGTCTGTCCCCTGTGGGTGATCTGTAGGGCCAGGGTTTTCGGATTCTGCCCGTGTGCTCAGTACAGCACATCATTCTGTCCAACGCACTAGACCACATGCAGTGCGACTGGATTCTAGACACAGCGAGTACTTTCACGAACAACAAACTTTCATTAGTTTATCTGGGGCTGAGGGGACTCGGGCCTCTGGACCTGGCACATCTGCTACCTGTCCAGAGGCCACCTCTCCGACGCACAGACACGCCTCCTTCCGCCTCCTGAATCTTCCCATGGAGCCATCCTGGGGTCGGAACGGTCACCCTGGCAAAGAAATTATAGCCACTGACGAGTGGCTTTTTTTTTATTGTCCATTTTATGAGGGG